>NC_051196.1:4904809-5208559 GCF_015220075.1 Falco rusticolus | reverse complement strand
TCCCGCCGCCCGCACCGGCAGCGCTCCCCGCACCCGCCCCCGGCCCGGCGGCAGCGCGGCGCGGCGGGAGGGCGGCGCTGTCCGTTCAGCACCGCCGCCGAGGCGCGGGCACAGCCCGGCCGTACCCGGGGGGCTGCAGCCGGCACCGGCGCCCCCCGCCTGCAGCGCGGCGCCCCCGCAGCCCCAGCACCTGCGGGCAGCGCCGGGGACGCGATTTTTCCTCCCCCCACCCCCACCGCCCCCTTTTTTTTTTTTTTCTTTTTTTTTTTCCTCGGTGCTTTTGGCCACGTCCAACCAGGGAAGGGCCCTCCCCCTCCGGCACGTCCCCGCGCCCCGCACCGCAGCGCCCGCACTCCCGGGGCATGGCCCCCCCTGCCCCTGCCCCTCCGCCGCGGCTGCAGCTACCGCGGCCCCCCAGCGCCTGACTTCGGCCGGCGGCGGCGCAGCGCCGGGAGCCACCGGCACCCGCCTCCCTCGGCGCGGCCCCCGGGGAGCGGTGCTGGCCGGGTCCCTTCCCCCCGCGGGCCCGCATCGGGGCTCGGGTTAGGCACCGGCTGCCGCCGAGCAGCCGTCCCTTGCCGGGCTTGCCGCCTGCCGTGCTTGCTTGGATGAGTCTGCGACATGCCTAATAAGAGACGAGATGGGCCAGGGCGACGAGAGCGACCGCATTGTGATCAACGTGGGAGGGACTAGGCACCAGACTTACCGCAGCACCCTGCGCACCCTGCCCGGCACTCGGCTGGCCTGGATCGCCGAACCCGATGCCCACAGCCACTTCGACTATGACCCCCGCACGGATGAGTTTTTCTTTGACCGGCACCCGGGCGTCTTCGCCCACATCCTGAATTACTACCGCACGGGCAAGCTGCACTGCCCCGCGGACGTGTGCGGGCCCCTGTATGAGGAGGAGCTGGCCTTCTGGGGCATCGATGAGACCGATGTGGAGCCCTGCTGTTGGATGACCTACCGGCAGCACCGCGACGCCGAAGAGGCTCTGGACAGCTTTGGTGGGGCGCCCCTGGATAGCAGTGCTGAGGACGGAGACATAGATGGCACCGGAGACTCTGGTGACGGTGAAGAGGAGCTGGAGATGACAAAACGACTAGCACTTAGTGACTCCCCAGATGGCAGGTCTGGGGGCTTCTGGAGACGGTGGCAGCCCCGCATCTGGGCGCTCTTTGAGGATCCCTACTCCTCCAGATATGCAAGGGTAAGCTATGCAATCGGCACCCTCATCAAAACACTCGAGCCTCCCTTCAGTCCTGCTTCCTCACAGCATCGTCAGGGTTACCTCCACTGTCAGAGCAGAGCAGCCATCCATGTGTGTGGCCATACAAAAATCATGCGTGGGCCATGGGGACATAACTCACACTCTCAAGCGGGTCCCATGCATGGGGCACGAGTGGACACGGAGGCATGAGCTCGTGTGCTCATGTATGGGCTTCCAGAGACCCTTATTTTCTAACAGGCTCCCAAAAACCCACAGCCTGGGGCAGGGTCCCAGGCACAGGCCAGAGAGATCTCCATTATACCAGGTAATTTCCCTCCATGCACAGATTTTTACAGTCAGTCACCCCCCAGTACACTTTGTCCAGCCCTCTTATGAGCTAACGGTTCTCTCCCCTTTACGAGATGGAGAAAGGACCACGGGAGCAGGCAGTCCCTGGGGGACGAGGGGATTTAGAGAGTTTCTCAGCCTGGACTGGAAAGGGAGTGTGTTCCTTTCTCTTTTCTCATATGTACCTTGTTAAATATTTATGTTCATGCTTCTCTCCCTGAGAATGGGTAATTCAGTTTCTCACTTACCCCCTCACTCCGTCTTTTCCCCTGTGGGAAATGCAAAGCATTAATCAGAGGAGAGGGTTCATTCATGTAGAAGGGACACAGTTCGACAGGTTTCTTGCCTGGCTACTGAAGGACAGCTCCTCCTCTCCTGGTTCCTGCGGTTGTTTTGGAAAGGGAATGCACTCTGGTGCAGTTCACGGCATAGCTGTGGATAAAGATGGTCTTAGTCACCCGACTCCTCCAAGCAGGTACCTTACATGCTATTACATATGAGGATAATTACATTAATTAGGGCATGATTCTGCTCCTGAAGTAAAAAACAAAGAAAACCTTTACTTCAGGAACAGCAGCAGGATTAACCCCTAAGATACCCATATTGACAGGCAGGAAAACAGATGAAGGATGGTGCCTTTGCAAAGAAATTGGTTTGGATAGGTTTTACTCCTCTCTCTTAGATGTACCTTTGTTACAGTATAATTGCTGCCAGCCGTCGGTAGGGATGAATGGGGCTTTGGTGTGGGAGGATGATCAGTGTTCCTGAGGAGGATCAAAGAACCAAGATCAGATTAGGGAGCAAACTGGACGGGTGGAGGAAGGAGAGGTGGAAATGCAAGGAGCAGGGACAGGGAAGCTGGTCATGCATGAATGGGTGGTGGAACAGCAGCTGCTGGAGGCTTTCCGTCTGAGCAGAGATCTCTAGCAGGGAGATGCCAGGTCTGCAGACAATGAATGGGGAAAGCTGGAGCAGAGCCTGGAGTTATATACTGGTGCATTTCTAAAGATTCTTGTTTGCACACCCTTTGGAGACTTCCTCCCTGAACAAAGAAGTTAATATTTTAAATGAATTCCTTTAAACAGCATGGGAGCTAAAGGAATAATAAAATATTTACCCTGAGATGAAAGGATGATGCTGTTGAATTGCAGCTTTCACATCCCTGATTTCTGCCAAGGGAACATGGAAATGGAGAAGGAAGGCTGGAGGGTATCCTTCAAAAGGCTCAGTTAGCTTCCTTTAATCAAGCCCAGTATCAGCAGGTGTTGATTTGAATAGACCTCTCTGGTGCTCAGGAATCTGTCAGTAAAATACATTTAAAGTCAAAGCAATGCTCTTGTCCAAGATTTTGTGGAATGGTCCAAAAGCCAAATGGATGATGCTGTCCCAGTGAAAAGGATAGAGAGGCTAAAACACCCTTTTCCTTGGAAGCACTAAGATATTTTAGGTCGGAGGCCAAAATCTGTGACCAATATTAAGAGTCTTTGTGATGTACAAGCTGGAATTCTAGGAGGATATGTCTAACTCTCTCTGGGCATTTTTGTTTAGGAATAGGCATTTTATAAAGTGATCTGGGTTTGGTGGGGTATTTTTTGGCAGTGGCTGTTATACCATTTATACACAATTACATGTGCACAGCTGGTAGAATTCAATCCCTGATTTACCTCTAACTTGTTCTTTCCTTAAAGGATTGTTAAACTAGAGACATGAATTCTGGGCAAAGTTGAAGTGTATACTGAATATTTCATGGGTTAAATATGGTTCTTTAACTTGTATCTGTGGAGACGTAGGCCATATGCATTAATATTTTGCATGAAGGAAGATGGCTTTCATCATGAACACATGCACAACACTGTCCATTAAGAAGACATTATAAGACACTTAACATTTTCTAATAAAAGCCATATGTTATGGTTATGGATGTAAAAAGAGATGGGAGTTTGATTTATGCGCCTGTAACCTAACACAGACACTGCAAAAAGACCTCAAACTCACAATAGCTAATTTACAGCAAAAGAATTGATAGCATCATTAACAAGTGAATAGCATATTAAAGCAATCATTAATAGAGTCAGGCAACAAATCCACTGTTACCTCACTTTTAATTGTGTATTGCAGTCATGCAAAAATTTAAACTCACATTGCCATTTTGTCAAAAAAAAAAAAATCACAAAATTTTGTCATCCTAACTGGATCTCAGACTTCTAGTAATGGTGGTTATTATATATGTGTTTGGGGTTTACAGACGGCAGCAAAATATATGTAAAAATAACATTTTAATGTAAGCATCGGTTTACATAACCAATAGACTGTTACACTTGGGGGCAAGTAAACAGAGTACAGTATGTGAATATTAAGATTAAATGAAAACCTGCATATCTGAATAAAGCAAGATTTCTCTGGACTATATCTGGTCCGCTAATTCAGTGAATGTTTAGGAACCATCTATGGAAAGCTCAGCATTTCTTAAATCTAGCCATTCTTAGAGCACTTTGATGGGCACTGTTAACAAATACAAGTACATTTGACTGTTTTGCTTCACCAGCACCTAACTCACACTAAACGACATCAGATCTCATTGTAGGTGGCCCAGGAAGACGGGAAGAGCATTTGTGTATGTCAGGCAAAATCAGCTACATCTGCAAATTTTATCTATTTCTAAACCTACCTTGATAAAGCATAAGCTCCCAGTCACTACTCATTTGTCTTTAGGTGCAACATAGTCTACAGTTTCTTGTTAAAACAATAGTGGCTGATTTTAATAAAATTCTAGTTTTCTAAACACTTAATTTATTTAATAAGGTAGTTCTTTCTAAAAAGATGAATCACTTTCAAAAATCGCATGGTCTTCTAAACCTGTAATAAGAAAAGGTAGCTTGTTTCAAATCACAGATTGCCTTAGACACCTGCCTCTAGGAAGATAAATCCGTGTCGCACTTCTCTGTAACTTAAAGAATTCACATTTGCATGACAGAGGCAAAGGCTGGGACCTGGAGGTCCAAACGGAGTAACAGATAAGGTGAAAAAGATCAGATTTACAGAGATACTGGCTGCCAACGTAGACAGACAGGCATCCAGGTGGATTTTCAAAAACATCTGATCAGGCAGCTAAATATCACTGCATGTCACTGGATGTTGTGCACCTAAATCGGTGAGATGTTTCTTTAAAGCTTATTAGAACTGTCTTTTTTGCACCATCAGGCAGCTGTGTAAAATTATTTTTCATAAGTAGACACAAAGGGGGAAACAGCTACAGATACACTAAAGCAGCGTATCTGAGAGTTACGCTGTAATAGAGTTCCTGCCTCCTGCACTCATTAGACTTCATAGGACCCTCAGTACACAAACATGTGAAAAATATTTGCTAAGCATCCTCTCCCCTTTACGTTTATGTCTGGTCATGCTGTTCTTACACTAGCAAAACTCCAGCTGACTTTCTGGGGAATTTGGCCTGCAGGTATCTAACACCTTTACCCCTTCCTCCTCCTCCTCCCCAGCAGGGTAAGGTTGTGTTTGTGTTAATTCACACCAGGTTAGTCAGTGTGGGGGAACTAGGAGCTTTCAGCTGAGATTCTGCGCTAGTGCTCACATTCAAATTGGACAGTTAAGCTTCATTAGCGAACCCTCAGGAAAGCTTCTGTAGTCCTTCCAAATAAACATTTTTACTATTTTTAAATAAAAAAGCTGGTTGGGGTCCTATGGAAAGTCCTCAACAGCTTGATTTGCCATCCTGGCATACACTATATAGCTCTGATCTGAAAAAGGAAAGGCAAAACTCTCACTCCCCCTTCCCTCATCTTCTCCCTTCACATCCTGCAGAAGAATCTGCTTTCCTCAGTGGGTGATTTTTGAAGGACAAGTTCCTGACACTGAGAAGGAGATAGGAAAAAGGATAGCGGGGAAGAGATGAGAAAAAAGGTATTCCCCAGGGATTTCTTCCAGCTTGCTTCTGTACATTCAAGAGCATTTCAACCTCACTGTGTTCATTTAAATCGATTTTTCTCTATATGTAGGTACAAGAAGGCTTATGGGATCCTGGTTCTTGAATAAGCATACCGTCCCAAGGCTGAGAGGGTGGTGGGATGATTTCTGCTCATCCTTTACCCTGACCCAGTACAGCTAAGCTCAGGAATTGGGGAAAGTATCGGGGAGTGGGAACAGATACTTGTCACCCTTCACAGGGGGAGCTTACTCTGCAGCCATCTGACATGGGATGCACTTTGCAGAGGAGTGCTCCATGGAGAGTGCTCCAGGAGCTCCTGCCGAGCGCAAGCAGATAGGGAGAGAATGGAGGAGAGCTGCCCCACACATCTTCCTCCACCCACAGCACGCCTCTCCCCAGGGACAGATTTCATCAAAGGGGCCCTGATGGAGCTGCCCTCCCACCTTGGGCCTTTCTGCAATGTCTCCCCTGCAGAGGCACATCTCATCCTGCACTGAAGCTGGCTGCAGTAATTCTTGCCATATACTTTGACAATTAACGAGACAGCCTAATTTTAACTGCACACTGCATTACAGTTCTGGAAAAATGAGAATCTTTCCACATTAAATGAAGTTTCCCCTGCACTTGTAGTATAATGGAATTACAGACAGACTTCTATTAACTACCATTCATTATTGATACAGTTCCTAAAATTCCCATTTTATTCCTATTTTCTCCCATCAAGGGACATGTTACTGCAAATCCTTATATAACCCATTAATACGCATGGTATGGTCTACTCTGCGTCCTGCAAAAGGAGCCTTTGCAATGCCAGCTAGCAAATGTGCACCACTCACAGCAAGTCCCACGTTCAGTCCCTATCAAATGAGCCAAGGTGGGAGCAGGCACACTCACAAATAACTCCTGGGAATTGTCCCTCTGACTTCAGAGGTAATATATTTTAAAACCACCACAAAAAAAAAAAAAAAAAGCACAAAAAGAAAGCAGCCATGCAGAATCATGACTTCACTGGTTTCAGTTGCTCAGAAACACATAGGAAAATACGCTGTCTACCCAGAACATTTTACAATCTCTTTGAAGTCACAACCTTACAAGGAGATGAGAGGGTTGATGTTATCTACCTGACAAATCTATGGCTGGCTAGTACAGACTTAGCAGTTTTAATTCAAGGAAGGGTTTTTTTAATCCATTTGCCTATTTCCAATTTTATTTCTATTATTCTAAAACCTTAAAAAAGAACAGCATCTGTTGCCATTTTAATTTTTTTTTAAAATCTTACTTAATTTTAATGTTTCTAGGTTACAAAATTTACTTGATTTAGCCGAGGCTATGATTGTATGGATCATACCATCATACGCATACACATATACGTGCCTTCCTATCACTGCCACCTCCTACGATGCTGAGTGGGACTTCCATATGAGGAAGGACTTCAAATTTAAACCATCCCAAAATACCTCTGAAAATGTAACCGTGGTGCCACTGAAATCAATATGAATTTAGTGACTGCTTTCAGTATGATATTTGGTCCCTTCTCCCTTTAATCCATCCTTATGTGCCTTCAGTTATTTTCTTTCCCCTTCTCCTGACATTTGCTATTTTAGTTTTGGTTAGGCGGAAAAAAGCAACAAAATACTGGTATTCTCTGTTGGTATATCATGAGACAAAGGATAAAAAGATCTGTGGATCAATTATAGTATTTCTACTTTAGAACTGCTCACAAAAATGTGACATATTAGACTATACCTAGAAAAACTATTTTTCCATCTTCTTTTCCCTTCTGCTGTGCAGTCTAGTATTCAATGGTATTCATCCTTCTTATTTATAAAAATACGTGACTGATCTGTGTATATTTATGGTAGTACTTGAGTAAAGCCTATGCATATTGCCTTTCTTTTAACATAAGGAGAGATGTTAGCAAATCAGCAAGAGAGGGCCCAGCCTTACTGTTACTGAAATTCAGTGCCAAAATTACTACCAACTCCAGGGCTAGAAATGAATTTTCCTGCAGTATGGTTCAGGGTAACAGACTAATTGCAGTCTACTGCTTTCTTAATAGCTGCATTGCATATTTCCATTCCAAACCACTGAAGTGCCACAGATCTTGGTAATTTATTAGCTACGTATGTATTCAAATACATATTCTCATAATCATTTAAAGACACGAGCATCTTTAGCACACTGCATCGAAACAAAGTTCTACTACTGACAAAGCTCTTCATGATCTTACTGGCATTTTTTGCTGCAAAGGACTATAGAATACATCCCTATTCAAACCACATGACTTCAATTAATGTTCAACCAAATCACATCCAAGCGCTGCATTTCATAATCAAAAGGGCAAACAGGGGTATTGAGACTGAGAAATTAGGCCCCTAATTGACAATCAAGTGCATCATTCTCTCTCATGCAAATACAGATGGCAAAACTGCGTTTCCATTTTATATAGGCTTGATTTTATGAAATTTCACTGCATTCTTGGGGGATAAGACTAACAGAACAGCCATTTTGTTAGCTTTGCAATTGTATTACAATTAGCTTCTCAGTCACTATGTGCTGCATTTGATCTGAGGAAGGAACAGTATCAGAAGGCTGACTTGGCTTTCTCTACTGAATATTGCATTACATAAATATGTGATTCACTCCAAACGGTACACAGGAGTGTTGGATCGGATGATATCAGAGAAATCTATGAATCTATAGAGAACCACTCCCTCCTCCTGGAATATAAACTGAATGCTGTCATTTCTAGAATAATTCTTACATCTCTTTCCTGTGCTCAGTAAGGACGCAGATTTTACTGTCTTCACTCCTACTCTTGTAGCAATAGCTTACTCCAGGAACATCCCCCTTTCCTTAAGGCTGAGAGCAGGGTACTACCCAACACAGGTAAAGGTGAAAGGACCAGACCCTAATTGATTTTCATTGCTTTCAGATATGATTTATAAGATATAATGGGGTCTCTAATAAATCAGGCTATACAAATTATGAATAAATCTCAGTCCAAGGCTTTTTTGCAGTGATTGCTTATGATATAAGACCCTTTAATGACAGGAAGTTAAAATTGCATTTTAACGGCTCTTTGTAAATGCAATAAATCTCTGATTTCAGTGCACTGCAGCCAGCCAGCAATGTGTGTGTGCTGCACATGAGCTACCAACACAGGCACACGCTGCTGGCACACGCTTACGTAATTATGTTGATACTTCAGGAGCAGCAGTAAATCTTAGTGCTGTGAGATTTACTTTGAGAAAATGTTCAGTCAAGACCGTTGTGGTGTTGTGACCCCATGAAATGGTTGAAAATAGCCTACTGGCTTTTGACTTGAAAATCTGGGAAAGAATGTCCCCTTGAAGAAGCAGCAAAATGGATTGTTTGGTTTAAATAACAAAGGCAAAACCTATTCCTGCTGAGTCTTACAGTTTCCCAGATAAAATACAAGTTAAAACAAGCCTTTTGGTCTGCGCAACCAAACCAAATCCATCTTCTTTCCTGAAATTCCTGGATCATCTATTCAGCATTCACAAAAAAAAAAACCAACTTACACAAATACACCAACAGGGTAATAGCTCCTTGTTTCAACTGCAGCAGAATCCCTATTGCTGCCCACCTTTGCCCTCCAAAACCCACATTATAAAATTACCTGCATTACCTATTCAAATACAGAAAGATCTGGTCAGATCAGGTTACTTATTATTTGACATGCCTCAGAAATTCAGCTGCAGATTTCGCTTTGAAAATTCATTCCAACAACCCTGTTCTATATTTCAGTTTGGATTCTTCCAGTCTTCATTATGCCAGATCAACTGACAGGTAATAGATGGTGGAGGCCAGCTTTGTGATTTATCCAGTTTTTAATTACATGATAACCTTCAATGGCAGTGTTTCTAATTTGATAAGAGATTGGGAAAAAAAATGAATAGGGAGGAACCCCTAAAAATGCCAAGCACCTACAACCTCCAGCAGAAGGGAGGTCACGTCTTACAGCAGAAAAGGACATAGGCAAGGAGTCAAGAGACTGACCATAAAATCCCACCCCACCTCATAAGGCCACTGCCACAGCTACCACTGATTTGAGTGCGATCCAGCCAGGGACCCAGGCAGACCTGTTTCAGGCAAAATTTTTCAGGACAAGGACAATTGTATAATTGCCACAACACTCAACGCAAAAGGGCTTGCCTTCACAGCAGCCTCTGATCTCTACTCTAAAAACAAGACGACATGATATCAGCCACATCGTGCTATTCCCATTTCTTTTTTTAGCACGGATCTCCCCATTGCTTCTAGTGTGGAGTTTTGCAAGAAATCTAGTGACAGTACGTCTTAGCACTTCTTGGGAATGTGTCCCGCATAATGCAGAACTGATTTTAACTCAGGCTTTTTCAGTAAAGCACTTGTAAGGACAAACCAAGAACAACCTAACCGTGCTATGACAGCTCAACCAATACCAGACTTAGTCAGTGGCTGGGGGTGGTGTTTGGTTTTCTTTTTTGGGGACTGTAGCAGATCAGCTTAGATCTGAATTTTGCTTAAGCAATATTGAAATGTAGTGTTCAGCTGATAGGAGTTCAGTGTTTATCCTACCAAGAAGTCCCAAAGATGCTAGTGATTTTTATTAAAGACCTAATGTAAATTTCAAAACTGTATACATTACTTGAAATGTTAGTTTTTGTCTAAGCAGCAGGAAATCAATAGTGCAAAAGTGCATTCATTGCTCTAAAGAAAACACCTTTTGGAGAACCTGCTTTGCTAAGAAAAGCAGCTCTGTTTACCTCATTAGTGTCAGTGACATGGACTAAAGGGAAATGAAAAGTCTGAAATTCAATAGCAATTCTGTAGCATCTTCAACTCCAAACCACAAATTTATCTTCACATATATACTGTCATGAGACAGCAACTCCTAAAACTGCACATATACAGTACTCAAAGGGTATCTTGGCTAGGACAGCAGGGTAAGCCTTTGCTTTTATTAGGTGCTTTTTAACATTCATTCAGAACAACCCACACATGTCCAAAGAAATATACACAGACCTACATGGTGTGAATTTACTAGAAAGCAAAAAACCAAACCAAAACAAAAACTCAAAACCAACCAAACAAAAAACCAAACAAAACCCCCCAAATCTGAGATTTAGACATGATTGCAAGCAACGGAATTAATGCAGCTTATCAAGCAAACATTTGTTAGCAGATCTGACTAAAGTCATTATTTGTGCACCCTACTAGCTTGCATATGTTAGCTCTGAAGAATCCTCTCAGGGGTTTCAGCTAGCATCTACAGCATGCCAGTAGTACAAAGGCAGGCCATATTCATATAGCTCAGCAAATGAACATTTGTGATAGCACAAGCATATGAACAAGCCGTTATATTAGCTCATTAAGCCACGTCATTTGGGTATGCTTCAGCCCTCCTCATTTTCTATGAATTTCACTGTGTGTGGAACCATACAAGATATTTCATCTTAGTATGTCATTTTCAAAAGAGGAAAACAACTTTCCTCAGGTTACCGGCTTTGCATTTTTTTGTCTCTCCCTTACTATGCCATTATTGCAGTAACTAGCACAACAGGGGTATAATCCCTGTTGACACCTCTAAATGCTATTACCATAAAACCAGCAAGTTAACAGTAAGCATCTCTGGTAAGAATTTGCACTCATATGTAGTGTTTCCCAAGCCAACCTGGACTGGAGCAGATCATCACCTAAAGCTATGATTCTTCAAAAGGTGCGGTATAGGTATGAACAGTGCCAGCCAGTGCAAAGACAGCCGGGCTGGGCACCCACCATCTCTCCATCACTCCTGTGTCATGGAAATCTAGCAGTCAGTTCCCACATCCTTATTTCTGAGGCCAGACTCATGAAAGGATGTAGCCATGTGAGTTCAAACTTACAACTCCCAAAACACTAACCCTGCACATGTGATTTTTTTAAAATGCAGATTAAAATTTCCCAGTGCCTACAGTATTGTTTCTGCCTCTACCCAGAACTGCTTTAGTATTGTTGGCAACTGCCTTATATCAAAGCCTTGTTAATGCCCATAATTTTTCTTCACTGACAGGCACAATCCTTTAAATGTACTTCCCAAATACACACTGAATATAAGCTGTTTTCAAAAATGTGCTAAAATGAAAACAAGATATCAGTCGTGTGAAAAAGTTCCCCCAATGCAATAACCCAGTGGCTACAGGTTTTTTGCTTAGAATGTGAAATTTCAGGCTTAGTACCTTCCTCCAAATGCTGAATTTCAAATTTTCATCTGTCGCTGCTCAAGAGACTTCCCGACTTCAGATGGCTGCATAATCCAGGTAGTTAGTGAAGTCGATCTAGTTTGCATGGCATGAAGAATTCACGAACCAACATACTGGGTACATGGCAAAGCAGCATTTCCCAACAACGTGGAACTAAGAAGCTGTTCCTGTGTGGCAATTCTGGGCTACTGAATTCAGCAAGATTAATAGCAGAAAACTATATACATATATATGTGCACATATAAAAAACTATATATATTTATATATATATACATGTATGTATGTAGTGACAATGTCAGAAACAGCGTCACTTTAGTGTGTGACAACGCTACTTTGGTTTTTTCAACCACACACTAGTTCAAAGCCAGTTCCTCTTAAGAAATAACCGTATGTCATCATCATACAGTTGACTCCAGGATGAGCCACGTGCAATGATTTAGTAATCTCTGTGCAGCTGCTTTGTAGAAGGAATGTACAAAATGCACAAAGAAGTATGAGATGATACACAGAAGACAGGAGTTTTTCACCCCAGAGCCTGAGCTGTTCCGCCAAAACTGAAAAGTGAGTTCCCAAGTCAGCGTAAGGACACATCTCACAATTTGTTTTGAAAAGACTTAATTTCCCAGGGCTACTAATCTGTCACCTTTCAGGCATACCATATAAGTACAGGCATTCTTAAAATCTTTGAAGGCTGCCTTTTCATCAATATTTTAACATAAACATTATTTTAATTTAAATGGAAATTGATCACTTACATTTTATTTCTTTTTAATAAAAATGCATTATCACCATTAAAGGAAAGCGATCTCAATTAAACTACTGCCAGGATAAATTTAACTTGCAAAAGCACTACAACAAGTCTTTGCAGGATTAGGGCACATACGCTTTAGCTCTGGTATTAACAACCAATACAGAAGAGATCAATAAACATTCTAGCTATTATATTCACTGCCTTCATGACACACATAATACCAGCTCAAAATCTTACTGGAAACTGTGCCGGGTATATTGTTAAATATCCCTCTTTATTGTAATTTACCTTATATAGGAGTCTTGCCAGGGGCTCTAATGAAGCAGAGGCAGTTTTACCATCTGTTATCAAATCTTCTCTTGCTATAACAGAAACACAATTATATTAGAATTTAGAAGTGACATTGAAAAAAATATTTTCTTTCATTGTTTAAATAGCTTTGTTGTGCAGTCTAAAAAACAAAACATTAGGACAATAAATAAGAACATTATAAAACCTGATTTAATTAAAAAACAAGACAGCAAAAGAATAGTGATGGAGTTGTTCTACATAGCCACAACACAAAAAGAAGTATAAATAAGAAATCATGTTATGTTCCGCAGCCTTCAGATTTAGCTTTTAATTCAGGGGAACACGTCCTATTTTTATATCCTGCAGAAGAAAAGCAAAAAATCAATGAAAACCCCCTTTGAAATATGAATGTCACTGAAAATATTAAAAATGCCTCATCTAGGCTATCTAATATAGGACCAAACTGTGGAGTACTTAGGAACCGAACCCTCCTATCCTTCTTTCCATCCTAAGTAAGGACCTGCAGGGTAGAAACTCCGAAGAACACTACGGTTTAGCTTCACTTATGTGCAGTGGATTAAAAATGAATACTTAATATTTATATGAATCATTGTCAGTGTCAAGTAAGATGAAGCTTATAAAAATAGAACCAAATCAGGGAATGAGTTTTAAGACTCGGTGGGTAAATGCCTCTTTACGTACGGTATTATTTATAGATATTTTTCTAATCTGTTCTGTCATCTTGTCTCTTAAATTATTAGAAAGGAAGAAAGGAGTAACTACAGCAAATGTAGATGAAAGAAATCTTACTGGGAACCGTGGCAGGAACATGAGCAAAATCCAGGAAGTTTGAAGCTGTGTTCCTAGGCCTCTTGTTCTCTCTCTCTCTCTGTGCTACATGAAAACCATTCCAGCCTATTTCCTAGTTAAATATGTACATTTTTTTAAAACTCCTGTCTTGCAACAAGAGGAATAGTGTTTTCAGTACTCTGTATTTGGCATCCAAAAGGCCCACTACTGCATCTGAAGACATGCTGAAAACAAGCTAACCACAAGCAGGTTTTAGACACTGGGCTAACTCTTGTATCCGTGGTCTCTCTAAGCCTTAGACATCTTGCAGTAGCAAAATTCCCCTTTAGCTATAAATGTTGGTCTCACAAAGAAGGTCACAACAGGAATTTCAGCATCAGATCCTGATTTTCATAGCTCCCTTTGAAGTCAATGGCAGCTGCAGATGGTCTCTTCAAGTTGATCTCCAAAGGTTCTAAGTACTGAAAACTTTTTAAAATGTCAGCTGTGATAGCTTTGTGTCTATTTATCATCATGTGATAAGGAGACTGCCAGTACTAATATCTCCCTGCATCATGAAGGTTCTGTGAGTCTTAACTATTTACGAAAAAACTTTAAAACAAAATATTATTAGATTTTAAACAAATATTCACTATTGAAGTGCAAAACACTCAAGACAATTACGATGAAAGTCACCTTGTAGGAAAATTCAAAGGAAGGGAGCACATTCACAAAGCTTCTGCTGGGTTCTTGCGAATAGGGTAAAGTTACCTTTTGTATGTAGGGATGTGGGGAGGTCATCCTTATTTTCATTCTGCTAGGAGGTGGAGAACTCTGCTATGAGGCAATTAAAGCCATTTGTCCCCTTATGCAGAGACTCATATGACGCAACCTCCATCAGACAGGAATTAAAACTGAGTAAAGCAGGCATCTGCTCTCTTCCCTGGATCTGCGTGTTTATGGAATACTGCACAGGGGCACTATGCGTCCATAGGCTTTTGTTTCGATCATTCAAATACCGTTTTTATGAGCACCAATGTGAAGTACTTTTTTGTGCTCTCTTCACCCAGGTAGGATTTCAAAGTAGCTGTATGTCTGCTGAGAACACCACACACACTGCTCTTTGATTTTATGATGTTTCTTGCAAATATAAGCTTTTCCTGCTTTTGACTTCAGAAGTAAGGTCTAATTCAGACTAGCAAGAAATTTCATCTAATCTCTTTTTATCCTGATTGTCCTACATCTATTTTAGAAGCAAGATGTACAGGTTTACGGGTGCTAGAACTGCAGTAAATTTAAGTAGAGATCCTAGGCATGAATGTTAGAAACAGCAGCTGTTTTGTTCTGGGGTGGGGTTTTTTGGCCACAAGGATATCTGATTGCATTGTTCATCCCAATAGCCGGCCAGGTTTTATTTTTTATTTAGCAATGCCAGTCTAACAGATGTAATTTCCACTTAGGGTAGCTGTGGGCACATCATTATTTCTAGTAACTGCAAAACTTAGGATGCCCTTTCTGTGGCATCCCTTGCTCCTCACTTTGACAACTTTAGCAAAAGAACCACAACAAAGAGAGATTTCTACTATGACCTTGTACATGACTGTCCAGATTCAGCAGTGGTTTGCTCTAAAGATCTTCCTACAAGAGCTGTAATGTACACAGATAGCAAAGGGCTCAGAAATAAATTCAGAAAAATACAGTAAACAATTCATGTGGGGTAACTACATTCACAAGCCCTGTCCCATGTTTACTGAGAGAGCAGCAGCTGTATTTTGAGAGGCACATCAATAAAGATTTGGATACAAATGGAAAAAAGTACCTTCTCATTCACGACCTGCACTGCATATGATACTAGCTGTAATCAAGAAAAATTTTGAGATGACATGCTGCATAATTCCTGCTAGGGCTCACTACAAGTGCTTACCACAGTCCTGCTATTAAAATGCCCACAGGCCACAAAAATGCCCTTAAGCCAACTCACTAGCCCAAATTATGAATTCTTCTAGTTAACAAAACTCACCACAGGCTTGCAGCTTAGGGCAGAAAACATTTTTTCCTTAAAATACACCTACCTTCATCAAAATGCTAATTAGTCACTTGTGGGTTTGAATCTCCCATTAAGCTGAGGCGGTGATTTTATTTTTTAAACACACACATAGAAAGAGACAACGCAAATATAAGGCCAACATGCATGTCACCAGCCCCTCTTCAACATTTATTCCACAGCCTTATTTGTCCTTCAAATCCAGCTACTTGTGAGGGTTGCAAGGGAGGGAAAAGGTTGATGAATTTTGGGGGGTTTGTGGTTTTGGAAATTTTTAGGGAGTCATCTCACAGTACACAGACTTTTTGGCTAAGAAACAGGTTTTGGAGTATCAACAGTATTATATGGATTCTGCAGTTTCAATCTAGAGCTGGACAAATAAGTGTAGATATATTTTCTTTTTGGGAAGTAAAGATATTTTTCTCCCATTTTGCCCCCTCCTCTCAAAGGAGCTCTATTCTAAGTTTCTCCCTTCTTTCCATGAGAAAAATCCCAAAGTTTTTCTTTCCTCAGTATTAGTTTCTTCTTCTCCCCTCACACTTATTAATAAAAAAAAGTGAAAAAAATGAAATGGTAGTCAGAAAGAAAGAACAAACCAGCAAAGTTTAAGAGGGAATGACAGAGAGGTAAAAAGCAAAGACTTTTCTGCACAAAAATTTGCTAAAATCTTTAGATCAGGAAAAAGCCTTGCTCGTCTGAAGTCTGTAGGACAAATGTGACCGGTTTTGTTGAATGTTTTCAAGGAAAAAAAGGGTCTCTTTTTTTTTTTAAATTGCTTTTATAATTTCCATTATTTAGAAATACTCATCTGCTTGCAGTCTCTTAGCTTGTTTGAGGTGTTTTTTGGGGTTTTTTGTTCTTGTTTTTAAATCAGTTGAGAATAAAAACAGGTTTCCATGTAGATCAGAAAAATAGAGTCTTGCTCATGAATTTTTTTTTTCAAATGATTCTCAGCCTGGCTCTGTGCTTCTCTAGCCCTTTCTGGACACAAAACCACTCTTCCTTTTAGAAGGATCAACATCTTGTCCTTCTGATTGTTCCCGTTTCACCCAGAGGCTGTGGCACCAATTCTGGTTTTTAAACATCATTTTAATTCTTGTTGGATAACTCATCTGCTGCTCGTAGAGCACAGGGTGCTGTGCAGTGGAGGAACTGCAGTCACCATCACACATGAGATGGACACTCTTTAGGTGGAACTACAGAGAAAGGCGGTTCCAATGTAAGCAATGAGGAGGAAAATGCTTGGAGTTGGATGTAGCAACAGTAAATAGGAGAGAGGAGGAGGCTTCAAGAGTTAGAATAAATCACTGGGGAGAGGGAAGTCTCACCCCTCAATGTTCACTAGACATTGAAGAACAAACAGTGTTGGGAACCTGGAAAGGGAATGCAGGATGACAAATCACCAGCCTACTAGCAGGGAAACAAGACTGTCAAGAGCTTCTTGACATCTCAGACTGTGGCAACTTACAGCAAATCTTTTTCCAGCAAGGTGAGAACAACCTATTGACAATAATTCAAATGAGTTAGCAATATGCCAGTACATTCTGCATGTGCAGCCAGCAAGAAAGCAGCCCTCACAAGAGCCCAGAAGAAGGGAATTTGCATTAATAAATTCTGTAGTCAAAAGAGCACATTTTGCTGTCGCGAGCTTGCTGAAGAATAAAAAAGGGTTAGGCTCCACAAAGAAAATCCTCATGTATTACCGTCAGTGCTAGCCCTGGAGAAGCCTTTGCTGTAAGGACATTTGAGGATTTTGGATGGCATGTTCTGATGCACTCAGGTTTTTTCTGTGGCCTGTGAAGGTCAAACACCTTGACAGCTGACACAAGAGCTTGGCAGGAGGAAAAATTAAAAAAAAAAGAAGTCCAATCTCATCTCTTTAAGAGCTCTAGGGCAGAGATTTCACTGTTCCAACCTAGCCAAACCAGCTTTTCCTCTCAGGAATCCTGCACAAGAATTATGGTCTTCACCACACACACAAACCCCTTTCAGCTGTGATCCAAGACTAACTGGGATTTCAGGAGAAAACAACTGGCCTAATAAATATATAAGGCACTTCTGGAAGTGAGGGGGAGCCACAGGCTCTTGTTCTGTCAGAGAGACCGTGCAAGTTTCAGCAGCAGTCCCCGGAGGTATTACTCTGGGGGTGATTCTCATCATGCATTAAATCCGTGGGACAATTAGCACCACTTTGCCCTTGTTTGATGATGTTAAGTAAAAAAAGGTCCAGAATAAATGGGCAATATTTAATTGAGAATATATGCTGTCCAATGAAAAGATGTGGTGTGTTAATGTCTTCTGTTCACTGAGGACTCCAATATGAATATATGTTTAAGATTCAGTGGCCGCTACAGTGATGGAGCTGAAACAAGGAGAGATAAGGTAGGAGGCAGAAGTGGTGTAGGAAGCACAAGCAAATCTTGATCTCTCATCAAATGTGACCTCTGGCAAGTCACTTCTTGATAGTGATTTACATCTATAATCAGAATAATTAAACATTATTTACCTACCTCTTCTGGGTATTGTGGAGACTAATTAACGTTTGCGCAGTAATTTGGTGATAAATTCAAGGTACCAGATGAATTTCCAGTATCGTGTTTGCTTTAAGCAGGTGAAGTGAGGACATCTTTTCAACATCGAAAGAACTAAAGTTGTTCTCAAAATAAATCAGAGGGTGCAATTTTATCTTTGATTCATTCTGATTATTCAGCATTCCTCAATAAGATTGACAGGAAATGAGAAAGCAAAGCTCTTGTGGATCAGGGAGGTAAAACTGAGGAAATTTTAACACTATCTACAAAACCTTTCTAAACAACAGTTAAAACTTCTTGAGATTCTTTTTGCTCTTTCAGGTGAAAAATTAATGCAAGACCCACCCAGTAGAATATGCATAAAGGATTTACTAAATAACTTTTAATTAAATAATGATAAAATTTTAAAATAGAACAAATATATCCCCAAATTGACATTTTAAAACAAAACACACAGAATCAAAGCACTAGCAGACTTAATCAGGCCCTACATTTTAACTGGCCCCAGTTTGCATCAACCTCATAAAGCCAGAAAATAGTTTAAGTCCAATTAACCGGCTGTCTCCATAGCCTGTGCATTCTGAATAGAGACTGCAAATTGAAGGAGCAGGTTATACATCAGCCCTAAGTGACAATAGAACGAACCCTTCATTTTCATCTTGGCTGTTGTCAGAAAACATGTTGCCTTCCCAAAGCAGGCAGACTAAGAATGAGCCGAGAGCTGTGTCTAGCAAAGTGGGTCTCTTCCAAGAAGACCAGCACCCTACAGAATACGATGCCAGAGCAGATGCTGTACATGCTGAAGCCTGACATATGCTGAAGCTCTCCAAGCAATTGCAGCAAGGCACAAAGCATACTGGGGGCAGCCACCTTTTTCTCAGCTGGGTTGGCTTTCATCTCCGGGATCATCTTTGTAAGACCTCTGACACAAAGGCACCGGACAGGTACTGAAGATAAGCTGTTCGCTTCCTGAGGAAACATTCAGCCAGCAACGGCAGAGATACGATTACAGATCAGGATGAGAGGCAAAGAAGTCAGGACAGACACAGCAGAATGTGCGACTAATGACACTTGGACCTCTTCTGTCCCTGGCACTGTGTTGGGGCAGGGAGCAGCCTAGTTATTCCCCTGAAGGCTCAAGGATCAAGGCAGATGATACAAGAGTTGCACATCTGCTTTGAAGATACCAATCTCTTTGAAAATACCCTTTGCCTAGGATGCTGTCCACAGGGCGCGTTGGAGATGCATGAACGGCCCAAGGCTCACTCGCTAGTGCCACCTTCCACTGTAATAGTCTGGTAATTCTTGCTATGGGCAAGCAGAAAATGGCTCGTTGCCTTTGATATTACTCAGGGGCCACTGTGTTCCTCAAAAAAAAAAAATGCACTGCTTTTGAAGAATTAATTCTAGTTCGTATTTACCATGGTTTTGTTTCTTCATGGCATACAGGGATGGCCTGAAATTGCTTATATCCTTGTTGTCTAATCCAAGGGATCAAAAGTGTCAAATTTGACCTCCCTGGGTGTTTTTTTTTTCTGCAGTAAGCCAAATGGAAGAATGAGGGAAAGCTGCTGGGATTTTAACCAAAAAAAAACCCCAACCAACCTCAACTTTCTTCCCCAGTGGTCACTGATTATAATTACTGTGAAGTTAATCAAAACTCAAAGCAAAACAAAAAAAATAAGGTCAGAAAGCAATTATATTAGAAATACGTGCCTCAGTCTATTGCTTGCTTTTCAGGCTTTAGCAGTGTTGTAATTTCAATACTTATGCAACCACCATAGAATTTTCTCGGTCTGGATTTTACTTCAAAAACAGAAACCTCTCACCAACCAACCCCTTCAGGTCCAAGCCCAAGAACTTTTTTCTCATAAGGGGGAAGAAAGAAAGGAAAAAAAAAGGGGGGGGGGGAAGGGAATGAGCTTCCTTTTAAGTCTCCTTCACACTTCTCAGCCTCCTCAGATGCCACCACTGCATCACAGAAGAAACTATCAAGCACTTTCCTTCCTGCTTACTGCAGATCAAGTCAAGGGCACTTTGAATCATCCAGAAGACACTGCCTCATAGCACACAGCCCTTACAGAAAGAAATCCTCCAGGGAAATCAGTTTATGGCAGATTTCATATTGTGCCAGGTTAACAGCATACGTATCCCTGTCCTTTTAGCACTGACTGAAAGAAATGGTATTTGCTAAAGCTACATAGCCAAAAAGCATACTTTAAAAATACACACTGTAATCAAATGTCTGTTTGTAACATTTATGACTTGGCAGATTGACTTGCACATCAGGCACACATTTTGATGGTTAATTTTGAGCCCTAATGCAGCAAAGCAGTCTTCTATCTGGCTGGTGTCTATCCTTTTCAAAAGGCAAAGGAGTGCATAAATTATGTTTAAAAAGAGGTAGGCATTTTCTACCCACAGTGTAGAGTCACTGTAGGTGGATTATTATCCAAGAATACTAAAGAGGTAGGAAGTCTGTGATTTAACCCATTCTTTGTAGCCCCCTTGCCTGCTATTGTTTTTACTGCCGACAACCTGAAATTATCTGTATGATAGGATTTTTTTCAGGTAGTTCAGCAGCACAGCAGCTGCATTTCAGACAGTCAGTAGGAGTTAAAGCCCTAAAGCAAGGATTTTATTCTGAAATAATGCCAGGTAAGCCCTGCAGTAGCATCCAGTTGCCTCTGCTGATGTTGGCAACTATGAATTTGTTCCTGTGTACTCCTGTTAATATTTCCCTCACCAGACCCTGTACTACAATTGCCATATATTAGCAGAATAGGATGAACTCTAAGCCATTTTACAGATGACTGGCAGAATTTTGAAGCCTATTTCTTCTGCAATATATCTTTACTACTGGGAAAATAGAAAGCAAAAGCTTTCACGCTGCAAACTGAGACATTTGTACGTCAGGATATGGGCATGACCTTTAGCTAATACAAATAGGCATAGAGATGTTCAGCTGAACAGAGCTGCGTGCACTTACTCCAGTTGAGAATTTGGCCTTCTACATGGAGCTCAAAGAAAAAATTCTGAATTGCGATAAAGTAATTGGCATCTGGGCTGAGCATCCCTGAATTCCAGTGATTTGCCTACGAGTTGCTGACAGTGAGCATCTTCAGAAATAGGATCTATAAGAACAGCCAAAAAAAGAGAGGAGGTTTTATAAATGTTTAAGATGAAACTTAGATTATCTTAGGTATCACTGTTCAACTTCTCCGTATAGTATTTATGCAAAGAGAAAAATATTTCGCTTGTCCAAAACATCTCATTCCAGAAATTCAAAATACTTCACAAAAATGACTTAATCCTTTCAGTACCTCTAGTGAGATACGCAAGCATTCCTCCAATTTTCTCACAAAATGTGTGAATAGAGGCACAGAAAGATCCCACTTTTTTCTCAAGCTATTCAAAAGAAATCATTAACAGATGAGAAAGGAATCTTGCCTCCCACCTTAAAAAAAACCTCCAAACTCAAAAAACCCCCAGATTTCACCAGACTTATAATTGTAAATAGGTCTAAACAGGTCAAAAGCAATAATACTAAATCCAGGAGCACCTGTCCCGTGCTTAGTTCCAGTGGGTGCTGCTCTAAAACCTAGTATTCCTTCTCCCTGAGAATGGTAGGAAAGGCTCAGTGTTTTCCAGGCAGATTGGCATCTGCCACAATGTCTTGGTCATCTTTTCTGAATATCGATCTTTGTTCTCTAGAAAGCAAAGAAATGTCTTACTGGGCTCACTGAGTGCCACCAAGATGCAGGCAGGGACAGAGGCTTGTTCCCATCCCCTCCTGACCACACTCAAGGAGGAGGCCAAGAGTTGCTAGCCAATGCAGCCTCCAAGGAGAAAGAGACCAGGCAAGGGGAGCCAGACCCAGCTTTTGAGAGGGGAGAGAGGGGATATTTTGCTATCGCCACGAAATTAAAAGCTGCACCACATTAGTCAACAGAGCTGGTCATGCTTGAGAATCTGAATGAGAGAGGAATCCTTCAAGAAGGGAGGGGAGCACAGAAACATTCCACTCCTCTCCTTGGCAGCAACAGAGCAGCTGCCCTTCCCACCTTCCCCTCCTTGCCATCCTCTGCAGATGCTCCCCTTAGTGACCTGGCCACGCTGGCTTGCAAGGTGCTCAGCTCAGAGCTGTCACTGATCAACTGAAATTGTTATTTCTACTCTGAACCTCAGGGGCACTCGGCAAAATCCCCATCATAGTCAGACATCTCCTACCCCATAGCAAAGGATACCAAACAGTACCAGAACTCCCACACCTTCCTTCAGCAGCCTGTGCCTGGGATTGCCTAAGGGTCCCATTTTAGATCCCACAGGTGTGGAATTTATCCCTTCACATTCCTGTTTGTGTTTCTAGCAATACTTCAGTTAATCAATTGAAATCAGCCATCTCACGTGGAGCACTGAAGTTCCTTGCTGAACAGCAGTCTGAGCGATGACTTTCTGACTACCTTAAACTCCAAAGGTGGGTCTCTTCAGTAAAGCGCTGCTCAGCTCTCCTCCAGGCACTCTGGAGTAGCTGTGTTTTCTTTGATAGTTGACCCCTGCCACTCTGTGCTTGCTGGTATAGCCAGGCTGAAATTCTTATCAGTGATCTTGTTGGGGCTGAAATTTTTATCTTGAATCTATTTCCACCTTCCACCCAAATAAGACAGAATACAAAGAAAGGGGACCTGTATTTTCCCAATCTTTTGTAACATAAATTACAGGGAATGATTTTAAGAGAACATATGAATTAAAGGCACCATCAGCATAAATCTAAATTCTGTTTCAAGACTGCCAAACACTGCTGCTCAGGAATAGATAGATATAGAGATTTCACAAAAAGTAACTTTTCTACCATGAAAACACACACAAGGTTCCCACAAAAAAAACCCAAATTGTTTAAAAAGTGTACCACAGCCTTAGAGGAACACGCAGGGGCTCCAGTAAAGAAGGCAGCCTTGCTATGCTGGCTTATTTCACTAGGAAGACTAAGATTGTTTTCAGTGGTAATTAATATGAGCAGAAGAACCTTAATTTATATAGATACATACATTCATATACAAATTTAAACTCTGAGAAATATTTCCTTCTTTTCTACAAATGTGGAGCCTAGCTGGAGACTAGAAAAGACATCTTTCTACATAAAATAGAGGAGAGATCCTCTCCCAGCATTAACCTCTGGGACCTTAAGTCATTACATTTTATGATTTATAAAAGTTACTGGGATTTTTAATAAGTTTTCATACTCTTTTTGAGCCCTGAAAAGATGAACCGATAGTAGACTATTTGTTTCTATAGGTGTGACTTATGAATACTTAAATAATCCCTACACATTTCTGAATATTTCTAAAGTGTTCATAAAGTAGTTGTCTACCACGCTCCGTGGGCAGCCCTGGCAGCTCTGTCCTCCTATAACAACGTCCACCAATTAACCCAGTTTGCCCTTCCCATATTCCAAGGTTTGTGCCCCTCTGCAAGAAAAGGACACCACCAGTGGAAACAGACGTTGAAATGCCATTTCTCAATACCTGTAGCTATATCTTCTTTTATTGCCTATATACTGTACCTTTTCCTCAGCAGAATGTTTTCCTATCATAAGGTGACAGAAACTAAGGCAGGACATTAGTGCCCAAGTATCCAATTTGAAATCCCATGCTACTCCAACATATTAAAATCATTTTTCCCAGGGAGAAAGATACTTTCCCCAAGGATGGCTGTCATCTTGGGTCTCTTCAGCTTTCAGATCTCTTAGCTGCCCAGTTTTTAAACGATACTTCGAGTATTACTATTTACAATAATTTTTTGTCAGGGACCACCTGAAGGAAAAACAGATTGAGAAGCTACTGGTTTAAGAAACTGAAAACAAAAGGGGTTAGAGCTTGCTAAGGCATCTGATGAATTCAGGCATATACTGTAACATGCTATGCTATTTCTATAGAAGATTTAGATGCCACCTTGCTTATATAGTACACTCAATTATTGTGACTTTCCCAGGAGACTGACTTTACATACCTCTGGTTTGCACCCTTTGTTAAAGGAAACGAATGAGGAAGCGCAGCTTTAGTTTTCATCTGACTGAAGCAGGACACACTGGGATCTGCAATACTGGGAGCTCAGGGATCCAGCGCAGCAGCCTGGATGTTATCCATCTAATTTCAGTATCTAATCTCTCTAGACACTTATAATATGCCACTCACTGGTGTGCTTCATCTTAGCTGATAGTGAAATCATTTAATACAAGTGGGTAGCAAGGTAGGTGACAGGCTGATTGATGGCAATGTCTTTATTTAAAGCTATACAACAACACCAGGCAGGTCTAGAGCAGCTCAGGAGTAGAGCCCTGCCTAAATTTGTAGGTATCCACGCAAGTATATCATGCTAAAGTGTGGCTTAAACAATCTCCTAAAAAGAAGTTGAGCTACCTCAAACCCACTTCCTAAAGCAGAGCATCAACCTCTCACAGGATACTTAAGAGAGATTACAGTGAAAACTATCATTTCTCCCTCTTGATAGTGAGAATCTGCTTTTCCACTGCCTTACGGTAACCAAAAAGAATACTGGCTCCTTGAAGCTACCTGTGTTTTAACTGTGATCTTTAATGCCTCAGTGGCGAAGCTGGTGCTCTCTGACAACAAGCACGTACACACACCAACGCTGCTCATGCTCAGTGTCACAGCTCCGTCCTGCATGTCATACGAGTGGGAATCAGACCCTCTGAGGCAAATTTGGTGTCCACCATTTGCTACAAATAGATGAGGGAAGCCAGCAAGCACCGAAAGCATAGGTGGGAATATAACATAGAGATGCTCCTGTAGCGAGTGGTTCCTGCATATTGATATCCATAATTAAAGCTTGGGAAAGCTCTGAGATCCCAGGACAGACTGGATCCCACAGGGAATGCCTTAAAAAGTCCATTCTTGATGAGCCTCCAGTCACAGACTAAAGGCAGGGTTTCATGTAGAGGAAAAGGGAGCTGTACCGAGTTTAGGGAGCAGGAAGGTCTGTTCCTTTCCTTTCTTAAGGGCCTTGAGCAGGTGAGGTTAATAATTTGTGCCCACTTCTCCATTCCCTAAGTCCAGCTGGTTCTATGCAAAACGATGGCAGAAGAATCCCTGTCTACCCTTGTATTGCCATGGAGACACAACCTGACTACAAACTCTGCACCCACAAATTCCCTCAAATCCAATGGGTTTTTAGCCTGCAGCCAACCTCTTGATCTGCCTTAAGAAAAAAGATAAAGGCAAATTAAGTCCTTTTCACCTCCACCAGCACTGTCACGGAAACTGAGTCCAGATATTTTCAAACCCTCTGTTCAGAAGTGACCTGCACAACAGCATATTTATTTAGCTCCTGTGGAAAAATCAAAACACATTTCCCTTAATTCATTAAAGAGTATCTGGAGGTGGTGGCTAATTTTGTCCCAATTCTTCCATGCTCCATTCAAGCTCTACATTGTGGGGCTGTTTCCAACCCAAGAGCAGCCCAAAGACAAGCTTTCAGTAAAACCTACGTTGTCCAAGGTGTTCGGATGGGCGTAACCAAAAGCATTTCCCTATGAAAGGCTGAATTTACATTCTATGCAATGAGACCGTGGTATACCAGTGTTTTACACCTTTCAAACGGCAGGGATAAGATGAAGACAATTTTTATGCTAGTGATTGTCTTTCTTAATGAAGGAGCTTTATCTCTCCCAGTGCCACGTGTTGTTGCAGTTTCTGTGGTAACGACTTCTCTGCATAGAGAAAGAAGTGGCAGCACAGAAGTCAGTGTAAACTGCTAGCATGTAAACAACAGCTACCTTGGGGTCTCTTTTACATACGTACTTTTTTGACTCAGCTTACAAACAATTTCTGGAAGGTAATTGTTGATGCCTACAATATTTATTACTTGTATTTTGGAAGCCATTGAGTAAATGTCCTATATGACGTACTTTATGTGCCGTACTTTGCCAATACGTAAATGCAACTTCTAATTTAGGATAAAACCCATTTGATTTTTGTCCATACAGGGAAAATTCATTCTTTAGTCCAGCCTAGAAAATCAGATGTCAACTCTCTCAATGAAAGTGATAAAATAGAAAATATGGAAGTCTAGCGTATAAAACATATACACAGGTACACATGCAAACCAAAGCAAACAGAAGATGACATGATATGAAAGATAAGAGCAGGTAAAGCTTTTTTCTTTTCTGCTTTCATGGAAGAAATTGTGTGTTAATCCCAGGGAGCAAACTCAGGTCAGAACACCAAAACTGTGCAAGCACTTCAAGTGACTGAAGTGATAAAGAGGACCAGGCTTAATAGCTTTCATTTAAAAAGGCAGTTTGTAGTCAGAGTTAAGGTTTCAGTAACCATACGCAAAACCTTTAAAATAACTCAGGAAATGCCTTGAGAAATCAAGACTGCAATGGTTGGTGCCATTTCTTTCACTACCCACATCTACTCACACCCTACTTCTCTAGAAACATATTCTCAAAATGGAAGCAACTTCTCAAGCACCAAGCTGTGTTTCTGGTTTACTGAATTCCTGCAGAGTACTGAAGTTTCATTGAGTAGAAGCTAAGGCATCCAGACCGATTTGTTTAGTCATGAAAATAACAGAAGAATGGAAGACAAACAAGTTGCAGGGATGGAAACTCCTGAACTAGTTTTCTACCAGCTTCTCACAATCCACATATGTTTTATGAAATGTGTTTGTGTTGGCTAGGAGACAGGACTGGCTGCTTAAAAAATGGGGCACAGTCATTCATTTCCCCCAGTCCAGCTCTGAAGAGTGCTCTTTAACACAGAGCTTTCAGGCTGCTGCAACCACAGCGTTCTCAACTAAATTACTTTCTTACCTGAAAGGTAATAGCAACACCAAACATCCCACAGAACTATGCTGACATACACCAGCCAGTCTGCAGGCCAAATCACACTGCAGTCAGTAACAGATTTTTGCTAGCAGGAGCGAGATCGAGCTGTTCATGGACATCACTTGATGTACTGGTTACAGGGCTGAAAACAAAATGGCCCGAGAACAATATATTGTACTTGTTCTGCTCTTCAGCCCCAGTTCTGCCATTAGACCTGACCATGGCAAAGCTGACCACTTGGCTGTGGTCCCCATGAGCCAGGGTAATGGAGTTTTCCAGCTCATCCTGGAGCGCTCAGACTCGGCAGTGCTACAACTGCATTTCCACCTGGTCCAGCACACCCCTTAATATTACGTTACTTCAGTTTCCAAGTGGCGGTAGACCTTAAGTAGCTTTTCACAGGGGAGCCCTCCTAGGCAGCGCTGCTCTTTGGCTTTTAGTGTTTCCTTTTGCAACAGGCAAGAGCTAGCCTCGTCACCTCCTGGCTATTTGTCATTGCTCTCTGTCGGATCAGGCTGTCACCACCAAGGCCACTACAGAGCCGCAAGCACCCTGCGGGGGGCGGGGGGTGGGGGGTGGGGGGCGGGGGAGATGGCCCTTGAGAGGCAGGCAGCAGCCTCTCTTCCAGCTCCACAGCTGCTCCGCTGGGGACAGCCCCGTCAGCCAGAGCTGCCCTCAGACCGGAGGCACTGTGGCCGCCCAGCACTATGGCACAGGCAAGAAGGAAAAAAGCAGAGTCCCAAAGGCCCCACTAAACATGTCCCCCATGGATCAGCGTTGTTTTAACCAATTAAAATGACACAACTGCCACATGTTAACAGAGCCTTCATTTCACGCTGTAGCTTCTCCTTCATCACTCAGTGCTGTCGCATCATCTCCCCAGTCAGTTCAGAGGGACAAAGTGGGCCCAATCCACTTTCAGTTTGGGCTTGTTCCTACTCAGGATATTTAGAAAACCCCATATTTGAAGGCAACCAGGATCCTATCCATGTCCTTGGAAAAGGATGGTCAGCAGTCTGTATGTCCAGAGGGCTGATTTTGAATGAAGAATTCAGTGCTCAGTTCAGGCACCCATTTCCGTGAAACGTGTTACCTGGTGGATGCTGAAAGGCAATGCTTAAGGCACCCGATGGATACTGAGAGTAAGCATTCTGAAAGTACTTGGTGCTTAACTTTCCCAAAATTAAATAATGAAGAATTATTTCAAGAGGAATTGGTACCTAAATTAACAAATGCCATTACAGATTTCTGCTTTTGAGAAATGATCCTCTGGTTAAGTTTTTTGACTGTACAACAACTTCACTAGTTGATATTTTCTAAACAAAGGAGAGACATGAATATCCATTCTTTTATGAATTTCTAACTCTGATTCTACTGCAGTTAAGACAACTTTTTCAAATAGAAATGTAATTTGCAGGTTAACTACCAATTTGCTAATTATTTGGCCAGTGTTTCACTGTATCAAGAGAAACAGCGCTCCCTGTTTTTATCCAATTACAGGGGAAACATATCTCATTGCTTGAGTACATAAACCATCACCTTCCCTTTGGTTTAGGAGATAAATGCTTTTAAATTATGATTGGCTAATATTTGTCCTAGAATTAAAACAGTGATAATATCTGTGCCATTCTTCAGGCTTAAATAATCAGACCATTATCCCACTGCAAGCAGAAAGGAGAAGCAAGGTATCTGCAAAACAATCAGGCATTTCAAGATACTAATGAATATTTCAAGATGCCACAGGTTTAAACATTTCCCCAGATATTAATTACACTGCCCTTGGAGATCAGCAAGCATTTCATTATTGACTGCAACGGAAACAACCTCACCTGTATTCTGTTCTCCATACTTAACCAAACAATTCATCTGGTATTGACAGATGTCTGGGACAGCAGGACTTTTATGCTGCACTGATGCTAAATACAGCAATTGGCAACATTCTCTCTGACCAAGTGAATTTAGGCCACCAGAGACAGCATTTCTGTAACTACTCCTGACAGGAAGAATCATTTTCTTGAGTATTTTGCCTGAGATTTTAAAGCCTATATTAATAATTTGCATGCTCCTAAACTGAATGACAAGTTAGTGCCAATGTTTTCTGATGGTCTCGTTCAGAATCCCTTAGCAGTCTAACTCCTCCTTAAAATGTAGATGTTCTTCACAGTTTCTTGTGATTTATGAAGATGACAACATGCATCAGGGTAACATCCCCAGAGTCCTTCAAGACAATATCCTTGGCCTCCTCTTCTTCATATTATCAGAGTGTGGTAAGGAAGAAAGGCCCTCAGACCAGTGCCAGCTAGCAACAGACTGCTGCCACAACTTATCATAATCTGTTTAGCTGATGGTCCATGTCTCTCGTGCTCAGAAATCACCATCAGAAAAGGAGACTGCTTCAGGCTGCTTCTGCCCACACTCCATCATGGAGCAAACCCAGGGCACAGCGGGATACCCCGTGCTCTTGTGGGCAGGTCAGAAACAAACACACACCTCAGGTGTACTAAAGACATGTAATCTACTTGTTCTGCCCATGTGGATGGACACTGGTCAGAGCACAGTCTCACCCTGGCAAGTATTTATTTCTGGCAACAAAGATGTTCAGCAGAACACTATACTGATGACCAAGGTTTCAGGTTTCTGTTTAGCTGGGAGGGTTCTGGCCTTGGATGACAAGATATATATATAAAGAGCATATAGCCTTAGTGATTAGGTACTAGGATATGGGATGCAAAACAAACAAACAAAAGCCAGAAACAAAGATCTAGATTTATGATCCAAACCAAGAAGCCAAAAGTATTTGTGGAGATTCCCATAGCAAAGGAAGAGCAATGAGTGAGAACACAAAGTACTACAAAATTGTCGGTTATTTAAGGCAGAACTTGTAAAATTGCATTGGAAAGTTTCCAAAGGATGCCTTTTTGCTTTATTATTTATAATGGCAACTGCTTTGTATAAACTACCTTACACAATTGTTTTTGCCTTCACCCTGATTTACCTTACTTTCCTTGACAGATTGTGCCAGAACTGTTTAAATAATAACTTGATGTGCTACATGCAGATTTTCCCCCGTCTACCCTCTGCCCTCATATGCACACAACCCAGCAGTCTTACTGCAAATTGCATAGGGATCCACCACGCATTTTCTCTACATAAAAGATGCTGCTTTGCTTTCAAACAGAAGAGGTTTGACTTTCTTGAATGCCACCCAGAGACACAAGAAATTAAGGGGAAAAAAAGACATTGCCACTATGACACTTAAAGACAATTGTCTCCTTAGGGATATACCGCACTCTGCATTTGCATTTGCTACTTCATCTGCTTGTGGAGCTTTCAGCGACGCTAGAAAATGAGCTGGACAGGGAGAACAGAACTGAGAAATGCAGAACTGGTGAACAGAGTTTTTTTGCTTTTTGAGCACATTGCCCAGTTAAGAAAAGAAGTCAGTTTTATATGGACTCTTTAGAAAACACTAATTAAAGTGCTTTGCAGTGTTTCAAAAATAATATTAAAAAACAAGGAGAATGAGAAGGGCTACAAAGAGATATAAATTCAACAGAAATACTCAAATTCCGTCTGAAAAAAAGATCAGTAAAGTAAATACACAGAAGAGGACACAAATGACAGGAGCTGCAGGAGCTGATAGCAATGAATGATGTGGAACAGCTGAGAACTCCATTTTAGGACAACAAGAACAGGCATGGATGTAGACAGAATTTGCTGGACAGGTTGCAGAAAATTTGCAACACACCAAATATAAGAAAAGGACATAACTGAATTTGTTTGCAGTTTTCCTGCAGTTGACAGGAATAGGAAACCATGAGCCTGTTCTTTTAAGTACAGTGGGCACAGAAGGGCAGGCCCAAATGGTACATGCAATTTTTTCAGTTGTGTGTTCAAGTCACACGTGTGCTCCCCCAGTTAACTGAATGAAATTGGTTGGAGAGTGTTTTAATTTGCCCATAGAATAACATCCAGGCTAAGCATGTGATTTTTGTGGGATTTCTGGTTGGGTTTTTTGTTGTTGTTGTTGCTGTTATTAGGTTTTTGTTGTGTTTGGCGTTTGGGTTTTCTTTTTTTCCTAAAATGCACTGAATTCAGATTTTGTAGGATGGAAGGAAATAAAACAGATACCAGATCTTGGTGTGACGCTAATTTGAGTAGGACAACAACGGTGCTTTTGTATATATAACCTGTTAGCTAAAGTCACTCAAACTTACGGTTAAGAGTTAGCAACTAGACTGTTGGCTACTGTGCGGTGCTTTACAACAGAAAGCTTTCTTACCTGTGTCACCTCTGTGAAGCTATGACTTGCAGATACCCATAAAGTTCATTCAACCAAAGGCTAAGAGCTTTAAGTATACTTGAGACTGCAGCACACTTCAAAGGTCATTATTTATCACCATTCATCAAACAGGAAGCAATTAATTTTTAATGGAAAATCAAGTCACCACATCAAGAGCTTTTTCTGACATGCCACAGCTTTATGAACCGCTGGGAGAAAATGAGGTAGCCTGCAAGGAAGCAGGAAACCTTTCATTTACTAGTGAGGAGAATCCTAACAGGTGTCTCGTGTTGTGGTATGTAAGGCAAAACGCAGCCAGATATTACAGCAGCATTCAAAAGCCCATAGCTCAAATATTTCCCCCCCTCTCACACAGCCGGTTTTCCTTCTTTCCAAATATATGCAGCGAGAGTTCATTTCCCCCCTGCTTACCCTTTCACCAAACAAAAATAATGCTAGCAAAACACACTGCGTACAACCAACATGAAAAAATAGCTAACAAATGTAAGGTAGTCAGAATGAACTGGGCTAGTTTAGTCTCGCTCTGCTTTAATGAGGCTGTTTTGTTTAACAATTATTCAACCTCCTTAGAAAAAAACAAACCCAGAGAGAAACAGCGCAACAAGACTGCTTCCAAAACCCAATTCATTTACACAAACCTCCTCTGAATAACAGGAGAGGAATGGAAAAGTCTTGTAGCCTGTCCCCGCGCAAGGTATCCCTAGCCACACAGTCCTCCTGCCTCCAGCCTGCAGCTCCTCTGCAGATGTAAAGTGCATCTGGCAGCGCAGGGACTGCCTGATGCAGAGGGAAGCTTTTTGCATCCAGCACAAGCCAAACGAAGGGGATGGACAGTCCAGCTTTCCTACCATCTCTGGCACTTCGAACGTGTCTGCCTCCCCAGAACAACTATATTGATGGGAGAGGATGGAAAAACATGGTAGTATATTTTCCAGCCACAAGGATAAACAGCATGCTAAACTCAGATGAATTCCCACTAGGATCATCTAAACAGGAAAACTGCAGCCACAAAACATTTCTTAGTCCTGTACGTGTTGCAGAGAACACCTAAATCAGGGGCTGTGCTGCTGGGCTCAGTGTTAAACCATTTTTAATTTTTATTTTTTTTTTGAGCTTGCTTTGTGAAGGGGCAAAAATCCTGAAAATACATTAGTGGTGATTGTTGACACAAAAGAAGAAGAAATGACCTAGGTGCAAGACTTTTCTTCATTTGAATCTAACAGGAAGCAATGTTTTGGGAATAAAAAAGTAGACAGCAATTCCCCTGCTGTGGCATATCACCTTCATTTTACAATTGCCACTCTACAGTACTGCATGGATCTTCTGGGTACTTAAAGCCGGTGGAAAGCCAGGTAGGCAGGCAAGCATGGACCAGTGAGTACTGACGGTGTTGGCTGGACCAGCTGGGCACGAAACACAACTGAAAATGCAACAGTGCATTTCACAATGTTTTGAGCAAACACTACAGTCTCAGCCCTTCCGTAGTGATTGGAATTAGGAGTTAATGGAGCCAAGTATGTTCTCACACTGCTATTACCATGGTCACCACTTTAATTTTAGATTATTGCCTTACTGATTTACAGGGAGTCCCAGGAGATCAAAACCAAACCACTGATCTCCCTGCTCCTTCACTTCTTATATCTTACTGCCAGAGAATCCATAGCAGAGCTGGCCAGATTTAGCCCTACCATAATTCTACCAAGTTCAATCTGAAAGCTCTACTGTAATGTGAAGTTTAGTTTACTGTACCTAAAATTCTAAAGGGATTATTCTAAGCTTAGTATAAATTACTAAGGAAAAAAGTCTGCACGCAAGAGTGGGGATTTACAGGCTACTTAATGACTTATCTGTACTCTCCATTTCATTCTAATGAAATAACTCTCTGACCCTATGAAATGCCTTTGGTACCAAAGAATCGTTATTAAAGATACGTAACTGTGATGTTACACAAAAGCCCAACCCCAACCCTGTGTCCCTTGTCTTGCAGTTCTAAAACTAGCTTAAGTTCAATGTAGTCCATAAGCATCAGAAAGTATTGGAAGTCTGCCGATGTCCACAGGAAGATTAGTGCTAATTGGTAGTGATCTTTGAAAAGAAATCAGTTTGGAAATGTTTAAAGGGAAATATAAAGTGGCTACTTACCACTAAGTCATGGAAAAGATCTTTGCTAAGCAGTTACACTAATTAAAGAGAGAAGGAAGGGGAGGGGGGAGGGAATGACCCCAATCTAGCAAAGGGCTCAGAAAACTTAAACCCATATGACCTGGGCATCAAAGTTATTCACTCTTCAGAATCAAACATAGACTTCTTGCTTAGCTGGACCAGTGCCCAGAAATGGGAGACAACGCATCTCTCTTTCATTTTGAAAACTGCTTTAATTATATGTTGGTGATCCAAGTAAGGATTAGCCCTCAGCTCTTTGGAAACAGCCCTCAAGTGTCATAGTTCTCAGTCTGCCCAGTTTTAGGCCCACAGGACAAAACGTTATGCTGGCTGCTTGCTGGCACGGATGGCCCAGGTGCAGGGTGCTGCACGCTACGGCACTGCAGGCTTTCGGCATCTGCCTCCACCCTCCCAAGAGCTGAGACCGCTGCAGCCATCAGCCTGTCCCTCACGCTCACCAACAGTCAGACACAACTCAGAAGCCTTTTAGCCTGCTTCTGGCAGGAGTGCATCACACCTAGCTGAGATGCATCTGTCCTCCCCGCCTTACCCACCCACCCGCACCCCACAGCTGGGGCTGCCCAGCTGTGCCCAGCTGTCTTGCCAGTCTCACAGGAACCAAACCCATTGCCTGTAATAATTCTCTCTTAAAACTGACCTTTCCTGTAGCTTCTGAAAGACACGGCTGTTCTCCTCAGGCATCATAACTTTAGTTAAAGGGCAAAAGCCTGGGATGGGGCCCCTTCTCCCCATTAAAAAGCCAGTGACAGGCATTTCAGATGATTTTCCGATCCCAGTAAGAAGGGAAAATACTCAACAGTTTTGAACAACTGGTCCATTTTTAGCCAGATACCAGCTTGCATCCCTAAGAGCCCTAAAAGCCAAATTAAAGGAAACATTCCCTCAAGTGGCATCCTGTTCTGCACTCTTGATTTCAAAGGCACACATTCAGGATCCTGTAGTTCACTGTATTCCTTTGTCATTTGGCAACTGAGAGAGGACTGTTCATGCTACGTTCATTTTACCAAGTGATTTCCCCCTTTCAGAAGGCCCACAGCGAAAGATGGGTTTCACTGAAATCAATGACAGCACTCAATGATTTGAAGCTGAGGCAGCATTTCAATTCACCTCTTGTCTTGATGCTAATTTCTAAATGTGCATAAGGATTGCACGATGGTGTGGCTCCTTTGTAAGGAGGTGAAAATTCAAGGCTAGTGACAGGCCTAAACTCTCGTTGTGACCTGGTCAATATTTTTCATACAAAATGCAGACTTCATCCTCACTTCTAGCACAGAAGTATGGCCAACACCACTTATCTGCTTATTCTTAGGCACAGGAATATCGGTGTTCTTGCCTGTGCTTATGAGATTATTTCAATATATTATAACACCATAAAAATCACTGAAATGCAATAACATTGTTATACATTTATTGCTTTTAACCAACTATAAAACCTGAAATGTAAGCTTTGTTTCCCTCCATTGGTTTTGGGAGAAAGCCAGCCCTCACTCTACAGTGTTTTATTTGCAATACGCTCCTACCTTGCCAAACCATTAGATGTAAACCTTTTTAAACAGTGCACAGGATATCATAAACCCTAGATAGGCTTTGAATGACTCTACATTTCCATTTTTTCCCTTTGGAGTCATACAAGTGCTATTTAAACATGATACATGTTTTAATACACCATCATTACTTCATATCTTTAGTCAATTACTTCCCAAGCACAACCAAAGTAATCCTTTTCGTTTAGCATTCAGGACTTAGAGATAAGGCTGTTACGGAGGAAGAAGATCTGCCTTAAGGATAGCCCGAGATTTTCTAGGTACTCCCAGAAGAGGGATGAGGTGAGCAGTGGGGTCTACAAGTCAATTAAACCACTTTAAATCCACGGTGTTACATTAATTCTAATGTTATATTAACTGTGCATTAAGTGAATTGGCACAAGAAACCATCTTTTCCTTATGAGGTATTTTTACTTCATCACTTTAATTTAAAAAAAAAAAAAAAAAAAAAAGAAAGAAAGAAATGGAGTAGAACCTGAAGTCCAAATCATTTAACTTTTAAGGAACTTTGACATTTATTTCCAATTTCAAGTCTATAACCAATATAATCTTGCTTCCAGGTTCTACATTTAAGACTGGAAGGAAGCATATGTGCTTTTACTGAAGAATCTAAGAGATTTATGCTTAGTTATGGCAAAGCTCTAACACACAAAACATAGCTGGCAGGATTTTAATTTCTATCAAACTCGAATTGCAAACAGTCCTTCCAGCCTGATCCAGCATCAGTACCAAGACTTACTTTGAACCCAATCAGGACTCTGAAATTAACAACAGCATCCGGTAGGAAACTTGATAAACCTGCCATTCAAACGGTAAGGAAAAATCCCTGTTACAATTCCAAAAAGATTAAGAGAAATATCCTACCAGTAATATTTTCTTGGCTTTCAAAAAGAATGCTCTTCCTGCTTGAAAGCCATTTGCTTGACAGCCCAGAATTGCCTAGATGCAGTTCCCTACTGCATAAACTTTACATTTTTAGTCTCTTTTAATTACTTTGATTTAGACAAAATAAAGCCACTTAAGACCTGGCAGAAAATAACCCAATTAATATTTCCCTTCTCATCAAGTCTGAAGATTAATTATGAATTCTAATAAAGGCTTAAGGACTTGTTTCTAACAGCTGATGACCATTTTCATCTTAAACCAACAATGTCTTTAAACATGTGCCTAACTTAATTGCCTAAAAAGTACTTTCAGAGTAAACTGTTCCATTGATAGTTATAAGAAGTCAGGCAGAGGAGATGACCAGAACCCGAGAGCTTAGAACTTTGCAGAAAAGCAGGAAGGGAGGGGGAAAGGGAAAGAAATCTAACTTGAAAAACTTAATAAAGCAGGCAATAATCCCTGTCTCATGTCTTCATACATTATAACACTTGTATCCTCTATTCTATGTATTCTTTCCAGTAAAATTTTCCAAACATTTGTTTTCCTAATTTATAAAGGAGAAAAAGTCACCAAAAAAATGAAGGACTAAGAATTAAATACCCCCATTTCTTCTGAAGTTTCTGAATACAAAAAAACCTTTACCAAAGTATTTCTTCTTTTTTTTTTTTCCCTACAATGGTATATCTAGACAGTGTGGTTCTCATTGTCCTTTGCAAAAGGAGAATTGACACTGCCACTACTCAGAATTCATGTCAATCAAATACCTCATGCAAAGGACGATGAAGGAATTTGTCCCAAAGATGAAAACCTAACTATGCGAGTCCATCTGCAGCCCTGAAACCAGGTTATCTAACAGCCAGATTTGATAAAAAGTCTCTTCATGAAATTCCCATTTACTACCAAAGGAATTCTATGTAAGAATGAGAAAATGAGGTCCAAAGAAGGTGTTTCTAGAGTTTAAAAGAGAAATATATTTATTCTGTGTTCAGTACATAACAAAACATCAGCAAATTAACATAGTTTGTGTTGCTACTGAGCATGAAATAAATTAGTGGAAATTAGGATAACGACTGACCAATCAACACCAACAAGTATATTACTACAGACATGAGATTTGCAAAATGCTTGGGTAATTAAAAATATAAAATGTCTTAATTTATTAAACATCAGTGGAGCGAGACCAACACAAATCTTAATGGCAGATACTTGTCAGCCATAAGAGTATACACAGCCTTCCTTCTGATTTCAACAGAATGAGCAGGACGAGCACATGATGTCCTGCTCAGCCAAGAATTCAGGGATTGTATTCCAAGTCCAAAGATGAAGTACTCTCTTATATGCTTTTACAAAAGTGTAACTGGTAACAGTTTAAAACACACACACACCCCACACACACAAAACCCCCACAACTTTTGGCAAATGTAGTTTTACATGAGCTGTCGGTAGGTAGGTAGCAGTTGTAATCCTGACTGTGACTGCCTTCAAGTCTCTTAAACAAATTAAAAGTGATCCAAATCAGAAATCCAGGACATTTTCATTTCTGCCCTTTGACTTCCTTGCTACAAAACATGGATAACTATCCCTGTGACTTCCCCCTCGTTAGAACAGCTAAGGCTTGTAAGCATTTTAAATATTACAGGTTTTCTCTGTATTTAAGCAACAGCAAGGTCCATTGAAACGGGGCTGAAACTAACCTGGACTTCAGGGTTTTACCAGTGACATTCTGCGGCATCCACAGGTGAGTGCAGGAAGGCAGCAGCCACGTACGAATACCACCACCATAAGAAAGGTACGCTCTGCCCCTACACAGATAAAGACAGGGAAAACCCTGTGCAGTTTTAAGAAAAAAAAAAAGAAAAGCAGTAGCAAGATGACTGAGCTTGTGATTTCACAGAGCAATTGGTCTGATACAACTGCATTCAGGACTGATACAAAGCTTGCTGAACTCTAGGGCAGTCTTTAAACCAAGCATCATGAGAGCGCTGCTGGATGTGTACGTTAATGACAGTTATTTTCTGGAAGAACTCTGCATCTTTTTTGTTTGCTGAATATATCTGAAAAAGGTATGCTGGTAGAAAAGACGATGCAGTGAATGCTGAAAAAAATCCCCAAAAAATCCCACCAAAACAAAACCCCTAGAAAAAAAAATCACCAACCACCACCCCAAAAAAAACCCCACCCACAAACCACCAAAACCAGAACTAACCCATCAACCCAAATCCCACCCCCCACTAGAATCCTCAGCTTTTATTTTTTTACTTTTCATGGTGAGAAACAGTTGGTTATCACTCTGGAAGGAAGATCTCAGTAGCAGCACAGGATGATCTAATAACTGCTCATTACAAGCTCCAGTACAGCTGGAGTACAAGCTCCTTGATAAAATCAGAAACAACAGAGTGACTTGAAATCTGATTTCAAAACTTTGCTAATGTAATGAAACAAAACCATTATTCAAGAAATATTTTGTAGTTTCTTGATCTGGCCTTATGCTTTCAGTGTTTGCAACGCATTTCTTTTTAATTAAGAAGGAAATAGTTTTGCATTCTCCCTCTCCGACATTGGACTAACTCACTGAAGTTAAAACATTGCATGAGCTAATACGAGGCTCTTGGTTTATGCCCTGGTGTTTCTATTTGGTATGAAGCCACTGCTGTCAGGTCATTATTTGGTTTTGCTCCATGTTCTAAGTGCTGCTCACAGGGTGCAACCTGAATGGAAAACAGCAGGAGCCTGAGATATAATAATGGAAGAAGCTCACACGGGCACTGAAAGGGAAAGTGTTCTGCACTGCTCCATTTAGTTGTTCTTTAAGGATCCTAAGATTGATAGGAGCCATTTCGCTTTATGCTGAGACAATATACTGACCATTGCTCCTAGGAACAGCTGAAGATCTGTTATATTTCTTCAGGGGGGCACTGCTGGAGAAGAGTTTCTATCAGAAAACTCAGTTCCAGTTTTGAACTGCTGAGATTCAGCAGTGTTCAGCTATGAAGGCTTAGCTTAGGACCCCTAAGAAAGGGAGGTGTGGGTCACAACATCCAAATCTCCCTTCTTAAAGATCTAAATGGAAAGAATGACAAATCAGGCTTGGTGTCTCCACACCCATCTAACTGAGAAAGTTTTCACATGAATAAAATTATTCTGTTGCATGACTGGATGTGATTTAAACTACTTTCCTGGGTTACAGAAAATAAAATATGTGCAGGAAAGGAAAATCATCCGAATTCACTGCAGTGACTGAGTCTGGGCTGAGTTCCAGTCTCATTAAAATCAGAAAATCATGGACCAGTCCAATATGTTGGCACAGACACACGAGAAGTAGAGTTCCTCCCTGCTTTCCTCATCTTGACATTCACATATGAGGACAAGGACAAGTGTTGGTATCGCCTCACATATAAACATAGCAAGAAGGACAGTACAAATAAGCAGGCATAAAAATTTGTAATTGGTGGTCAGAGAAAGCAGCAGGCAGCTCTTCTGAAGGTAGATGTAGTTAAAAGGTACCTTTGGCTCACTGGGTTGCTATTCCAGAGATGCACTGTCTTACCAATGTACACAGCTTCAGCCTTTTGGAAATCTGAGCGTTTTGAGGTTTGGTTTTGGTTTGATTTTTTGTTGGTTTGGTTTTTTTCCATTTAGACAAGTAGAATACAGCGGGGGAACACAGGCAGAGTATGGCTTTGTGGAAAACATGAACCTCTAAGGTCTAGTTTCTTAGGGAGATGCAGCTGCCCAGCCTCTGGACTGCTTGCAGAGAATAGCGTTCTAGCACAGAGACATTTCCCCCCATTTGTATGGTAATAAAAGACCTTCAAATTAACACGATCAAACAATCAATAGCTACTTTTCCTCCACAAATACCATTGATCTTAAAAGACAATTGTTTCCTCAGTGCCCTGCACTGAGGAAAGATACCAACATAAGAAAGCTGGGTATATTTTGTGCTGTTCTGGACATCACTGCTCCTCTGAGTGGAGATCTCTGTTGAATTAGAGCTAGTAATTTCTCACAGATCAATGCTACTGCAACTAGACTGGTTGTGAAGTTGCTATGGAATATCATCACTTCAAAGAATCTAATACAATTTCTATTACTATCCTAATTTCCTTTCTTATGACACAGATTTATAATGGAGAAGAGCTTTCGATAATTGATCCTTAACTAATGTGAAGGAAAAAGTGGTTTGCTTTGTCCTTCAAGCAGCTCCTCCTTTCATGTAACATTCAGAGCCATTCTCCAACTAGAAACAATTTTTTTAAAAAAAATAAAAAATTAAGATGTCAAAGAGTTTCTGATACAAATGAAAAGATCTTTTGAAAGACAATCCTTACAGATGTACCCTGCACAGAGCACTTGTCATTTATAACATCATAAACTTGAAGCTGAAATTAGCAGCAGTTTTAATATGCAAAAGGAATCTATAGATGAAATACTACAAAGGAGAAGAACATAATGTAGCTTTCAAAGATGTAGATGGAGTTGACAGGGGAGAGGCTAACTTGGGTTAGAAACACAAATGGAGGGGAAGAAAGATCAGGGCATGCAACTCGATCTTTTTGTTTATTTCTTAAATCTGGGCCTTATTTAAGCAACCCTTTTCATTTAGATTCTTTCACTGTGACTTTCCTGTCGTTTAAAAATGCTAGTGATGTAAGAAAGAGAGGGGGAAGAATAGAGAGGGAAGTGTTGGCTGTATGCACACAATCTTTGATAAAAGACAATTTATGTAAAATTATTCAGCTGAAATTCTTAAATTGTTTCCAAACATTTAAATAAGTGATTAGAGCCTGTGGGACTAGTTAGAGATATTATACCAGTTTTACTAAAGGGAGTATACAACTTGGTTGAAACTCAATGGCAGAGTTGAGATCAGAGGAAGACCCTCTCTTTGGAACAGGGGAGCTGACAAAAATCACTAGTTTGTCAACAACATTTGGCTTTAGTCTTCCTCTGGAATAGGAGAAATATCTGAGAGCTACTCTCATTCTGCTCTCCAGATCAGATCATTTCTACATCATGCTGCAATTTTTACTTTTAAGGTCTGCGGAAGAATATCCCCAGTTCTCATTTTCTCCACTAATGAGAGATCCCTCGTAGGAATTACAAATCCTCGGCCTCAAAGTTTTTTAAAAAAAATACTAATATCTTTTCTTTCTGGAGTGGAACTTTCACCATATTTACAAGATCTTTACACCACCACCCACCAAACAGTCTATGTGCTGTCAAGATTTGCCTTGACTAAAATCCCGTGGTTACAATCAAGCAGCAGCTTTATCAGCCAGAGGGTGGGGGCCCGTCTTGATCCATGCCAGTCGCGAAAGTTGATCATGTAGCAAAATAAGGGCAGGGGCAAAAGTGCCAAAGTGAAAGAAAGAACGAACAGTAAGGTGAGAAGAGGTTATACACTTACCCAAGGGAGAAAAGGCAGACATTTATAGGGGAAATAGATATATTCTCCATTCCTGCAAAATGGCTTCATTCCTGAATTTACAGCAACATTTCTGCAGCTCTGCTCCTGTACTGTTAGCACCATAAGAACGCTGAAACTGCTAGATCTGGGGGTCATTAATGGAGCTTCTAACCCAATAAAATGCAGCTATTTCAGAGGATTTTAGGAGGCACCCTTTACTGGGAAGCTGTGGGATATATTGCATGCTGTTAAGTTTAACACTGAGTTTTAACTGAATTTTCCTGATGCCAGCTGAGTGAGTCAAATTCATTCCCAATGTCTTGTGCAACAACAACTTTGTGGCTCAAGCTGGGAACATAAACAGTGTCAAACAGAGCAGAGAGAAAAATGAAAAAAACACTGTAAGTGCTGGATAACTGCAAACTGAAAGTAACATTAAAATACTACAGTAATAATTCTATGCATGTTTTTAATAAAACTTGCTCACTGATCACCCACTTCTGAAGAAAAGATTGTATTGAAAACTTCAGAGAACAGCTGTGCAGAATCTCAGCATCCAGCTATTTGCAGGCTGGTTGCTGGCTGTGTCATAACGCATGAGAGCAAACCCACTTGCCACATACCAACAGCTGTAGTTTGTGTGCTGCCATGACCAGTCCATCTGCTGCCACCACCCGTGCCAGTACAAAGGGCATGATTATCTAGCACTGAATAAAAAGCCAGAGGAAGGAAATACCTCTGGCAGGAAAAACGTTCCTGCTCTCAGTGCTCCTCTTTGCTTCCTCCTTTTCATCAGCATTCAGTTCTCCATCTGCTCTCCAGGGGTGCTATGGCAAACACTGGTAAAAATGAACACAATGCAACATAAGGCAAACCATGACCAAAAAAGCGTTCTTGGACCATTTTTGTCCTTGCCCTGAAAGAGGAAGGCAAGTAGATGTATTCATTAGTCTGATACTTACGCTCTAAATGAAGGAACACACCAAGAAACATGGGGAGGACTTGAGGCATGCCCTCCTCTCCCAGCATCCAAAGGAGAGGGGCTGGTAAAGCTGGAACACAGCAATTTTTCTGTGCCCCAAACAGAGAGAGAGAGCACACACTAATATGGATTACATCAACTCATGGGACAGCTTGGTTAAAGAGGGACTGTTGTATGTTGTGGGAGACAATGTGAGCTCTCCAAGCAGCCTGTAAAAGCAAGAGTCAAGTAAAGTACCAGTACAACTCCCACCAAGCACTGAACTTCTACCGTATAAAGTCTAATTCATTTTGAACAGAAGTGCTATACTTCAATTGCTGTTTCTCTGAGAGAAGATTAAAATATTTCAACGAAATGGAAATTTTCTGGAGTAATACAAAGAGGAACAACAATCAGATTTTCTAGAACATGCAAACTGAATTAACTGAAATCTATTTCAATGGGAAATTCCTGAGTGTTGCCACCTAGTCTGGGAGGACAGACGCAAACACTCCACCGCTGCCACTACTGAGCTCCTGCCAGCTACACTTTGTGCACAAGGGTGCAGAAAGCAAGGGTCCCTTGTTGAGCTCTGCCTTCCAGTTCCGAGGGCTGTCTCCAGGGATCAGACGTAGGAGGCAGACTTTTCTTCCCCTCTCCCATATCATACCTCAGGATAGGACTGTGGAGCAGGAAACGAAAAGAGACAGCTCTCAACTGACAGTCCTAACAAATCCCTACTTCTAAGACTGCTAATCCACATTCTCTCTACCAAAAATACTATTTTTATTGCTCCATTAGTAGGAATAGTATGAGTCAACAGACAAATGCATAATTTCACCTTTATGTTGCAGATTCCCCCACTTCAAGAAACCAGCTTTGTTTTTAAGCCAACTGAAATGAAACATTGACATTCCCCCTTAGAAACCATTCCCTTGTTGTCGCTGCAGTGGAGCAAATAGGGATTGAGATACAAGCTTAAAGCTTCACAAATCACTTCCGTAACCTTACGGTTAAGATACCTAGGGCTGAGGTCGATACAGCACAGCCAGTTGAAAATTCAAAGAGAAAAACCAGGAAGCTATGGTAATTTATAGTGATTAAGAATTTGACTCATGGATTCCAGTTCTTTTCCTCTCACTAATGGAAAGCCAGAAGTTGCCTTGTGAAAACAAAAAGATAGGCGTGAAAGCATAACTGAAGAAACGGACGCCTAGTTTTGGGTAAATGCTGATGCCCTCTTCCCTGCGTACATCGGTTGAAGTACTATAAGTTGGCAGTCGGGAAATGTTCTTTTTGCAGTTACAGCTGAACAGATTCAATGCTTGGGATAAATTGGCCTTGAGCAAAGTTTTTTTTAAAAAAAAAAGTATTTCCTTCCTGAGTGATCCCAAGAGGCATATGTCTCTATAAAACAGTTAAAGGGAAGCTGCCGACTTGCACTCAGTGGACAATTTGGAGATTATTAATTTTGTTTTAAATCTTACAGACCCACTTATGTAACAGACAGCAAGGAGAGAAATTTTTTTTTTTTTTGAGACGCTTCCTATTTGGAAGATTAAGAGGTGGAACCCACGGTACATTACAATGAAATTTTAATTATCAGAAGTTTGGCACAGTGATAGATTTCACTGCATTGCTTTGCCAGTGCACTCTGTTCCAGCGACTCAACTTCACATCCATCCTTGAGCTCCAGGTCATTCAGTTTGCTTTGGAACTGCTGAGGAAGGAAACAGTCACTTGCCCTGAATGAAGACCTCATGGTAGCTTCTCACTGCAGCTGCGCTGGCCCTCCTGCAGTCACAGGGGAGAGGGACCTGCATGCCTCTCATTTTGAAGGGCTGATCACTCTCAGGAGAAGCTTCTGCAGCATGAAATAAGAGATATGGCATACTGTCTATACTGACAGAGGATTATCATCACATGCACCCTCGCTTTCCTGTACACAGAAAAGCAGTGGGACAGCTAGTGCAGCAAACAGCTCCAACAGCTCTGTGCCAGCACGTTACTCCTTTCTGCCAACTGAATTCCCAGATGGCCATTAGCACCTAGCTATTTGACTTGCATACTTTCAAAGGTCCAGAGTGCAGTGTCCACGCTCCTGCCAGATTCCTGTAGGGTACCTCTAACTATACCATGTTCGCTTCAGCTCTTCCAGCACGTTTGTTCAGATGCGAAGCATACTTCACTGTTTTCAGGTCTTAATTACAGTGGCTAAACATATGCCATGTTCACTCCATTTGATTCCAGAGGTGAGAAAACTCACTTGTGTATGTATTTCATACACATATGTTGTACATGGTTTTTATATTTATTACGGTAGGATTCTCAGCTGACATAAATCAGAGTAGATTTAGAGATGTTTTGATTTATGGCAAAAGAATTCTTGCAGATAGAGGTTTTAGGATAAAAGGCAGTACAGAAAAGACAGGCATTCTTATTAGTCTTTGGTTTTGCCCTCCTACGTAAAAGAAAAAATCAATTATGTGGAAGCAATTCAGGAGAAAACACTGCTTTAATAGTAAGGGTTAGAGATTAAGTACACTATTAACTACATATTTTCTGTGTGTTCTTTCAGAACCTACTGTGCTACTCACAGTCACTCTGTCTATTTAGGACAAAGCTCTCCCTGGGGACCTCACCCAAGAGTAAACAGAATTACTTCAAGAATTAAAATAACCTGCTGGAAGTATGTAACATGTTATGGGAATTGTAATTTTCCTCTCAGATATGAATCAAAGATAGAGCTGAGGGCCACAGTAGGAGTGGGGCTGGGAAGGGGCTGACCACGGAGCAGTTAGGATGCTAAAAACATTTCTAGAGGTTTTCTTCCCGACCCTGATTGGAGTTCCTGGGCTCAGCATCAGCCCAAGTGGATGCCTGGGGTTTGAGCTGGGATAGAGAACAAAGCAGAGAGCTGCTTCTGGAGTAGTGGAAAGGGGCTGCCAGCCCTGCTGTTAAACCTTGGGTTTAGTTCAGGTAACTTGAATAGAAGGGTTTGAAACACACGTTCCCTCTTAGGGCATACCAGCAAGAATAAACCTGGAGAAAGGATATTGATAAGGTTGAACCTGGAAGGAACATACAGCTTTGTGCACATAAGCAGGGCTGAGGAATTTCAAGTATTCTTCCAGATTGCTGGGAGTTAAAGCAAAAATAGTCTGTTAGATTAATAAGGAAAGGCAAGTAATCAGAGACACTTACAGAGTCACACAGACTCACCTGCAAGGAAGGACCATTTTATACATAAAGCAGGAACTAAATACAATTGTTGTTGGCTTCCATAAGAGCTGGAAATAGAATAAGTCAAGTGGATCTGATTGTAGCTTCACAATCTATATAAAGAGAAGTCAATTTCTTTTTGAGTAACGTGCTTATATTTAGGATCCTAAATCCATATTTGAAAACCTAAGGAACTGGCCTGATTTTCTGAAGTGTTCAGCACCCAGTGAATGAGTGGAAACATTTTTAAGAGGCTCCTGTGGGAACTGCTGGATTCAAGAGCTTTGGATGGGGAGAAGGAAATCAGACTTTCACTTTAGTTCTTAACTTTGAGCTTACAAATCTATGACATGCATTTTCAAAATTCATCACTCTGCAGTAATCTCTGGTTTTACTTAAATATTGTACTGCTAGAACTACTAAGTGTGTGGATTTTGAAAAAGCTTCAGACTCTTTCACTACCATTTAAATAAGGATATTTAACACAGAGTAAATAGTCCCACTTTGCTGCCATGCTAATTTGAAATCTGGATAAAATAATTGCTATAGCAAAAGCAAAGCTGTGTAAAAAAAACCATTGCAAAGCCGTATGAAAACCAGTAGTAAACTACATTTGGGAACATTCATGTTACATAAAAGGTAAATTTCTAGTATCTCAGTAAAGGAAAAAAGAAGAGTTCTAATGACTAAGTAAAGTTCATAATATAAAATACTTGTACATGCAGGGTACCACTATCAGCAGTCATGAAGCAAAGCTAATAAAAAAAAACCAAACCAAACACCAAAAAACCAAACATTTGGAGTCTTACTTTTCTCAATGCAGAAATGCAACCACCCAGAACAAGAAAAATGTCAAGACTATTATTTTTGGTATCAAAATGTCTACAGGCCCCAAGAGCAAGGTTGGCAACCCTTTATGATAGACTGCGCAAATACCAGCTAGAGGTGGTCATTACCAGCAGCTGTTACATTTGTAAACTGACAGACAGAAGACAAAAAGCAGAGCAGAACAGAGGTGACCCATCAGATCAGACCACCGAGGAACTAAACAGATACTCCAAGTCACCCCTCCTGCATCACCGGCAACTTTTAACAAGCCAAATTTATCACCCAAATAGGCTTGTATCATTTCTACATTGTCTGAAAATGTGCATGCGTGCGTGAAATGCTTTCAACACAAACTGTAACAAAAGCAAAGAAACAACTGATTTTTCTACATCAGTCTTTTTTTTTTTTTTAAGTCTTATCGCCTGTTTCCAAATTCCCTGTTGACTGTGGATTGCCACTATACCTAGGCAAACAATTTTCCACACTCTTCAGTAATTCAGTGGCATATGGAAATTGAATTCAGGCTCTCTGCTGTCTGAAAGCTTTTGTATCACTGTGGGGCAGAATTTCAAGGCATGATTTTTCAAGCACTGCAAGGAATCTAAGCACTTCACGTTATTTTCAGTGGAAAGCACATGAATCAAAGCCTGCAACCCCTCAAAGAGCTCAGGCCAGGCTTTCCTTCTAATGCCTGACCAGTGCTTAATTGTACAGAGTCTTTTCAGTAAACTTGCCAAACCTGAATCTATACTAGATTTAGTATTCATTAAAATGTGTAAAAAACAGATGACTTGAAAAATTCTTCAGAATTTTTTTTATGGTAGCCAACAATTTTCCCTTAAACCAGCACCAGACAAAATATAAAATCATGGTAACTACAGATCAGTTTATTTGTAAGACGAGTTGTTCAGTGACCATGGAGAGCCAGAACAAAACCATACACACTCTACAGCAGGTGATATACCCAAATACACGCCCTGACTGGAGCACAATACTCAAAATACACTCGCAGTAAAGCTGCTCGAGAGCGTGATACTTACACTGCCTGAAAGCTATAGTACTGGAAAGCAGTGATTTAATAGAAATTGGCTATTAACAAACTTAATAGTCTAAAAACAGACACCAGGTTTCATGATTAGAGGGTAAGGTCCCAGCTGGGACTGAAAGTTTCTTCCCTGGCAGCCATTCAACTCATAATTCAGCAGCAACTGCAGTTTCTGCATTAAGGGCGAGTAGTAAATAGCTCCCCACTGCTGGCTCCCGACAAGGGTGGGAGCGCACGCAGTAGGGGACGGGAGCTGCCCCACAGCCAGCTGAATGCCTTGTCCCTCCCTAAAATGGGTGCAGAAGTGAGCACTGCTTAGCAGATCACAGAGACCCCCAGGGACTGGTAAGTCTCCAAACGCCTGAGAGCACTGGAGGAGAGGTTTGGAAAGGAAAGGGAGAGGAATAAGAATAAGAAGGAAGCTTTAACTCCTTGATTTAAAGTAATTTCCTAATGCCATCCCACCAAAGTATCGTACAGCCCAAAGCACTTCTGTCTCCAGGATTAACAGTATGCGCTGCAGAAGAGAAGTCTTGCGGATGTCAGTAAGTCACACACACAAAGCTCAGAGGAAATCCAGTGGAAAACAGACTGCTGTTTATAGAGCCTATGCAGTACTCATTTGTCTACTGAAATGCAGCAAAATTTTCCATTAAATTATTGGTTGATCTACTGGAAGGGAACCTACCAGAAAGGAAGCAATTTTGCACATTCAAAGGGGCAAAAGTGAAGCAGTGTTGGCATTGAACTGCAGAAACAAATGGTAGAATACATAAACTCAAAGGACTAGAGTCCACACAACAGTGCCTAGAGAGGACCTTTCATTCCATCCCTCACTTTAAATACCTAGTGAAAGGTATGGAAATAACCACCTTATAATCAGTAACCCAGTGAAATAATACTGATACAGACTAAAGTTAATACTTAAACGTGTCGGTTGCCTGTCATTGTCCTTCATGTTTTATGTCAGCCATTTCCAAATGGGTTTCTGAACTCAAGGCTGCAAATCTCGGTACAGAGAGGGGACTGGCATGATCTACAGATACAAAGCTCCCCACAGCTGGTAAGAAGTCATAAAGCTTAATGTTCTCTACACGACAAAGGGGTAGTTTGTGGTGGCTTAAATGGTTTAGTGAGCCATAGCATTTCAGACTGAATCCCTGAATCAAAGGGAACTTCTCTCAGGCAAAGCTGCTATAGGACAAAGATCGGCCTGACTGAAGCGAAAGCCTTCCCTCCCTCTTGTCAATGGCACAGAATTCCAGCATAAGGAGAACAAGATGACACACATGGTGATTTCATCCTAAAGATACTTCAATACCATGAAAGAGAAATTGCAGCCAAGTTCAGTTTTCTGCTGGAGTATGTCTGCTCAGCCGGTCCTTCAGGGTACAAACATGAATTGCCCAAGTCTATGGAGAATCAGCTGACAACAAGACATTAGTCAGGGGAACACACAGACGTTACAAACACCTACACTGCATTCCAAAATTAACTTTTCTATTAGCAAACATTTGATGGTCTCAGGTCTGCCTTAGAACAACAGTCTGCTCATGAATGCTCATCAGGAAAATGTTACCTATTAGTTCAGGTAATTTGATCGTGGAAGGTACACATATAATATTAACTTGAACCTATAAGTAGAGGAGAAAAGAAAGAGCTATGTAACCATATACTCAGCACCACCAATTACTCCTCCATTGCCTACTACCACTGATTACAGTCATTTATTGCACATTGTGATGTGTCTTGGATGGTTTGGATATATAATTACAGTGATCAAGCCATTTCTGATGAAGTTCTGAAGGCAGCTTTCCTGCCAGATTTAGTATTCACTTGTGATCCCCAAGGTTTAGGCTCTCCTATACTGATCTTCTAGATGCACTGCACTGTCTTCTTGGCCATTTGGTCAGTCTCATCTGATGGCGGCAAACCTGGCAGCACTGCAGGGAAGACAATGGTCTTCCCACCAGCTGAGTATCTGGCACATACTTTTTTCTAATTAGTACTCATCTTTATGTCGAATTTATGGGAGGGAGTTAGCCGCCCATGGAAGTCCTAATTGTTTAGAAGCTTGGACAATTTTCCATGTAGCCTGCAACCCTTGCTGAGAAGGTCTGAATTATTTAAAAATGAGACTATTAATTGTGCTCATTAAACTGACACTATGCAAACTAATATGGATCTAAACAGGTATTTGTGGTGCCCTTCACCCTCTCACCTCACATCGTTAAATAGCTAAGCAAAAGATACTGTAAACAAAACATTTTGACAATGTCTTCAAAGTGACATATATTAAGGTGCCTGAGTTTGAGCAGCTGAACTGCCACACATTTTTTGCTCCTATGGATTCCAGGTAGAGTTAGAGAGGATTGTCAGCACTTCCTAACAAATGTGGTTATGCAAGCAGCTCTCTAGACAGCAACAGCTGGAAAACATTGATGATAACTGTAGGACCTCCAGCCCTCTGCTCATTCAGCAGCTTAAGAAAAAAGTGAAACTTGTCATACATTTTGTCTTGAAGTCAGACAGACCTTTTTCAAAAGCATATTTTGTTTACAAAGTTGACGAAAATGCATTGGGTCATGGCCTCGAAAGTGCCATTACATACACCAAGTACAACACTCAAAACTCACATAAAACAAAGAAGTGGAACACAAACCTCCAGGAAAAAACAGATCTAGATGGCTTTAGATAATTCTCCACGTGTACATGTACTGAGTACTAAATTATGGCTCAAGGGAGTTCAGCAAGCTAGATGTATGACTTAGTAAGAATTAGAGGTCTATGCAGGAAAGGGAAAGAAATAGTTAAAGAAACCACTGAGGTACTTCTTAATTATACTCTCACACTCCAGAAGTCTAAATAGACCTAATTACAGGGCACTAACTGAGGGGATAGAAATCCACTAAGTCCCTGCTGCCCTGGATCATCTCTGAACAAAAACAGATTAATCCAAATAAAAATTAACTTCTACATAACCCAGTCATTTCCAGGCCCTGGAAAACTGCAACCATATTTGGAGAAAAACTTTATTTCATTTTCTTAAAGAAATTTGTGAGGAAATTATGGCAATTTAGTTCTGTAAAGATTTAGAATGTTTTCTAGAAGCACTGAAATAATGGAAGAGTCGAAGTCCAGTTACCAAAATGTGACAGAGCTCTAATCCCACAGATATTCTGAGAAATATAGCCACGTCTTCTTGAAATTAGTTTTAGGTTCCGAAGTCGCCTGGACACATTTCACATTTTGAAACTGTATATGCACACACAAAATACTGTAAACTTTCAAAATTACAGGTGAAAACATTCATGAACGGAGAAGAATCACAGAAGCACTCAGGACTTCTGTCTACTGTCTCCCGCTTCCTGTAAACTTTGCCCTGGAGTATTTAATCAACAAAAAGATTTTCATGCTTTAGTACATAGGCCATTTATTTTTCTTCCCAAAGAAATCCAAATACCTGTCCCAACTTTCATTTCTTTTAAGTCATCATTTTCCCTGCCTTTTCTTTTGCACTTTCTTTTCTCATTTTCCTTCTTTTAGCTCCTCCCATCAAACCAAAAAGTCTTTCAAAGCCAAGAGCCCAAGTCAGAACATCTGTACCACTGGTGACTTGCAGAGGTGTTAGGCACAAATACTGACTCCAATAATGGGTCAGAGTCCAGAAGTCAACACAGCTGGAAATGCTACTCGCTTCTTGAGGCTTGAGACTAGATTTTAGACACTCAGCTGAGAATTCTTTCTATTCCCTCTCCCTTTCCAAACATTTCACCCACTGTGAAATCGGGGTGAGATCTTTTTCTTCAGTTACCCTTCCAGAGGTGACCAGTGAGGCAACATACAGGGTACAGATTTTAGAAGAAAGTGCCACCGAATGAACTGCCAACATGATTTCCAGCACTAAGGCACACCTACATATAATGAAAAAATCTTTCATTTTATACAAGTAGTTTAGAAGGCAACGAGCCTTTCAAAATGACAGATCCACAGCTCAGTCTGAACGAATGCATTGGATACCACAGCAAAATAGCACTGATTTTCAAACTCTCTGAAAAAAATACATTTGCCTTCAGTCAAAGAGCTCAAGACATAAGCAACATAAATCCCGGACCCATGAAAAAGCTCCAGTGCTTCTTCGATCTTGGGTACAATCACACACTGCCTCATGTAAAAAGGGAGGCTGTTAAATAAAAAAAAAACCACACATTCACTATTAGAAAATAATAAGCCTGGCAGAAAAAGCTAGAAGGTAGTAGTTTCCATCAAGGATTACTTTCATAAAACTGAAGCTCTTGGTTCATACAGGAAAATTGCAGCAATTTGAAATTTTCTTCCATGAATGACAACTGAACTCTCCTGTATACTTTTTCTGGGAGAAATAATTGCAGTACCATATAGTTAGGATCCAATTAAGGATTTTGAGTCTGGATATCTCTAAACAGAGGCCTACATGTTTTTACATTAAAAAAAAAAAATAAGTGCAGCATTTCTATGAACAGAGTCCCAAGGGTGGCAAAGCTCCAGACCTGGTATAGGATGCTAATTAATGGCTCCTTAGCTGATAATTACCCATGTGTATTAAGTTTTACAATTAATATTTTGATCAAAAAATTTATACTTTTATTGAATGCTTCATGACAAGGATTTAATTTGGCCTCTCTGACCAAACTTGCACTTCAGGAGTCAGAATCATAGCATGTTTTGGGTTGGAAGGGACCTTAAGGATCACCTAGTTCCACCTCCCTGCCACAGGCAGGGACATCTTCCACCAGACGAGGTTGCTCCCAGCCCCGTCCAGCCTGGCCTTGGGCACTGCCAGGGATGGGGCACCCACAGCTGCTCTGGGCACCCTGTGCCAGTGTCTCACCACCCTCACAGGGAAGAATTTCATACTAATATCTAATCTAAATCTTCCCCCTTTCAGATTAACAACCCCTCGTCCTATTGCAACACTCCCTGATAAAGAATCCCTCCCCATCTTTCCTGTAGGTCCCCTTGAAGTACTGGAAGGCCGCTATAATGTCTCCTTGGAGATGGCTTTTGAATATCTCCAATGTGGGAGACTCCACAACCCCCATCAGCAACCTGATCCAGTGCTCAGTCACCCCCTCACAAAAAAGTGTTTCCTGGTGTACAAAGGGAACCTCACCTGTGCTTCAGCGTGTGCCCGCTGCCACTTGCCCCGTCACTGCAGACCACTGAAAAGAGCCTGGTTCCATCTTCTTTGTGTCTTCCCTTCAGGTATTCATATACATCAATAACGTCCCCCTTGGGCCTTCTCGTCTCCAGGCTAAATGGCCCCAGCTTTGCCACCCTTTCCTCATAGAGAGATTAACTATTCCCTTGATCACTTTTCAGATGAGACATTCCACAACACGACATTACTTATATTTTTCTGGTAGAACTACTTAAAAGGCTCACCCGAGCTACCTAAGCATTTAATTTAAAATGACGGCAGAATGTTTCCTCTGAATGATATGTAGCCTACACTAGTTCAGGGATGATGAGCATGGAAGAACACAAGTTCTCCAGAAAAGAGTTCCTTCAAAGTACCCTGTAAAAAATAATCACGTTTTGCATCTGTTTGGTTCCCCCTGCTCCTCATATTTAAAAGGTAACTTTTAAGCAGAAGGCACATACAATTTGTTAAATCTACGTTTTGGATACTTTGCAATTAAACTATGAGGATATATTTTTTCATCAGAGAGAAATTATTTTAATAGCCATAATCAACACAATCAAATATAATCAGTCTGTCAAGATAATCACATTTTAGAATCATTTACAATAATTTTGTACCTTGCCAGCTCACATCTACATGAAGATGATTACACCTGGAAAAGATGTGCAACTCTGAAGGTTTCTGCCTCTATTTCAGTAACTGTTATGTATTTTCAGTTTTGTTCTTCTATATCCTTATCCTCCCTTCTCCCACTGTTCTAACTTCGAGAGTTTTATTTTTTGACTTTTCCACCACTCTCTACATTCTCCTGTTTTATGCATATCTATACCTTTATGCAAATGATTAGGATCATATATGCAAATTTCCCACGAATCTTAAGCATAAGCCTCATGAAAAAGGGAGGCAAACATACTAGGTTGGCTTCCTAAACCTATTTCTTTTTATTTTTCCCCCCAAATCTATGCACCAGCATTCTCCTTTTATCTCCAGCCATGCCCTGAGTCACATCCTGCTTTGTTGGCCAACTTCACTATTTTCATTTTATTCCAAATACCCCTCCAGTGCTCTTACGATGAGTCTGCCACAGCATGGATATCCTCTCTGACCTCCTACCCTTCATCTCCTCAGTCTCTCATTAAATTCTGCTCCTCTGTCTTGATGTCATTTTCGTTGCACTCTTCCACTCTTGATTCTTGCTTCTTTAAGAAGTCTTATTCTACTGCTTCAGTCCCCTTTCTTCTGCCCTGCACATTAAGATACCTTTGTTTTCCACTGGCAACTAGCAACACTAAATTCAAGCTTTTTTTTCTTTCCCAAGACACTTATTTTGCCCCTGCTTTTGAGCCTGCTCACACTCTGCACAGGCTTCCCTGACTCTGGTTCAGACCTTTGCCTGTCCTCAGTTTCTCCTAAGCTCTTCATCCCGTCAGTCTTTTTTTCTACTTCTGTCTTCCACCTCTCTCTTTTAACTAGAATGGCTTGTATTTTCTTAGTCACGAAGCAATGAAGCATTCTCCTTTTTCTTCTTCAAACCAGTTCTTTAAAATCCTCTCAGGAACCCTTCCTTAGCTTTTCAACAAAAAGCCTGTGTCTTGAATTTAACAATGCCAGGGTCCCTTTGGAGGGAGCTAATTTCCAATTAAGTCTGAACACAGACATCTCCAAAAGAAGCTTCACACTCCAGCGGGTAGAATTCTCTGTGTGTAAACACTGGATGGACCTGAAGTCCACCTGCAATAGGCCATCTGAACATGAGATGCAAAATATACTGTTGTTATTATTATAGTATTATAATATAATCTTAATAATAATAATACTACAATTGCAGCTTTGGTCTCCTGTGTTTTGAGCATTTCTTAGAGGCAAAATATTCCAAGGAGGCATGTTTTCTTACTCCCTCCCATTCCCATGGCATTTCCCAGACTCAGATAATATTCCATTAACAGCTGGTTTTCCTAAGCAAAATACCTGAACCAAAAACTTAGGTTAGCAGTGTGCTGGAACCCCTCTACATCAGGACAGCCTCCTGGTTGTTACTGTTCCCAAAAATCGACATTTACACTCCTTTCATTAATGAAATTGATAATTTATGATGTTCTTGTCAACAGTTTCCTAGCATAGCTTGTAAAATACTGATTAGGAGCAAAAATCATCTGTTTACAGTCATGGGTAAAAAAGAAAGACCAAGACATTACAATATAGAGGAGACATTTTCCTCTCCTTGAAACCATTAGATTTACTTCAAGAACCACATAAGGAGCTTAGCCTTCATGACAATTGCGTAGCTGGGTACTCAGTAGTTTTCATGACAGAAAAATAAGGAGAAAAAGCCATTTGCTCTTGTTAAAAATATTGTGATTGCTGAAGAAAGAGGAACTAGGTGGATTTGTAACATGCAGGAAGCCAGTCTTCTGCCTTCACTGCAGTCTGCAGATATCCAGCAAAAAATGTAGCTGTTTGCCTCACCTACTGAAGAAAACAATTCTACTCAAACCCATATGATATAGAGCCATGGTAGAGCATAGTTTCATACTAAGATCACAAGCACAATAGCAAAGGGAAAGGACTAAAAGGAGGCAGGAAAACACAAAGCTTGTGCTGAAAGCCAATGTAGCTGTTCTTCAGGGGAACACCAACATTTAATTTTTTGTTTGTGACTCACCTGTTGGATCTACTTCTCATGGATGCATCATTTCATAAAATTCTTACACTAATGGAAAAATCACAGGTCACTGCCAGAGCCATACTGTGCTTTTTTGCATTTTTGTTTTTTGTTGGTTTTGTTGTTGTTTTTTTTAAACAGAGAACTCCTAGAAGCAGTCCAAGAAACATGGGCAGTTTTATTGGTGATGTTTATGATAATAGCCTTCTTTCCTAGTCATTCAATATGCAAAAAACCTTAAAATGCTTGAAAGCACTAACACATATCAATTATTATTGATTCTCCCCTATGGTGAATGGGAAGGAACAATGAGTATCACATAAACTGTCTGGATATAAAAACTGATGACAGCACAGTTGCAAGTCTTGGCGTTAGTTCCCCTTTTGCTAGAAGAGGCACCTGAGTTCTTTCCGAAATCCTGCTGCCAAGAGCAGACCTAAGCTTTTCTCTTCAACTGGTTTTAATTTGCAAGAGCATCTGTCCTAAAAGCTCAACGCATTTAAAGCAAGAAAGGTCTGGACTTTATTTTTGAGGGCTGATGATAACGTATCATGGAAGTGTAACAAAACACTTCAGATACAAACAACTTCCTAGTATGTAATTCACTTCCATCTGCAGGTAGCAGAGCCTTTCCCTAGCTCTTTGCCTGCTTCCTCCTCCCTCGCCATCAACCCTGCTTACAACAGGAACCTATCCCTCCACCGTGACTGAGATATTTTATTGCAATGGCAACACTATTAGCTTCTGTGTTCAGTACTGACAGTGTCTTCTCTAGACAGATGATAGATGCAGTAATAAGCATAGCAAGACATAGAGTGACATGGACTATATCTACAGTTCAAAGTCTGGTGAGGCGTGTCAATAAGTAAGAAAACCAGAGTAGTATGAATCGCACTTTACCAAAAAGTACTGAAAAAGACCAAGACACTGCCAGAAGGAAGTTTGTTGCAGAGCTATGAAAAAAACTTTACATCATTTGAGTCTTGGCCCAGCACTTTGACTGACACTACGTACTTACTTCATTAGAGGCTTTTGCAGGGAGAAGGATCTTGGAAGTGAGAATGAGGGTGGCATAGAAGAGGCCATTAGGCATTGCTTCTTGGGCCCTAAGCTAAGGTAGTTTACAAAAACATTACCTAACCAGTGTTTTTTGGTGTGTTTTGGTTTATGGTTATTTGTTTGGTCTTTTTGTTTGGGTTTTGGGTTTGTTTTGTGTTTTTTTTCTAAGAGAACTTCCCCCATATGCACACAAAAAATGTAAGAAGATATTAAAGACAGTACTGATGGAGACTCAAAGGTATATAGCAGCTAGTCACAGCCCTAAGAGTTCCTTTGAACAGGACAGCACAGTAAGACTGGGTTGTAGTCTTTGTAAAATACATCCGTTTCATGTACGGGAATGGATGGAGCGCTTTTTTAAAGAAGCCACAGTGATTTGGGCATCTCAAACATTTTTCAGACCCAGGACGACTTCAATACAATAGCACAGGTTCACATTCTAGACATGGTTGCATTTGGAATATATCTTTCTTTCTAAGGTACACAGAAGCAGATATGCTTTATCTAAAGAAAACTCTACATACTTCAGGGAAACAAGATCTCGTCATTAAATCACAAGGCCAAGAATCAGAAAATCTAGTTTTACTTCGACTTAATCTTACACTTCAGCAACTCTGAATAAGTGGACAACATTCATTTCAGTTCATTTACTTACTGCTGTCTTTAGACTTCCATATTTAAAAAAGAACTTATGGAAATGGTACTTTCCTTGTTCCTCAGTTCTTTCCTTGAGTAGACAGATAACTCATGGGAATAAGGAGAAGGATGACTTCAAGTTTGTTTCCTTGTTTAAAGAACTCATTTCCATTGTTCTAGGGAGGTTCATGACCAAGGTCATTGCAGTCATTCTGGAGACAAAACAAGTAATTGAATTTCTGTCCTCAGCCTGGAAAAATGGCTTGACATCAAAAAATTTTCAAAACACAACCTACCTCTAAGTATACTAGCAATGACATCCACGTAAGGACTTAAAAGTATATTCTGAACTGTAAGAATTAAACCTTCCAGTTAAGATGAAAGGTATCAATGCTAGCCTGAATTCTTAATATTCCTGTAGAGTACAAGATGTCATCTAAAATTTGGAGGTTACATATTTACTTTCAAATCCATTCTCTGTTGTCAACAAGACTGCCCAACGTAGCACCCAGCTCCTAATTAGAAAGGCATCTCGGTACTGCCAGCACGGGTTTTACATTACACGTTCTGAAGCATTTAGCAGACTGTTAACTAGGTGTTGAAAGCCAGGTGAAATCACAGTACTACTGAACCTTGTATTAAGCAGCAGGGACAGCTTTTGCTGCAGCACTTTCTCAAAGCAGGCAGAAAGCAGGGAAGTCTGACCGGGAACACTGAGGGAAAGCAACGCTATCATTAGCGGACCCAGGGGACTGGCACAAAAGACCAGAGGGAACCCAAGAAAGCGTAAGGAAGGAAAGAGGATAACAAATACAGGGTAAGACATGCTGACCGCTAGGTATTTACCAAAAACCCAAATTCTAGAATAAAGAAGCAGCAGAAGGGAAACAATCATTTCTACCCTACTCACTGGACACTACAAAAATAAGAGAGCTTGACTAAGGATGAGGATTTTACCAGAAGTAAATCTTCAAATGTACAGAATCAGATCATCAGCCAGTATAAGTCAATGCTGCGGAGCTGCACTCACAGACACAAAACCTCAAAGCTACCACAAATAACCCACTCCCAGCCACCCACACCCCAGCTTAGATTATGAAGTCCTCAAATCTATTTCAAAATCTTTGCCCTTGGAGCAATTTCATTATGAAGGTACATTGGTGTCACTTAGAGATGCCCTACACACTCCATCAATGTTAAAACTGCCATTCACGACAGCTTACAAATCTAGGAAAACATAGGAAGAAGAATGGCTTTGGTCAGAAAAAGGAAGCCTGTAACAATAAATGCTGACTTTCCCATATTTGGTTTCATAGCAAAAGAACCAGCCTAATTTTCTATGTAAGTAACACGCTTTTCAGTAAAACTTCCAATATATGTTTCAATTTTTTAAAAAAGCTTAAAAATAAGCAATTTCCCTGAAGTTAAAAAAGAGCTTTTGATTTTCAAAAGGGAACCTGCTTTTCAAAAAAAGTATCTATTCTTGGTTTAATACTCTAGAATATATCTGTGCATTTATTAATATCATGGAGGTAGACACCACATTATTACCAGGGAGGATAGCTTCACAATATGGAATCAAGAATCTAAACATGCACTAAAAAGTAATTACATCTGAAATGACTTGCACTGGTCTCTAATTTGCATACTGAAGTGCAATATTTCCACCATTAATAAGGCATGAATTTTGGCCAAAAGCTGCAAAAAATCCTTATTCATTCTGTATGCCCAGCATGACAATCCAAAGCAAGGTGAACCTGAAATTTTTGCAAGCACCATACATATTCCTTCTGTCAGCTGAGTGCCTCATCTTGCTGTGTGTAAAATCCAGTTCACAAGTCTTGGTCTCTTAGCTGTACTGCAGCAGTTTTACAAATGGGCTTCTGCTTCACAACCATTTTGTTGGAAGTGGAAGGGGCTGTCATGTAGCATTACTGGACAATTCTCAATGACTTCCATATGGTTGGCAACAATGTCTTTTAAAGAGAATTTAGTTGTCGGTGCTAAGCTTTAATGTCTCTTTATTGTTTTAATACACCAAACTAACTTTTACATGTAAAAATAGGATCTGTGCTTGCAAGGGAGCTGAGAATGCAAAAGCATAGCTGAACATTCAAGTCCTTGCATTGCCTGAGCAGACGTCAGTTTCAACTGTATGTTCGTATTCCCCTGCAAGAGCTTTAGGCAACTGAATATGAAAATCTACTCCCAAAATGAAACAGATCTGCTAATTATGTGAAAAGAGTTACTATAAATATAGGAAAGAAGAAGAGTTTAAGTCCAAACTGTGTTCAGTAGATAAGCAACTGCTCAGTTCTTCTGCCCTTATCAGGCTGAGGAAGCATTTAATGCTGAGATGGAATATCAGAGGTGTTAGGTAGAACAGAGATAAACTTGAAGCTAATTAGAAAACATGCTTCACATTATTCATCCACTCTCTAGTAACAGCTGTTTTGAGATATTGCTATAGGGATGATCCCACTGCAATACTGACTTTTGAAAGCCTTCCAAATCCTGTAAAATGTATTAATCTGTGACATTCATATGAATAGCAGAGACAAATGAAAGCAATTACTTTCTCTTCTTTTTTTCTGATTCGTTATCTTTGTTTGATGTGGATAGCCTATGCCAAATATCTATCCATGATAATTTTATGATTTGATTCAAGATTTATTTATTTTAAATTATTTGGTCTATTTTGGGGCTTCAGCTAACGGAAAAATGAATAAAACTAGACAGCCTTACCATACAAGAAAAAATACAATTGGCTTCCTTCAGTACTCCTTCAGGAACCCCAGATTTGGAGGTCTTTGTTAAGCTAGTTGTTGGAATAAAAGTCATAGGGATAGGAAGGAAAAGGGAGGAAAGATTTTTTTTTAAGTATTGTAAAGCCTGCTACCATCACAATCCACACAAAAGTCAAGAGGGGAAGGGGAAAATACTGCATATTACAGTTGGGACAGATTTGGAGAAAGGGACAGAACTGCAGCAGAGAGCCTGGCTGCAAAATTCCTGAGCCAAGCCAGAGGGTATCCTGCCTACTTTTGTTTTTCTTACATTGATTAAATGTAATTAAGAAGAAAGAGGCTCTTCTATCTGTCCTGAAGAACACAAACAGTAGCAGCTGCTTGGATTTGGGGATACTAGAGGGAATGGCCCCACAGACAACTCGTGCTGCTTTACAGTAGCCAGGATGCTCTCAGAGCTGTTTCTAAACCACAGCTGACCCCAGGCTGCCCCACAGCACACTGCTACAGGTTTGCTACAGCACAGAGGGGATGCTTGAAATTCCCAGGAGTCCTGTTAATGTAATCCTATCCCCTAAGGATATTAGTGAGCTCTGCCATGCCATCCCAGCAGGGCTGGGGAGGGGAGACAGAAATTAAGTATGCCCAGTCCCACTTCACAGTGACAAGGACAGGCAGGCTGCCCCGGGGGCTGCTCATCTCATCTCTGCATTTTGGCTCATCATGCCACAGCAAGGAGACCTCTCCTCTGTGGGAAACTCCTAGAAAAGCCTGAGAAAGGTCACTGGCCATATTTTGAAATAATAGGAGCAAGAACCATTTCCTAATAAGCAAAAGTGTAAGGAGTTGAGAAGAAAAGAGGACTGTGATAAGGAAGGACCTGGAGGAAGACAAAGGAACAGCATGTTCAGAGGGAGCTCTCAAGTCTCAGAGCCCCAAGGCTCCTGGCTCTTGCTCCTTATTTTATTCATCCTGCTAAAGCAGCTGCATTGGCCTGGCTGTAATTTGGATGCTAATTTTTTCTCCTGCCTGCAACACAAAATTTGTTAAGAAAAAGGACAAAGAGGGAGAAAATGTTTTATTTAAAAAGTCTTCTTCCTCCATTCTCCTCGAAAAACCCAATATGCCTGAGAGATTGTTGCTATCACAAGCTACATGGACTATACTTCACAAAAACAAGTACCAGTGACCTGAAGCCACACTTGCTCACCACAGAGTCCCCAGCCTTGCTGCCAGTTTTTAAAACACAAAGATTTGATCCAAAAGCCCAAATGCCTTTGGATCATACCCTACGCCTGCAGCATATCTTATGTCCCTGGCACTTTGAAATGGCATGTGAGGGGGCAAGGCTTCCAACTGCCCTGGATCAAAACTCAAACAAATGGCAGAAAGGGAAGGGGGAGTTCAGGACAGGAAAATCTGACAGATGCAAGCCAGTTGGGAGTGCTGTTCTCCATGGACACGGCCAAGGGGACAGGAAAGAAGGGGGCATGAGCAGCAAGGAGAGGGGATGACGTGCTGGCATTAAAAGTATAAACAGTTGCGTCACAGATTGTGTACAAGGCTTAAAGAGAAGTGTTTAGAAGTGTTTGCTGCTGACAGGGGCTTTATGGAGGTTTTGTGTTGTGGGTTTTTTTTTTTTTCTTCTCTTTTTTTTTTTAATGCATACATCACATTACACCAAACTGACAACTCCAGTCAACCGTTATGCCGGAGCAGCAGCCCTGCAGATCCCCTTCTGTGTATTCTGCTTGCCTGGGCACCCTGACACTTCCTTTGTGACAGCTCTGGAGACCTTAGGACACACTTTCCCTCTAATGCACACGCAAACTCCCAGTAATGCTGACCATCATCTACCCAGGCGAACTGTGCTTCCCCTGCATCCTCTTTTTTTTTTTTTTTTTGGTGCACAGCAGGTATCCTTTCATGGGAAACTGGAATCCCATGTTGGTAAGTCACTCAGTCTTTCACTACAGGCTGGAGGGGACGTCTGACGTTTCTGTCTGCTGGTGCTATTCCCAGCCTGGTTTTCTCGCAGAACCTTTAGAAAATTACATCCAAGAAGTAGCTGTTTGTAGTCTGCCACAGAAGGCAAGTGCAGATAGAGGAGAATAAAATGCATGACTGGCTACTCAGATTAGATTTCAGTCATTATTTCAAAACACCTGAATGCATCCATTTGCATCTTGCATAGTTATACAGAGTCAAATTTTGCAAGGAATCTTCAGAATCACACGCCCCATCCCATGTAGCTGGGAAGACTTCTGGGTTCCTAATCCACTTCGGTTCACTTACAAAAATCCCAGCTCCTGCAGCTAACACCCTCAAATTTTTTTTCTATTTCTAGAGTTGTCACCACCTGTAAATTTGGTCAAAGCCAGAATGTTCTGAATTACTCATCGTGAACAACTGGGAGCAGCAAAACCTCAGCTTCCACTGCAGGAGAAAAGCTAAGAGTACCCCCTAGTGTTCTGGGTGCAACCTTAAAATTTGGCCAGACCAAAACCAGAGATAAACTCATTTTAGAATACGGCCTTTAGTTGCTTGGCATCCACCATTTCCCTCTGGAAAAGGGAGCCTTGTTGCAGCGTGATTATCCAAATGTACCTCCAAACCATCTATATTACCACAGCTTAGCATGTCACCGTCATTAAAATATAATCAAGTGGATTTATGCCAGCGGACCCTTCTTTGCAATGGGTTAAGGGTGCACCCAGCCACCTAGAGCTGCTCAGATGACAGGCAAAAGTCACAAGGGTTTTGGTAACTCAACAGCTTCTAATGCACTATGGATCATCTCCTATGAGAGTGCTGTGTCTTAATTAATCCGTCAAGTGCTTCAATATCCATGGAGAGAAGGTGCAGTATAATGCAAGAAATTGTTATTTATAACTCTCCCTCCTTTCTGCACAAAAAGCCACATTACCTCAGATTAAATCCTAGTTTCATGACAGCAAATTTTAAAAAAAAATAGTGCAACTTCTGTTAACTGAATCCATTCCAGACATCTAATTTCTTGTCCTGCCAGGTCAGGAGACCAGCAGGTTCTGCCATTAACCTCCTGCTGCCTGAGCACAGCACACCTTTTTGCTTTTCTGGGCTTCTCTTCCAACTCATCTCTCTAGAGATATTCTTCCTGCCAGGGTTTATCACCATGTGCATTTACTAAGTACTAGCAGTTGTTTTGTCAATAACAAAGGAAATTTGCGGTTGATCCTAGCAATAGTCTTAATACACTTTGTCTTCATTGGTTTTCCAGAATAATAACAACAACTGGAGGGCAAAATTAATTTAAATGCAGGGGGGCACGTGTGGAGTGCAGCACCTAGCAGTATGTATGTAGATGATGACATGCTTGAGCAGCCTGGCCAACAGAGTACTTGCAGTAGCTCATCCATCAATACTTAAGTTCTAGTGGATGATGCAAATTTAATGATGAAAAATAAAAGCTTAAAATGCCAGCTACTAGCAACGGGGGGGGGGGGGGGGGGGGGGGGGGGCGGGATGGGAGGGAAGAAGTCATGAAAGCCTGTCACCTAAACTTCATTTTACACTAGAAAAATATCTTCCTGGAGCAAGGCAAGCACATTATAATGCAGCAGTGCTAGCTGAGGAAAATGGCTGGTTTGTAAAAGCAATTCCAGCTGTAAGGGTCCAGGAAATGGAATCTCAACAGGATAAGCAACACTTACAAGCTCCTGCCAAGATGACTCCTTTAGCAAGCCAGAAAATAACTTACAAACAGGTCACAGTTTGCACTTTGGCAGCACACTTAATACATGTTCAAAGTGCCCAATCTGAAGGAAGAAACTGTAATTATAGAGACAGTGTAACTTGTGCAGGCCAGGCCACAAGACACCCCTTGTGGGTCTTTCAGAGCTTCTAGTTTTACAGGGCATGACATTAACAGAACACTCACAGAGTTGTTTTTATTGCAGACTGTGTAAGGCACACGAATTCATCACTTTCTGTGACTTCTGTCATTACTTTTTGGGATGTTTCCTTTTTCTAAGAAACTGTTTTGGATTTTTTTTTGTGATTTTAGCTGGTCCAAAAGTGTTTTGCTATTATCTGGTTGTCTGTGACTAAATGCAGCTCTATGGTTTTAAAACCAGGAACTGAAATTAAAGGCAAGGCTGTCTGAAGCAACAGAAGATGAGCTGATTCTCTTGTTTTTCCCTTAACCCAGGGTTCAGTGTTGCATCTATTTCTTTTTCCTGGTCTGTTAAATAAGGTAACAGTTCTTCTCCAGCAATGTCAGAAGTAAATTGTAAGGATCGCTTTGTCCATGCTCACTTACCCATGTAAATTGCTTTGAGCATAGGAAGCACTAAAATGCAGAGCAGCTTCACTGCCGCGATACCCAACTGGATCCTTACAATGTCTTGCCAATCTATAAAGATGCAGAAAGGATGAAAGCTTTGTTTTGCTGTCTGTTTGTTTTTTGTAATGGGCTGCATAAGGATTGTTTTCACCTAACATAACACAACACACAAAAGCTCTTGGAAAAATAAAGCTCCTTAAGCATCCTCAAATAAAACTAAATGCTCCATAGTACATGAATGGTCTGCTGTGGGTGCTCCCCATCATAATCAAAAACAGGAAAGTGAGGAGGAAGAGAAAATTAGTACATACACGGAAGACTTCTCTCCAGAGTTACCAGGTGGCAATTTCTTTACTGTAGATTTCTCTAGCAAGCTGGCTTGTTTTTTTATTATTTCACTATTTGGTGAGATTACTTCCCATTTTAATTGGCCCACTGCTTTATTACATGTGAAGAGGGTGCTACACTATAGCTCAGCAGCAGAAAACAACTTTTTGAAGAACACCACAAGCATGCTACATGGGCTGCCAGGTGTGCACACCACAGTGCTTGAATGTGGTGGCATTGTTCAGAGTTACACAGCCCTGAGCAAAACACAATCCAGCCATGGTTCATCTTCCTGTCAAGAAGCTGAACTGAGAACAAATATAAGACTCACATGAAAAGATAATGCAGCTTTTCTAGCTATAAGAAAAACAAATAAGCAAATGGGATGTGTCTCACCACTTATTTATACTCCAATTCACTTGTGTATCCCCATGCTCCAGAGTATGTTCACAGATAGCCCACCTTTCCCTGCTGCTCCCCAACCATATGCTGCACAGAAATCGCCACTCCAATTCCATGCTGAGCCCCTCTAGCTCTTGGTTGTTCCCGTGCTGAACTCACATCGCTAGAAATTCTGCTGTGGCTTCAAGGAAAAATAGAGAACATTTTTGTCAAATGGAGTCACACAATTTATCCAGTGCAGAACTTCTGACATTACTGTGCTGTGACTGTATCGGCAAATGTACAGGATGCTGGGAGAAGGTGGATGCTGCCAGGCAGAAGGCATTTCAAATGAGAAGTTGTGGAACTTCTCAAATGAGAAGTAGGTGGCCAAACCTCTGTGTTGAGAGATGGGGCCTGAGAGGTGCAACGACTTCTGAGGGGTTGCTGCTTCCACTCTCAAATATTCATTTTTGCTTACAATTGCAGCAGTTCTGGTCCCGTTGCAATGACCCCTCCTCCTCATACCATCACCAATTCCAATTTAACAAGGATTAACAAGGCTACAGCATGCTGGGAAAACACAGGACTTCTCCTGGTAACAGACAGGAGAGTTGACTTGCATTGATCAGCAGAAGATCAGTGCAAAAGGCTACATGAGCTCAGGCAGAGCTATTAAGCTTAGACATTTCTCCCAGTTTACTGAGATGATCGGTACACAGGCAAAGTATTAGCTTTGAAGTTTCTGCCTTCTGCTACCTGCTGTCAAATGCCCCAGTTTGACTAGTGAAAAACTAATGCCAGCTGTAACCTAATAAAGAAAAAGGCCTTGGACTTTGCATGCGTAACCAAAACATGTCTGAATGACACTATAAACCTGCTGTTGCAGCATTTGTTCTCTCAAGGATATATAGTTCAGCATAAAATGGAGGACAACAAAGGAATGTACGAGTATCTTTGTTGCACAGACCTACAAACTTAGGATATCCAATATTTTGAAGCTGAAGTCAACAATGCCAACTTGCTATACAAATCGTGAAGTGGGACTTGGTTAGCGTGTATTGTATACCTATCTTTTCTTTAACTGCCTCTCTCTCTCTGCAAAAATCAACAACTGCCAACTCCCCACCTCCCTCCCACCAGGAGCTGGCCGCTTTCCTCCACCACCAGCATTACCCACTCCTGAGCATGCCCAAGAATTCCACTGCCTGCCTCACTGATGGTGCCTCTTGGCAGTCCCTTATAAATATGGGACATCATGTTCTGCCCTCAGGAGACCCACAGCATGAGAGTCAGGAATCTAGTTTAAAAGGACAGGTATTTCCCTACCATGAAAAGTCTGTATTTCTGGCTGGCTATATATATTTGAGAGCGTATTCCCTGGCAAAATGAGGCAGTGGAGACAGAATGAAACCAGGACTTATTTGATGTTCTAGTTCTCAGGCCTGGTAAAACCAAATACTTGACAGCTGCTCTTCACAAGGGAGGGAACTGACCAGACTGCTAGGTTTGGGTAGTGGTTCAGAAGGATACCTCTGTAATCTCTTGCTAGGCTACCCAAAAGAATGACAAATGGCATTCACATCCAGCAGGATGCCGAATTTCCATTTCCACAGATGGACGCAGGGTCTGCAGAGCTCCCTGCCACCTTTGCAGATGCAAGAGCTTTGGGTCTATTCTAGAGCACAGGTTTATCCCAAATGAATTACCCGAACTTTTCATTCATCACCAGCACGCACCCAATGCATTACACAAAAGTGACTCTCCAACAGCTGCTACAAAGTGTAGTTAATTGGTTACAGTTAAAAAGGATAAACTTGCCATGCGCTGCAAACTCGGTGTCAAACACATTACAAGAAACTGAGAAAGAGAAAAGCTATAGACTGAGTTTTTATGAGTGAGCCTGGCTCAACAATGAAAGGTTCACGACTGTTCTAGTGACCGCAAAGAGCTTTGGACAGAGCACAGAATTCACTGCACCACTGACACCAGAACCTGAATTTCCTACACAGTGAAACAAGCCACAGAATATTTACCTATTTCAACAGCAGCATGATTCTGGCCTAGGTGGATGTTTTCTCTGAAAGGAGGAAAACATGACAAAAATAGTAGTCTCTCAGCTGAAGCACTGAACTCCAAGGACTTGTACATAGCTCCTGATTCTGCAAGAAGCTTCTTATTTCACTCAGGCAAGTCACTTCAGAGTAAAGTCATCTCTCCTGGGATGCAATTAAAAAAAATATATACTGATAAATTGCAAAAGTAGTCGTATACATGGGTTTCTTATTATCCCATGTGAATAGGAATAAGTTGACCACAAAATAAAGCACTCCTTAAATTGTCCTTGTGTGCTTCTAACCATGTAGTCTTGTGCAATAAGCAGACAAACTCCATAATGTTTTTTCTTCAGCCATTTTAGGAGGAAATTACTTCTCTTCCCGGGTAAAACAAAACAAAACAAAAAAAAGTGCACTGTTTTGCAAATATAATCCTCTGTGACAAAGAAGTCTATTATGAATATCTTGATGCCCAAGCTAAAAGGACAGCCTGCCAAGAAAATTGTGATCATCCAGTTTGCAAAGTCTTTAACTATTTCCATAAAATCTATTCTGCATACTAGAAAAACTTGAATTTTCCCAGAATAAAGCCAGTGAGCAGAACTGCAAACACAGCATATGCACGTACAGTTCGTCCTTGCTCTCCCACCAGTCTCACCGCTCACTAATAGCTACTTGGGAATTGATTTCCTGTGGGGCTAAATTACGTTCAATTGTGATATTCCTGTTATCTGGCCAACATCTGTCGTCACCATAATTTGGTCTGATGTGGACACTGGGGAGAAAAACCACACACTGTACATAATTTCAAGCTCACAGTTGAGAGCTACAGCCTGAATGTGGCCTTAAACCCAATAAAGTGCTTTCCTGAAATCTGTTTGATTTAGGATCATAATGAGGATAAAAAACAAAGCTATGTCTTGACCAAATTCATTGCACAAGTATATTCTTTTAAATAAGTTACAAGACTACAAATGAGATTGTGACCTAAAGCCTGTACCTTTTACCAGTCTCACCAGTTCTTTCCATAATGAGTCAGGGAAAAATAATCCAGCAAGCCCTATCTGTTTTTTGGAGAGAGAACATCTTTGGAGGTACATAAGACTGTTTTTGTTCTAATTTAAAAATGGCATGATATGACTACACAACTTTATTTTCTGAATAGCCCTGGATTCAAAACATGTCTAAGAGGCTAAAGCTGCTAAAGACTGATGTTCACATTTTCTTTTACTGTCCCATTAAGCTGTACCATTAATGCAGCAAATGAATAGAAGCATCATAAGCCATAGTCCTCCACTACTTAGAAATTGGCGGGCTCCTGCCCCATTTACAACCTCTATCTTAACAGAATTTTCAAAGAAACAGACTTAATGAATCATGTTTAGTCATGCCTGAATGCTCACTGACATTGTAGCTTAAAAGCAATACCTGCTTTCAAGGGACACTTTTGTCATATCTGTGTTCCACACTAAGTTCTGGGTTGAATTTATTTATTTCCTAGAAGCATGAACACTTCACTAGTGAACAAAACCAATTTCATCTCTGCAGCTCAGTTGTCCCCATCCACAAAAGGGGAATTAATGTCAGCCTAGCTCTTTTGTAAATCATTTTGAGATATGCTGATGTGAAAAGCTGTTTAACAAAAAGCTATTAATCTTTGCCACTGATTTCTAGGGAAGAAGGAGCAGAATACTGTGTTTTTCTTCTCCCCTCTCCAGCTACCCGCAATTCTCCCTCCTAAATTAAGTCAAAAGCCTACAAGTAGTCAAGTGCAGAAAGTTATTACTTGAAACTGGGAGGCCAGTTCTGCAATTTGACTCAATACTGTAGAAATCAGTTCCACTGGACTGAGGTTTGTGCGAGCAGATCAGAGCCTACCTAACAGCATGCCAGACAAGAGGCAGAGTAATAGGCCTCATTAATATAAATCCACATGCACTACTGCCGGACTTTCAGACACAGTGCCTCAAGTTGGGCTTTTACTCAGGAATCCTGCTGCCTCATTACACCTTGCTCTGGGTACAGAAACCAGCAGCAAGAGTGACCTTCTGTGCCAGCAGGAAAAAGGTCCAGAAGCATCAAATCCAGTGGAGTTGCTTCTACTACCTATGCTGTTAATGTGGCCTTGCAACTGAAATACTGATTTCTAAAGATCACCAAATACCAAAACCTAACGCGGTCTAACAAGCTTTCAGGAATGCTTTGTTTTCCTCACTAATGCATTGTTTTCCAGCCACTAGTAGCTTTTCTTTAACTTCAGTGTAGTTGTTTTGCATTTGATGTTCTTTTTGCAGAAACATAACCCTGCCCCACACGCTTTTTCCTTTTATTTAAAACAACAAAGCCCATGATAATGGATAAAAAAAGCCACTATTTTCTGACATCTGGTAGGCAGCCTCAGACATTTCTACAAAGCATTAATATCAAAAACTGCCAGAAGCCTACCTTCTGCAGGAGGTTTTTAGCAGACTGAAAATTAAAGTGTCACTGGCAAACAGTTAAAGGCGTAAAACTGACTAATCTAATTCCATGGTGTGAGGAACAACTGGAGCGGCTGAGGGCGAGGGGTGTGAAGGGAGAGCCGGCCGCATCCTTCGCTGGGGCACCACAGGGGTGGTAGGCTGAGGACCAGCTCAGGGCATTCCAGTGACCAAGGCAGATGCCATCGGGTGCCAACCTGGCCGCAGGGGTTCTCTGCAATCCTCTAAGTCTCAGTGGCACATTCGAGATGATTATGTGAAATGGTGGTGAAGACCTTATTTTAATATGCTTTCTACTTGGACAACCTCTCTTTTCAAGCAAGTTATATCCAAAATAATTATATTTAATTTCCAGCTCTTTTCCCAGTGCCACAGCACCTGGTTACTTCTAGCCTGACCTTGCTGATTTCAGGGAGAAGAAACACAGCAAGTTTTCCTCTTTCACTGGAAGCTCTGCAAAAAGCTCTCTCTGAGCAAGGTGAATAAGAATATAGATTTACCTAATAAACTTTACTGGGAAAATGAAAAGAAAACAAGCAAACAAACAGAGTTGGGTAACCAAAGACAAGCAAAACTCTATCACACTAATGAAGTAATCTGCATCTAGACATCTCCAACATTCTGGAAAGGAAAACCACATCTCAGCACACACCTGTGTGCTCAATGCACAAGATTTAGTATACTACTGAGCATATACTATTTGGAAATTATATGTTGTCAAAGAAAACACGCCAGGATAGGGAATAATCTCACTCAGTTCCTTGTTCTTCCATTTATGAGTTTAAAAAAAACAAGAGTAAGGAGAACAGCGCAGATAAAGACAAAAAATGTCAAAACCTCAGTTCAGCTACCTGCTTTTCCTTTCAGTCCTACTCCTGTTGCTCCCAAGTAGTATTTATTTGTTGCCAAGCAGCACAGAACTAATTAGTGCAGCGTCATGTTTCCTTGTTTTCATCACTTGCTCCTTCCCACTTACACACACACTGCTCCTCAACTTAGATGTACAGGATAAAATCATAGAATAAGAGGAATGGGAAACTGGTTTTGAGAAATGAGAATTGAAAGCGTAGTCTTGCACTCAACCTATAGAAACACCCCACGCCTTAAAGCACTTGCTCTTATCAGTAAAAATCACACCTTAAGCTTTGGCCACAGTACACACATTAACATCTCTGGCAAGCTGGCACGCTTGGGCTGTGCTGCTAACCTACCCTCCAAACCAGCCAGCCCAGAGCTACAGCAGGTATTCCTACAGGACATACAGTCACCGCAGTACTGGTGAAGCCCCTGCTGAGAGCAATTTAGAGAATTTAGTATTTGTGCTGCAGTGCACAGGAAAAAAGGCTGTCAGAAAAACCTAACAACAGCTTCTGTCAATTCATTTGCTGGAATGAAAGTGATGCCTTATTTTAAAACTACCCACTATAAGCCATTTAGGCACACCACCTTCTCCCCATTTTGTATTTCTTTGCTTCCTCACAATAGCAATCTTTTTCAGAGTGGTGGCAAGCAAAAAGATTTTATCTTCCAAGATACAGACTAGCTTTGCATCAGCCCCCCTTTTTAACCCGGCGATACATGTCCCTGGTATTGTAAGAAGAATTTACTGCTTTCTCAGAAGGCTCCAGTCTATTTTTGTACTTGAAACAGCCGAAGGACCTATGAACAAATACTCCTCCCCTTTCACACATACATCCACAGATGAGAAAGGTATCCCAGAATGCAGAAACTAACCGCACATACAAATCAAATAAAGAGAAGGGATTTAGAGGGTCAAAATATGGCAGCCATGGCAATGTCAAGCAGAGACTAAGATCATCTATTTACAGCACATCAAGGAAGGTGGGTTTCCAGCTCTCACAGCCATCATTCTTCACCATTAGCCAACATGCTCTAGCTATCTGCGTTGTTTTTCACCCCTAGCATTTTTGCCAAATACTAGAAAGTTATGATAAAAGTCTTTATCTGAATTTCTGCTTACAATACTGTGGCCTCAAGAGTCAACCCAACCGGCATTTATAACTTAGAAAACGCAACAGTTATGAGATTAATTGTGGCAGGAGTGGAAGGCAACTCCAGTGCTGCCTTTCAGCAGGAGACGGGCAGTTAACCTCTCTTTTTCATAGTTGCTGACATACCACCTTCCACTGTATGGGCTTTTTTGGAAAAATACAAAGGCAGGTGTTACAAAGTAACACCTCTCTGCTTCCCCGGCTTTGACCTTACTACTTTCTATTTTAGAAAGTAATACTCATTTTTACGTTCCCAAGTAACAATGTCAGTTGGCATTTTCAAAGCCCAGAGAGGGAAGTTCAGCCACGTGGCTACCACTAAACTTAAATAAGAGCTGGGAAAAGAAACCCTCTAGTCAGTGTTGAAAATATTTAATCCTAGAGAGCAAGTCAGAAATTCCAGTCCACTTATAAGAGCATGACACTAACAAAGGCATTGCACGATACTTCCTGGATTCATAAGCCACCGAACTGATCTAGATATTCTTTCTGTTCAGGCAGCTCAACTATCTTGATACAGTTCCCTGTCTGGCAGGCAATGGGGAGGGCTGGGTAAGTGCAGCCTATCTGTCAGCTGCAGCAGACAAGAACATCTTGTACTTGAGCTGCTTGTTGAGTAGGTTTGAAAGGCAGACAAACTGCCAGCCTAATGAGATTTTTTAAACGGTGGTATTGAGAAGTAAAACCCTTATAACATGTTATCAATTTAAACGCAATGCAAAATTATCCCCATCTATAACGACAGTAACATTTAAGCTTTAACTCAAATATCAGTGAAAGGGTTAATATCCAAATTGAAAATATTCTGATCTAAACTGAGCTTTGAAGAGATCCCAGCATTCCCCATACTTATTTTTTAGGCAATCATCACTAAAACCAAAAGATACCTCTGCAGCCTGGAATAAGTGAAACTAAGATGACAGATTGAACCAACCCAATATATCCGTCTTTGCTAAGCAACTAAAGAGGTAGAAAAGTAGCCTGCAATGACCTGAAGGACACTTTGACCAAGGAGGGAAAAGCTGAACAAAACAAAGGGTGTGTAAATAGGAATAATAGGATGAAAGAGCATGATGAGGCTAAAAAAAATAATTATTTTTTTTTAAAATCCCACTCTGAAATTCTCCCTTAAATGAAGATAAGTTCATCCTTTTTAAAACCCTCAGTAACACTGGAAAGGCCTCCCAGTTGCAGCAGGATGTTCAAAATATTCCTTTTAGTGTCTTACTTGTGAGATTTGTAAGAATGATGTCTGATCTGATATGCCAAAAACCTAGGGTTAAATCAACACCCATTAAGTGATTTGCTCGTCTTTAATACTAATGGGGGTTGTGTATGCATGTGAAGAATTAATAGGATTTTCTGAGCAAGCAGCAAGAAGAATGACTCATGCTAATGGTCATTACACAAGAACACCGACAGGACCGTAATGTCACGTTTATAAGCACGCATATGTTGTAAAGGGAAAATAAGTCAAGCACCTTCAAAATCCAATGGCTGTGTTAAATCCCATGATATCTGTCTAAATATCTATGGTGGTTTACATGCAGCTTCTTAGCCTTGCCAGTCTTACACCATTGCTGACACCACTACTTAAAATAAACAGATCTGAGGGAACTTTCTACAACTCAGCTTTTCAGTAACTCAGAATCTTACTTGTTTTCAGACTGTAAGCTTTAGCATAACTATTGAAACAACGTGGCTATAAATGCTAAAAATGAAAGCAGCAGGCACTGCATATTTCTGAAGAGGTAGATGTTGCTCCCCTCCAAGTGATACACCCACTGCATGTCCCTGAATGAGTCATCTGTGCAGGGGAAATACCTCCAAATGAGCAGATTAGGAACGGCAGATCATACAACTGGGCACAATGTCATGTCTATGCTCCTCCCAGACCCAAGGTCTCTATGCACATGCAGCTCTGATGACGGACTGCATGTTCCAGTACCTCCTCCTTCCAGAGTTAAGCAGCTCAGAGCCTCAGCACAATGCTCCACTTGGACAAAAAACTGTTCTCCTACAAAGGTCTGCTTTCCCTTGTGCATGTAAGCCAGCTGCAAAGTCTGCAAAATGGAGAGTACAGATGGGGGAGAGGAAAGCAGAGGCACACAGCACTGGTGCGCTCACTCAAGCTAGCAGTGCTGCCAGAGCCATGGTCAGGAGGTAGGCCAGGACCTACACTGTACATCCAGACCACAGGTGTGTAAACCTATTGCATAAATAACACTGAATTATGCAATTTTTAAGTGTTCATTAATGAGCACAGGCTACCACATAAAGGAAAACCCCGAATAAACATGACCCGTTTTGACGATAGGCAAACCACACCTTTGGGCCAAGAGGTTATGCATATTATCCCAGGAATAAAAGTTACTGAGCTATACATAGTACCAGGTCCACCACTATATTAGAAAAGACAAACCTAGGAATAAGCTTGTTTGCATAAGTCGCAGTTGATCTTATTTGGTAAGACTATAAATGTCCTAATTTGGTTTTAAAAGTAAAATCAATTGTAAATTTATTTAGACCAATTTACCTGCCTGCCTGTTGTACATCACTGGGCCTGTATTGATTGTTTGAGATGGAACTCATTCCAAATTGTATTGATTTAATTCATTAGCAAATTTTTAGCAAAACGTATTGTGTGGTTTCAGGGCAGAAGTACATGAAGCTCCATTTAGAGACTGCAGCACTGGAGTGAGGGCTATGGGGAGGGGGCTAGGGTTTCTCCAATGATTCAGATTTACAACCAGAAATAATATGAATCATCTACTTCAGACAGAAGAACTGTTTTCTAAACAATAAACAAGAAAATCTAGGAGTGGCAAAAGCCTAGATACATTGATAGGGGAAAAAAATCCAGCTGCTGAAATAAGAATGGGGTGAATAATTCATAAATAGTACAGTGTATTGGTCGTTTTAACAGACATTTTGATTTATGGATTTAAGTGCCTAAAATAGCTCAACAATTCATAAAGCATCCTAAAATCAACAGATCACGAGTAAAATTTGTCTGGCTTTACAGCAAGGCAGTTGAGCTGCATTTGTTACCTTGGTAACTGAAGGTACCTCAGTTGCCATGGCTACAGCTCCTTTAAAATACGGCCTTGCAACTCCTCACTCCAACTTTTGTGACTATTTTGAAAAGGAAAAAAAAAATGCTAGTACTATGTCAACACTTACATTGAGACAAAAAGTCGGTAAAAAGCTAATTTTCTCAGCCCACAAGGCCAGGTTAAGACTAGGCTAATTTTTCTGCTGCTAATCTTTAGCTCATTGATGGACTGTCACGAAGAGCTTGATCATCACGTACTCAACACAACATTCCACATCAAAAAACAGCTCTACTGCTTACAAGAAGAAACAGTACAGAAATGGATTCCTACCATGTTGCAATTTCTCTGTGAATTAAGGTTCCCCACAGCAGGGCAGCTGCCTGGATTGATTAGTGAAATATGGGAGCGGGCGAGGGGGGGGAACACCAAAAAACCACCCCACCCACAGAGAGAGTCGGAAACTCTGGGTTCTTGTTTCTGAGACAAAGGAGGTGGCGACAGGGGGAGCACTCAGCTCCCCCAACTCCAGACAGCACCCAAGATAGGCTTCCTATAGTCTAGAAAGGACAGCTCGATGCAGGAAACAACCTACTACACTCGCATCAAGGTTCCCCTGAATTATCCTGAGGTTAGAGGGGCATTTATGTTGCTAAGTTACAAGTAATGTGTTTAAGGAAGTTGCTTGCACCTAATGCATCAAAATGAGAAAAGAACTTTTCCACCTTTCCAGAAAATTGTGCACCTTATTCTGAAGCACAGGGCATTCAAGGAAGAGGTCACAATGGGAAGCTGTCTCTTTCTCCTCATTGAAGTTATACTGCAAGTCAAATATAAACATACTTCAAGCTCTGATTGAGAAAGAATATTTTTTTAAAAAAATCATAAACTTATTTTGGCACCTTCGAATTATCCAACTAGCTCTACTTTTAATCATCTTTAACTTTTCCTGCCTGGGAAGCAGTTTCTTGTGCTTTCCTACCACACCCGCACAAAGTGCATGCCCTGAGCAGACCTGTGGCAGCACACAAATCGCTTGAGAAATGGAGTGGGTAGAAATAACCCCTCTGGAGTGAACGCTAGTTTCCCGCCTTGGCAGCTAACAGAGTATCTAGCTTGAACACAAGTCTCGGCCTTCTCCTCTCTTTTTTGACTGCACCACCAGCCCCCTCTCACCCTATCTCTACATTTTCTGTAGCTGACTGTATTCACCTTACTTACTACCCACAATTCTATCAATTGCTTTCTTCCAACAAGTCAGCATCATGGACCACTCCTTATTTTTAAAGGCCTTATTTCTTAACAGACTTTTGCATGTAACCGTTTACCCAAGCTCTTCTTTAAGCAAGGCTTTGACAGCAGTTTGTCTTACATTCAGGAGAGAAAATACAACTCATCCAGATGTTCGCAGAAACTACTTTCTTGGAATCAATGTATGTCCAATGTCAGTTCATTTTACCCATTTTCTCTTAATTTTCTATGCAGTTTTGTGCCTATTATATGGCAATACTTGCTAGGGAAGATTTCCAAAAGTGATTAGTGATTTCTGGTGATTCACAGTTAATGAGTAGCCAAACCAAAATCTCAAGGGCCAGATTTTCAAGGGCCAGATTTTCATAAGCTGGCAGTCTGATCCTGTTAAAATATCTGGTAAGAAATCTTAGGGTTAAGGACTTCAGAGTCTCATGACAAAGTATTGAAGTTAACTAGAAAGGGTAGTGAAAAAGTTCTCACCATTTCTAGAGGTATTGGTGTAGCACGGTTGCATAAAGAAAAACAAAACTCAGAGCCTACACAAATCTACAGCACTGACCCCCACCCTTTACACATCCTCACACACACCCTTCTCCCTACATTTGCTCTGTGTTGGGACTCACTACACCGCAAGGTTAAAAGGAAAAGCATGGCTGAAAGACTGAGCTGGAATTTCACCATTGGATGGCTCTGAACTCTGCAAACAGGTTCTGGGGGACTGGATCTTGGCCAACAGACACAGCATCCTAACAACAGCTCAGCATTCAGAATCTGACAGTGCTACCCATCCCTGTGGAAGTCTGGATATAAAGACATGTTTTGAACAAAAATTAGTTTGCCCCATTTGCCAATATTGGGGGGCGTCAATCAAATCAATTAGACATCAATACTGGTAGCTGTGTAGTCAAAGTTAAAACAACATGCTTGAGAAATATAGGCTGTAACTGTGGAGCCTCACAATCACCTTGTCTATGGAACAGAAGTAGTGTCTACTAGTTTTGCCTTACAAAACAGTTGCAGAGGTTGATGCCTATATTAACATTTCATCAGCACTTTCAAGGCATAAAGAGTTCCACGCTGTTAAATCCTGTGCAATATTTCAGGCTCTCTGTAGTGCAGGTAGATGCACAATATTCAAACAAAGCTACTGCAAATGTAGGATATTTCCTTTATTTTGGAAGACAGAATTCAGAAACTAAATCAGTTCTTCAACCACAGCTCACATCATACCTGTATGTACACTTGAGTAAACAAAAGAAATGCAAAACCACCACAGAGGATACAGCCAGTATACAGCAAACAATGAAAGATGAGAAGACCCTATTATCCCACAAGGTATTGAGTGTACTGCAGGATGAAAGCTAAACACGGTTGCATAATACTGCTAGAAAACCTCTTAAAATACTGCAAATTCCTTTCATCTTATGAGGAAAACAGTTTTCCTTTAGGTTCAGGCTATGACTTACCTTGTGTTCCTTTACTAATCTTTCCATCTTTCAATCCTGACTGCATGAGAAGTTGTATTTGAAAGTGTTTACTTGTTGCTTACGCAATATACCTCTTAGCAGGTGTTTAAAAATCTTTTTCTCAGTAGCACTGAGCCTTTTACCACCTCAATTAAAAGGGATTAACAGAGAAAGATACTTATTGCAGCTCCCTAGCACCAGATGAGCTGGTGGCTCTCACAGTAGCTACCTGTAAAGGGCTGTTGAGAGCCCTTTTGAACTGCTGTGAGCAAGATGACAATGCTGTACAACCAGCTCTGCAGCAATACCCCTTCAAATCCACTCTTTGCAAGAACTTCACAGCTGCTAACACTGAACTGACTTATGGGAGGGGTAGTCAGTGATAGCCAGGTTAGTATCACAGGTGTTATACATGACTTATCAATTTAGGCTTAAAAACGTAACTAAGACTTTTTTTTTTTTTTCTTTCCCCCAATTGTTCTCTTGCATTTAAGCACAGAGGTGGTTTTTTTTATGTCTCTAGGTACGCACTAGTGTAGCTAGATTGGGTACAGTCAGTATGTAATGACTGGAAGTCCTAGACAGGCACATGATTTGCAGGGCACCCTCAAAAATAGGAAACAACTAGTGTTATCAAGCTCCACAGCAAAAGGACATTTTCCTTCTTTTTCACATATGGGAACAATAATTTCTTAAGGCAAAGATATAGAGAGTCTTCAAAGAGTTGAAGAAGACACCCTGGATACTTAAAACAGCCTAAGGTGCTCGCTATTGAGAGAAAGACAGCTTTCCCTAAATATCATATATATACTTGCCTACAAAATAGTGGAATCTCTTCATGAAGAAAACAAGTTATTTCCTATCAGACATAAGGGGGGTGGGGGTGGGGAGGGGAATAATAATAATAATAAAAAAAAAATATTGGGAAAGCAAAGTGTGTGACCACCTGAACAGGAGACCGGCACAAAATGGCCACCTTAGGGCTCCAACTGTTTACTGCTGGCACATTTAAGAGTTGAGCCACAGAAACACAGGCATAAACACTCTCCTTTTTCAGAGACAGCAGAACTGATGTTGACCAAAGAGGGTGATGAAATGCCAGGCATCCCCACCACAGCCCCTTCATTTACTGGCATGATAAATTTAAGAAGGCAGAGAAGGGATCCATATGTAGGAGACTACAGCAAATATACATCTTGTACCTGGGAACAAATGAAGCAGAACTCCACATGGGGAAATTATTAGCAATAAAAGCTGAGGCAAGAATTTGTGCTGCAGAGGGCTTGTGTTCAGTTTTTGGAATAGGAATCAGTGCATCTTACACAGCAATGCTGCACTGGAGGTCAGCCTGCACTCAGACACTAGAAGCAAACCTCCTGTCCATGACATAGTTACTCTACAGAGCAAAATACCTGGAAGCCCATGCTGCACCCCGAGTGCTGGGAGTGAGGCAGGGGATCCTCTTGGCTGGCCCTGAGTCTGTTCTCCTGGTAAAGCCTCCTGCCAGAGAGTGGTGTCCCCAGCATGATGCCTCTCTGCCTGGGAGGAGCAGCCCTGGCAGATCTGGAAGAGAGAAGGGCTGTGGCTAGCAGAAGGAAAAGCAACACAGGACAGGAGTCAAGGGCTAGGAAGAGCCCTTCCTCTCCTTGTTTAAGAGAGGAACAGCCCTGGAAACACAGTGCTGAAGAAAGAGTCACAGGAGGGATCTGAGGCTGCAGAGATGCCATGACACTGAGGCCATTTCTGTAAGGCCTCTGGTCCCCGCAAGCAGCCTGTCTTCTTCTGGGTGGCAGCTCCCTCCTATTCAAGGGGGTTCTTCTTAATCCAAGTCCACCCCTGCGGTACCTGCCCTGCAGGGCTGTGCACACGAGGGGAGAATGGGACCCTTTGCCAGTTCTGCAGGCTACAGCCAGGCATCCCCACAGCCCTCAAGACAGGTATTAGATATCTAATATATAAACATGTATTTATATTTAACATATTTCTGTGTGTAATTTAGTGTATTATAGGTTTTATACATATTATATAATAGTATGAGGTATGATGTATCGTTGTATCTGTATTATAAAAATAGCAGAGATCATTATATGTAGTATATACTATATACCATATAGTATTGTACCAGAATACAGTTATAACCAATACGCATGCAAATATATGTGTCTGTATCTATAATTATATTTATATATTAATCTTATTCTATACATAAGTATATATAAAAAGATTGATTCTCTTTATTCACCATTGGTGACACACCTTCATAGATACTTAGGATTTTATTATTGAGTGGAGATTTGCAGCTATTCTGCCACAGCAGGTGAATTTTGAAACTCTTCAGCTGCTTGTGGGACTAGCACTGTGGAAGAATTCTGTATTTTGGGATTCTGTATTTTTGGATTACCATTCCTAGGGCGAGAGATCTTGTGTTGTGAGCAACGTAACAGTTACTGAGAACTTGCTCTTTAAAAAAGTCAGTGCTCACCGAGTCCAATACCCTCAATCTTGTTGGTCTGAGCCAAGACAGACTATATAACAAAGGCTACTTTGGAAGCTGCCCCTGAAAGCTACAAACACAGTTTTACAAGTTATTTTGTCACTAATTTGGGTATCTAAAATGGCTCATAGCCAGCAAAAACCTAGTATTGGCAAAGACTGTTGTCAGTGGAGATTCTGTATGGGTGAAGATGCTCCCATCCTGTGTATTATCCTTGCACAAATTAAGCTGTGCAATAGACTCTTCCTAACTGGGGGACGAAAACATTCTTTGCTTTCTAAAATATTTTCTCATTGGCTTTAACAGTTGTTGGAGTTTCTTATTCTTTTATAACAACTGACCAAAGTGATGGGACCAGATCATTCAGATATCTGATATTTAGGTTTTGTAGAGTAAAGGCACAAAAGGTCTCACTGTTTTGTAACATATTTAGGCCAGGCTTTTCTGCTATACACTGCACAACAGTAAGGGAAGAACTCCGGCCATAATGCTTTAAAAGCACAAACTGGTACCAATGGCTTAAGCTAAATGAACACTATAGGAAGAAAAGCATCTACAACACACTGCTAGTTATAATCTGGAAAACAAAAAAGTTAGTGAAATAAACGTTTTCACTGAATAATGTGAAATTAACTACAATGAAGCAGTCACTGAAATGCCTGGGCTTTAACCTCATTTTCAGCCACCTTGTTTAGAAGCCTGACTTTTCAGGGACTACGCAGTGATGACATCCATCCACATAAACTGCAGTGAAAATAGGAAATCCTGAGCTCAACATTTAGAGGCACTAAAGGGATTCCAGGGCTTCAGATTTTTCAGAGTGAAGAGTTATTTTGAGTGCCTCAGTTCTAAGGTGCTCAGCCTAACTATCAGAGGGTAAACAGCTGCTCCTGGAATTTAAAGGTCTTTGGAGTATCTCTCATGGAGTGGTCAGAAACTAAGGTTCCAAAAATCCATGGTCAAATATGAGAAATGTTGGTCTGTGTCTTCAAAGAGGAGTTCTATCACAATTACTTTTGCTACAATATTGCTTTGGGAGAGAAATTGGATTAAGGACCCCACCATCACAGGCACTGCAGACCCAAACTGCTCATCCCTGGAGGCTTCCCCTTAGTCCTATGTAGGGGCTTCCAGCACCCTATTGACTGACACGCTGTACCAGCTATTGGTGAGTGCATGTGGAAGCTGTGCAAATAGATTTCCCACCCTGTCCAAGGGCGGTTAGATAGCCAGCCTACCCACAGTTTAAACTACTAAAGACTTGACAGCTGCTTATTTTAATTGGTCTTGAAGCAGAAACATTATTTTCTGAATACAAACAGGATCTGTAACACACTCCAAGTATCTTGGCTTAAAAAACAGGGAGAAAACTCAGCCTTGTATGTTAGATGAGGGAGTTCAGTATTCAAGACAAAGCCTCGCCATGTATTTCAGGTGTTTCCTTGTGGAGTTTTGTCCTCAATACTTCCACACATTGGAGTGTTTCCTCCTGCAAAAAAATAAGCAAGCAGGGCATGCTCTTTAAAATAGAGCTAGAAACCACCAGGCACCCTCTGCCAGCTTCAGACTTGGAACAATTTCATTCCTTGGGTGCTGGTGAGCAGCTGAGGTTGGTGAGTCAAACCCCACTGAGGGTGGGCCCTGAAAGGCTACAGAAATATGCCTCCTGCTCTGTGAAAGGTTTCTAGCACCACTCTAAAAGTAGGTTTGAGAGAGGCTGTACTCCTTATAAGCATGAGCATGTGAATTAAGCCACCTTTGGGCAAGTCACAGTGCAGAAGCTCTAACAAAAAGGGGGAAAAATAGATTGGCAGGAAGTTAGAGAGGAAGGAAGTGTGATTTTCTCAGGAGATAAAATAGCATCCAGAACAAAGGTGGTTGAGGTGAGATCCTGAAAATCCTAACGCATGACACTGCCACCACTCATAGCTACAAAACTCTCCTTTTCAGTTCAGAACAGAAAGTGTGCAGACTCCAAAAAATGTTACCTACTGCCTAACAGAAAAAGACTGAAAAACCTAACAATAATGGGCAATTAAAGTTCCCTGGTTTTGTCATGTGCTAGTTTATGTTCCAGTGTATGAGATGTTACATGACTCTCTCAGTTTCTTTAATTCTAGAGCATTTGACAGAACTGACAGCATAAAAGTGTGTGGCATCATCTGAAAATGCGATTAATAATTATATTGCATTTATGCAGCAAAAGCATGAGCATATGAAAACAGGAATCTAGGACTCATGGAACATTTGAATGTTTAGTGGTTGTTAGCTTACAAAAGAAGGAAAACATCTGCAAATTTCTAAATGCTTAGCTGTGTGTGATGGATAGGGCAAAAGTGAGTAAGCTTAAGAAGTAGCAAAGATGATTTAGGTTAGGCATTAGGAAGAAAAAAATACAGATAAAATATGGTGAAGCACTGGGATAAATTTCCTGCATAATTTCTACAATATTCACCATTGAAGGTCCTTAATAACAGTCAATATAGCTGTCTTTCAGGAATAGATCAGGGACTATTTATGTCCCTGATATTTATGATATTTATATATGATATTTATTTATGTGCTTTGGGACAGGGGAATGACATTTGGAGATCCCTATCCATGCACATTTGCGCAGTCCCACAAATAGATGGAGGCTTACTTTCACACTTACCGCTCCTTCTGCAGTGTCCCATATACCTAGCTGCAGAAGTCTTGGGGCCCTTTTGGATCAGGAATATGTTATGATAAGAATTTGCCATTGAGCTGGTGCTGAGCAGTATGAAACACTTCTTACTCCCACCATACTGTCTCCATATAGTTCTCACTACCAGCCAGACTAGGGAGTAGCAAGGAAGCTTGCAAAATAAATTCATATCTCTTCTGTTACAATGTTCTTATTCAATCACAAGACTTAATTTATCTGAGATGAAACTGGAAAACTTGCCCATGACCTACAAAGAACCACTCCAACCTTTGCCTGGTGACCGGCTGGCTGCCATGTGGTCACAAATACTGTACATACCACACCTCCAGTTCTGATGCAGTCTTGCTTATCCAAGTAACTACCTTGTCAAAGCACACGGCTGCCTGCTAGGACTAACATTTGAGAGATCTGCTTCTAATTTATTTATTGCAATGTCAACACCGAATAACTTAAGCATATTTTCCACAGATGACTGCACATTTTTTTTAACACGCTGTTTCATGTCTGCGTGCCACTAAGCATTCCAAGATTTTTTTGCAAGCTGTCATATACTTTTTTGGCATTACATAATCATTTCATCCATGAGCTGCTAGTGGACTTTTTATCTGACTCTGGAGCAAGCTTTGTCTATCTGCGAGCCTGCTTCTTCCATTTGCCTCTGCTAAGAAACAAGAATTTCAGTAATCTTGTGAGTGAACCAGCACGTTTGCTGAGATTAGCTTCTCTATTGATTGTCTTACCATCTCACTGAGAGAAGACAGACTGCCAAGATCGTCATCTTTCCCTTCACAAAGAAGAGCCTGGTGGTAACATCTGATTGTGCCCTCATATACTCATATCACACCTACAAAAGCAGAACTGGATTTTCTCCCTTGCAAATAATTTCAGTTTCATAATCATTGCTCAAAGGATCTCAAATCATCTTACATTAGGATTCTTAATGAAATATGGCAGAGCTTGCTTTTTGACAGTCCTACCTCCTGCTCACTTCCACAGCACTACCTGGTTGCTAGTATCATGTGCCTACATTTAATCATTTGATCAGTTATACAGATTCAGTACTTCTTTCTAAAATTCAGCAGAATTACTTGCACATCCAAAATGAGTCATTTGTTTGAACCAGGGTCCATAGCTCTAAGAAAGCCTGGAAAATGGGTCTTGACAAATAATCAAGCAGTTATAAAGCTAAGTATTTTAAAGCAGCTTTCATTTAACCCATACTTTGGCTGAGCTGCAGCAAAAAGATTTGTCTCAATTGTTAAATGTTTTGGTGATACGTGCACCAAGTTTTAAATCAAGAGTGGTTAAAGTACAGTTTTCAGATTAAAATAAAAAGTAGGCAAAGCTTTGTGATTCAAATCACAGGTAGGCAAATGTTGGCAGCTTCATGCAGGTGTAATAGTTTTCAGAAACAAACCTCAAGAAGCTGGTAGAGTACCTGAAGAGATGCCTTGTGAATGGAAATTATGGGGTTTTATGCAGGTCTAGCAAAAAGCACGGGCTCTGGGTGTATTTGAGTTACTGATGTTTTGTAGAAAACCAACTCATGGGTTGTCAGCACTGATCTGAAACTCTTTGGCGCCTAGCTTGTTCCTGCAAGATATGCAGCACTTACCAGTCATAGATTTACTAAAAAATTACCAGACTTAAGACATTCTTATCACTCTCCCTGCCTGCTCCTCCACCTCCCTCCCCTTCCCTCCCCAGAACCGATCCCCAAAGAAAAAAACAACCCCAACATACTGGATCTCACTAGAGTCATAACATACTTTTCTGGAAGCCCCACAGCACTAATAGCTCCACCATTTCTCCTTTGGAGACAGAGATGTATGGTGAGAGTGCTCTCATTTCCCATTTCCCTCTTGGCAAGCCCTGGGCTCGCCTATGAGAGAAGCAGCAAATCTCATGCTGCTCAGAGGCCCTGCTCATACAGACTAAGACGACAACTGCTTAGCTCTTGTACTTTGTTGGTTCAACAGGACCAGGAGTGTTAAGGTGTAGTGATTTAAATATTTTTGTCATTAAAAGCAAAACTCACCAGAATAGATCAGTAGAAAGAGAGGGTGCCACTTCTATAGAAAATTTCCTGATGTTTCAACAGATGTAGTTCAAACAAAATGCCATGTTCCTCTGCCTTTCATCTGGAGGTTCAGGGAAGGGCAGAATTTCCTGAATTTCCCTGCAAAAGGACAGGAATTAAGAATCACATTTTAAATAGTTCTGTTAGCAGTTGCAAAAGGAGAGGCTGGAAAATCCTCTCTGAGAGTTTCTTTTCTCCCATCTAGCTTGAGTCAGGATTGTTAAATGATTCTGAGCAGTATCAAAGGGGAAGAGCACCCGTCTGTGGCATGCAACTTTTGCTAACTCGCTCTGAACGTGTGATCTGGAATGAATTATGAATGGTGTGTCATGTAGACAGCTATTTCCTAGAAAACAAACACTGAAATTACTGAAACTTGACTTGCAAAAGCTTGCTTCCACTTTTCTGCTTGTCTATGGTCCAAGAATGGTGTTTCTCTTACCAAAGACTCAGCCAAGGTCTCCCCTTCCCAGGTCCCCACTCCAGACACACATTGGGCCGGACACTGGACAGACATAAATTGGCAGAAAGTCCCAAGCCCCACAAAGTTTACTATCTCAGAAAAAAAAAAAAAAAAGTAGACAAAAGATGGTGCAAAAGATGCAGGCACACATGCTTGAAGGCTACAAACGTATATATATCAATGGTGAAGGCTGGAAAAGAGTCTCAGTTATCTGATTGCTGTCCCTATGTTCACTGCCCATCTGCATTGAAGCCTGACAATTCCAGGAGCTGTATCAATGAATTCTAGTGGGTTACTGAGCTTATTTGTTTAAAACAAAGCCTAAAAAAGATTTCTTATCCCCAATACCAGAACTATCTCAGAAATGCAAGGTAAAATGCTGTTTTAAAAACTGATTCCCAGAAGTAAACTGCCACACCTGTGTACTTGATACTGTCTGGTCCAACCCTTAGACCTTTTTCCCGAGTGAACCTAGCCTCCTAATCCTCATGTATTAGAAGGCTTATTTGTGTTTTAAAGGCTGTTGGACTTCTGTTTTCTTTCCATGCTGAGTGGAAAGATACTGGCTTATTACTCATGAGAGGCTAGGTCTGACTCTGTTACCTTGCTCCTTTCACAGCTATGCAAAGCTGAATGTGAAACACTACTATTCTGCATTAATTGGTACTTCATATTCACACTGCACTGGCAAAAATGGCTAGGTTAGACATAGGGCAGTGAAGAAGCAGGGAGAAGCAGGCCTTTAAGATAGAGAGTTAGACAGATTTAATCAGAGACAATGTAAATTAGGTTATGAAATCCTCCACTTATGGGCATGATGTCTTTTAGACTCTTTCAAAATAACCTTAATAAAATATATCTGTTATTAACAGAAATTTTGCAGGACTGTAATTTCTTCTCTTTCTAGAATGAAGACTTTTTAATGTAACTTATTTAATCAAAATATCCCCTTTTAAAATTGCCTCTCTGTCTTCTCTTACATCCTCTGCAGTTTTGGACAATCCGAGATTATTCTTTGTTGGTATTAAAGCCAGAAAAAAGCAATGGCAGCAGCATCTCTAGTGAAATAGGAATCACTCACATGTGTCAAAGCAGATAAAAGAGTTTTGATCACTTCAAACACTTCACCTAAGTATTTTCTTTAATTATAGAAAATTTTAGCTGCCATTATGTAACTCAATAGCATGTGACATCATTTTGTAAAATCCTCACTCCTTTCCCCCAGCCCATTCAGATCCTAGGAAGAAGATAAATCGTGTTGTAAAATGTAAGATAAAGAACCACTAAATAATACAAGAGCAATCCATTGGTTTGATTAGTGTTCAGGCCGTTATTAGTGAAATAAAAAGAGACAGCCTTATTTTCAAAGATGGTAGAACACATATGAGTCCTATAGTCTTCACTAGATTTTACCAGCATTCCTTATCTCTAGACTTGACAAGTCATCATGTTAGGCATGATAGCTGACGGTGGGCCAGAAAGCTCTTTTTGCAACCCCTTTGGCATGAATGAATGCTGGTCTCCTTAGAAAAATGTACTCACTGAATTTGGTGCTTCTGCATTTTGCTTATAGCTTGCTAGATCTTCTATCAGATAATTAACAAAGAAAAATATTCAGAAGAAAAAAATAGGTGGTGGCAATATAAATTTGGGATCACAAATATAAATTTATGCCAATGATATGTTATGCATTCATTTGTAGCAAGCTGCTAAATTTCTGCATTTCAAGCAGCTGCAGGTGATAAATCTATCAGAGATGGGTGCCGGTGAACAAATTGTAAGGCCTGATTCTCAGGCATTTCAGCACTTGGAGCAGCCAAAAGACTGGGGAGCTGTAATCGGACCTTTATTAAAAGGCTGCTCTGCGTTGTCCTCTCCTTTCAGTCTGTGCAGACTTTCTTCTAAAATAAAAACCAAGAGCCTTTCAATATTGAAGCATGGAATGACTAAGGAGCATTTTTGCTTCCCAAATATAAAATATCTTTTAGGATTAGACAGTAATTCAAGAGAGAAAAAAATCCATTAAATTGGACAAGAAATTCTGGGATTCTTCCTGTCAATACCACTGCTCAGACATGGTTTTATGAAATCTTGAAAGCAGACCCACACTTCCAAAGCTGCAAAGCATCCAAGAACACACCCATCCCTGGGAAAGGGCTCTGGATGTTGTTAAATACAGACAGAAGGCAGCAAACACTTCACGTTCATTTAGCAGGTGCTTCCTGCTCTGCTGAACGGGGGACTGAAAGTTCTCAATTCCCCTCTGAAGCCAGTGTGCACACACAAGGGCTAACAGCAAGAGAGATCATAGGTGTGATGTTCCCCACTGATAACACTGCTAGCATGTACCACTGCAGAGAACTTAAATGCCCTGTCAGAATCAGTTATTTCTTCCCTTTAATAGAGCAAAACATCACTTTTCGAGATATTTGCTATGCAAGGTCAGCCTGAAGGTTGTTGTAAGCAGAAAAATCTCACTCAGAAAATATATTCATATAGACAAAGAGAACTGCATTTTGAGTCAGCATGAAGAAGGGGGCCTTCTTCACAGACCCCTTAAAATGCAAAATGGTTTTATTCCCCTCTGTGCTTCTTATCTGTGAGTGCTACCTGACTTAATAAAGTGTCAGCATTTCCTCCTGCAGCCTGAATTCTCAGGGCTCCATGACTCTATGGTAAAAATCTGATCCAGGCTGAAATAGAGCAGACATGCTGAGGCTGCTAGGAACACTTGCCTTAATTTCGGTGCAAGATGCTTTCTCTTTCTTGCTTTAACCTCTACTTAATCAAGCTCTGAGTGTTAACAACATCATACAAAAACGGACTGACCACTTAAAAGACTCTTCCGCTGATTTTTCAGGGAGATTTGATATACTGAAGTCAGTAACATCAAAACAAACACCAGCTGGTATTTTTTAACCTATTTTACAGATGGAGAAACTGTGCATGAAGAAACTTCTCTGCTTAACAGGAGAAACTGAGAAAAAGATACCCACCGGCCTGCTTCTCAATTTCCCTAACCTCCAGATTGTTTATATTCCAGACAACTATTTATGTTAGACACTGATTTTAGCACATATCAGCACGTATATTAGATCATCACATAACAATGCTGACAGCCTCAACCATTTAGAGGAAGGTACCAGGTTTTTTTTAAACCTGTGACAAGGCCTACGGTCTGATCTTTCTGGCAAAAAAAAAAAAGAATTTGAAAAGCAGAGGAGTTTGTTTGCTTCTGTATCCTTCCAAGCTTATTTACTCTTACTGGCTAAAGACTGACGAAGGCTGCCCAGAGCAGCTGTGGGAGCTCCAGCCTTGGAGATAAGTCAGACCTGGAGCAGTTAAGACCATAAGCAACCCGGTCCAACTTTGAAGTTGTACCAAATGACCTCCAGAGGGCCCTTCTGACCTAAACGATTCTCTGGTTTTATTCTCAGCCAGTTTCTCTGTATTCTATTCAACTATTCACTTCAAACTCTGGCACATCCTTGCTTTTGACTTTGTTTGCTAATATGGAAAGTCAAGTGTAATTCTGCACTAGGTCTACCCAGGAAAGCAGACAGGAGAAACTTCTTGATTGCAGGAGAGCTTTGGTAGCTTGAAGCATAGGATATTTTTGACTGGTCTACTCCTTTGGCAGCAGTTTTGGTTAGATTATTGCACTGCATTTACTGGCAAAAGGCAATTAGAAGAAACTAGCTCTTTTTAACCCCTATTTTGGCTACACTGCTGAAAAAGGGACATTATGAATAACAGGACACTACAGGAATATTTTAGTATTTTAATTGCCACCATTGCTCACACTTGAAGTGAAATAATACCTTATGTGACACCTCTTGTCAAGGTGACACACAAGACAAACAGGAAGATAACAGATGTAGGGAGTGAAATGGAACGAGGTATTATCATTATGTACCACTCCACCACACAAAGAGACTTCTTAGATATATGCAAACTATTTAATTGATTAAAGAAGGACTGAGCAGAGGAACTGTGGTTACAAGAGTTGTGAATTTTGGTCTGACTGACCCCTCAGTTATTCTGGACTACAATAAAGAGATCTCTCTTAGGCTGAGGAAAGCCTAAGAAAAGCTGAGAGTCGGGGTTGTTCAGCCTGGAGAAGAGAAGGCTCTGGGGAGACCTTACTGTGGCCTTGCAATACTTAAAGGGGGCTTATAAGAAAGATGGGGACAGACTTGTTAGCAGGGCCTGCTGCAACAGGAAAAGGGGTAATGGTTTTAAACTATAAGAGGGCAGATTCAGACTAGATATAAGAAAGAATTTTTTTACAGTGAGCGTGGTGAAACACTGGTATAGGTTGCCCAGAGGGGTGGTAGATGCCCCATCCCTGGAAACGTTCAAGCTCAGATTGGATGGGGCTCAGCAACCTGATGTAGTTGAAGATGTCTTTGCCTATGGCCTTTAAAGGTCCCTTCCTACCCAAACTATTCTGCGATTCTATGAAAAGCACAAACCAAAGCAGAAGAGGCAAATACTCCCAAGAGAAACATTCATTGACTTTGGGGGCTGCTACTACCTTCACTGTAACTTGATTAACCAAATTGTAATGCCACAGACTTAAAAAAGATTCATATAGTTCTGGTACACGACTTACATTGTGATTAGAATCTCTTCAAGAAAACCTTGTCTGGAAAAATCCAGTCGATCTGCCTCCTTTTGGATCAGCTGAGAGGCTTACTTGAAACCTCCTTCTTCCCTTCCCTGTCCCCATGTTCCCCCGCTGCCAAAATTCCTAGAGAAGGGAACCGAGAACAGAGATGTTTCCTCTAGGAGAGCTCGGTTTGATATGTGACTGTTCCTCAACCTGTGCCTGGGATTTGGCTAGAAAGTCTGACAATGCCAAGCAGGACTCTGCTCCTTGGTGTACAGCCCACCCGAGACTGCCACTGGTATTTACTAGCACCTTACTGAGATCTGAAACACAACTGTCACTAAGCTGGGAGCAGGAAGCAGCCACCATATCACTGCCATAATGCTGCAAAAAGACTCTTGCATGACAATTGTCCTAGAAGGTGTGCTCTGTCTTTTAAGACCAGGAAGTAAAAAGAGACCAAGTTCAGGAAAGCAGAATTTCAGTATGTCCTTAAACCTTAAATCCCACAGAAAGCTCTGAGATTTAAATGCTTTATATTTTAAATGTAAATTAAATTTACACTTGCACTAAAGTGCTACCTGTATAGGAATGGACAGTTAGCACGTACTTATATATTGCTCTCCAAGTTTGAACATTAGGATGTCCTTGCAGGTGAGACTTGGCATCTTAAGCCCACAGGAAGAATATGTGGCATTATCTTTAGTTTTAATAAGCTCTTGTCTCTCCCTGGTGTTTCAGAATCAAAGCCCCTGTACTTAACCTACTGTTTAACATTTCTCTCATTTCTTTCTTTCCACAGTATGTGGCATTTGCCTCCCTCTTCTTCATTCTGGTCTCCATCACCACATTCTGCCTCGAGACCCATGAGAGATTTAACCCCATTGTGAACAAGACAGAAACTGAATTCATCGGGAATGACACCCAGGTGCGGCACTACAGGGAAGCAGAGACTGAAGCCTTTCTCACCTACATCGAAGGTGTCTGTGTGGTCTGGTTTACATTTGAGTTCTTGATGAGAGTCACTTTCTGCCCAAACAAGGTGGAATTTATCAAAAACTCTTTGAACATCATTGACTTTGTGGCCATACTGCCTTTCTATCTAGAGGTTGGACTCAGTGGCCTGTCTTCCAAAGCTGCTAAGGATGTCCTGGGCTTCCTCCGCGTAGTCCGTTTCGTGCGAATCCTGCGAATTTTCAAGCTGACCCGCCACTTCGTTGGGTTGCGGGTCTTGGGACACACCCTCCGTGCCAGCACAAACGAATTCTTGCTGCTCATCATATTTTTGGCATTGGGCGTCTTAATCTTTGCCACGATGATCTATTATGCCGAGAGAATAGGTGCTAAACCAAATGACCCTAGTGCCAGTGAACACACACACTTTAAAAATATCCCCATCGGCTTTTGGTGGGCTGTTGTCACCATGACGACCCTGGGCTACGGAGACATGTATCCTCAGACTTGGTCAGGCATGCTGGTGGGGGCCCTCTGTGCTCTCGCCGGTGTGCTGACCATTGCCATGCCTGTCCCTGTCATTGTGAACAATTTCGGAATGTATTACTCCTTAGCTATGGCTAAGCAGAAGCTACCAAAGAAAAAAAAGAAGCATATCCCGAGGCCACCCCAGCTGGGATCCCCCAATTATTGTAAATCTGTCGTAAACTCTCCACACCACAGTACTCAGAGCGACACTTGCCCACTGGCCCAAGAAGAAATTTTAGAAATTAACAGAGCAGGTAGGAAACCTCTTAGAGGAATGTCCATCTGACCGTTAACCTCCATCCCGCGTAGTGATTTAAGATTCAGCCAGACTGCTTTCTTAGAGCAATGGGTAGCACATTTATCCATTCTAGTCCCACCATCACACAGTGAATAATATGTGTGAAGTCTAGGTTGCAGGGACAAATGGTACAGTGGAGGCTGATCAGCAAAACTAAGGATGAGAGCACGCTCTAGGAGCCCAAACTTTGGTCCTGGTTAAGGGCATACAAGTCTCAAGATATTTTGAAAAGCTGTTACATCTAGTGGAAGAATTTTGAGAGTTCTACAGCTATGTTGCTGGACTGTGTAATGCATCTCAGAGGCTCCTGAGAGCTGAATGCTTCGTAGAGCAGAGTAGGAGCCAAGTACTCAGCAATTACAGAGTTTTCTGACAAAACAGGGCTGGAATTTGAAACAGCCAGATGCTTTCTCGTTTGTTCCCATTTGGGACCTTTCAGCTGTTTTAAATGGCAGATATTGTACATCTCATTACAGAAACTAGGTGCCTAGTAAGGTGAAGGGACAACTATACCATCATGCATATTCATGAGACAATCCCGTCTCTTTCTGATGATTAACTGCAAAGTAGAACAACAGCTCAAATTCTTGACACTAATGCAAAATGACTCACTCTGAGACAAGACTAGATGTAAGGATGTTTATTCCATGGCATGCAAATCAATCTATTCTATAATATTCCACTAGAATTTAGCATTTAGAACTATCAAGAGTTTTGAACCACATTTTCTAAAACATGCTCCTTTTGCAAGTATGGGTTGGTGAGTTACAGCTCTTTCAACCTTCTAGCAGCAAAGGCCAACTGGAAAAGGTCTGACTGGTCATTACGGGCCAGTCTGGCCTAAACAGTGATCGCCTCATAATATGGTATTCTTATTTTTATTTATACTGATTCATGTTAGCAATAGGTGAAACCAGACCAAAATTAATCATACTAATTCTACTGGGAGGGGGGACAGAAATGGAAAAAATACTAGTCACCATGGAATATATTATAATATCCCATGGCTAGTGGTTAATTATGGGAATATCTCAGTTTTATGAGAATCCTCCTATAGCACATGAAGTTACGGGGCTCCAATTCGATTATTTAAACCCCATAATCTACCTCTACCCATGGAATATCACTATTTATTCTATGGAGTAATTTCAAAGTAGATAACCATGTTGAAAACAAAGACAACTGCATTTCTGGCAGATGTTACAGCCAAGTTGCATAGTGGACATTCTTCAGCCTATTCAGAATACCCCCCTGTGTTGTATTAGATAGAACAGATTGCCAGTCAAGTGATTTTAACTGACATCTAGTCAAAAAGAGATATTTTGAAAGAGCTAGCATATAGCTATGATGGTCTTGTGTTGTCATTTTTTTACTTTGAAGAGAATTCTAATTTGTTACTCATTGTGAGTGAGGTATTCTCTCGTCATCTCATAGCCATGCATGTCGATGTCATTGTGAGAGGCACAAAGAAAGTGAGACTTTCCTTTGTGTGTGATTTCACCAATGCCAATGCTAATTTTGGAGGGGAGGAGCTGGTGGGAACCTTTCTCTTTTCTATTCTCTTCTTTTCTTATTTCTTTTCCCTTTTGTGCAACTATGTAAAATCCATTGAGAAGGTAAATAGCTTTTTTTTGGGTTAAAGGCTATTCCATTGCAACAGGCCAATCACAATTCACGTGACTGATAGACTGTCTCTTTCCTATTGTATCTTTGGTGCATAAGCGTATGGTTTTATCATCCATTCCCCTCAGGTTGCAAATGCTTATCACAACTCATGTCCAAGCAGCAAACTTTCTCATAAGTCGATGTCTTTTTGGCATCACGTATCAAGAGGGAAAGAGGGCACAAACAATACAGTGTGTCTCCTACTGTAAGCAATATGCCAACTACCCAATTGTAATGTGCAAGAGATGCCAGACACTCGAGTACTTTTGCAGTCAGTTACAGAGTGACTTTCTTCTCAGAAATCCCTTGCTTTATAAAGTTCCTCCCATTACCTACCCTGGTCCTCTCTGGAAACTAGAGGACTAAGAACTCTACGAGTTCAGTGCAATTCCACACTGGTATCCTGAGAATACGTGTAATTTTGGTTCAATGTGGAACTGTTTTGCCACCATCAGTGCTCTAAAATCAGCTGTTACCACAATATCCATGAAGTATTGATAGTAACAGCAACTTATCTATTTCTGCAATAATTAAGAGAGACTATTTTTATACATATACAAACATATATATTTTAAGAAGTAACAAAGCACAGAAGTATACTTCAGTGAACAAAATGGACTTGGTAACACTGTTGCTGGAGTTGTGTTTCAGATTATTATGCACCACTAGCAGCAAAAAATACTGCCTGCATCTCTTAGCTTCCTAACAGGGAAAGATCTGTACGTGTGCTAGAGAAAATTAAGAAATAATAAGCAAGATCAGAACTGAACTGTTAAAACAAGATTTGCATTGCCTTGGATGTTGAGGTTCACTTATGTAATATGAAGCATTCGTAGGCACTGACTTGTTCCTGAAACTATAACCTGCACATTATATGAAAGCAGAGACCTGCAAACAGCAACTGTTTCCCATACTGTAAAATAGTTGGATTGGTTAACAGCACCTAACTGTAAACAACCAGTTAACACTGTACTAGGAACACAGACTGGGTGCCTAACGTTCTAAAATAATGCCCGAGTTGTCCAAGATATTTCTGTAATTTTTAACTGTAAAGCTTCGATGTGGCAGTGTCTAGCTGATATAAGGTCATGCGATGTACACTATTCCAAAAAAAGCCTGTTGAGCTGCTCAGGTGTAAAGCACATCACATGAAGTTATTCATTCCATCTATTACGTGTGGTGGAATGATTAAACACTTCACAAAACCATGATGAGCATGAAATAGTTCCACATATGACCCTCTCTCCCTAGCCCTCTGATGCACCAAGTCAGCAGTTCACAGCTGTTCTTGGTCCATCCACACAGGGCCAAGGGGACTCTGCGGAGGGCTCTGCACAGCCACGGCTCAGTGCCTCCTCTCAGGCTAAGGAACACCTCCCTGGCACCGCCACGCAAACAGCAGACTTAGCCTACAGGCTGCACAGCTGCTGCCAATGATGCTATGGTCATTTGCAGGCAAAGCAAAGATGGTTTGCATTTAAATTCTGTTAGGTTTGAATTACATTGTTAGATTGTCCCCAATACTCTCAGCAGCTCAGTCCTGGGCTAATCTACACGTGGCAGGAGGGTATCTTTAAATAACAGCACTTGATTTTAATTTGATATAAAGAATGTCAGACTTGGATTCTACCATGCCTCCTCTTCCTGCAGCAACCCCTTCTGCTCTCCATCCCATCCAATCCCATCCATGGGTGGCTGGGAAGCCAGCAGAAGGGGAGGAAAGGCACTTCTGAGTAGAGGATGGCAGAGCTACTGCTACAGGCAGGCCTTTACCAGCAGTATCAAGAAAGCAGAGATTTCCTCTATGCGAAAAGTCTTCTTCAAAGCAGTTTCTGATGCCCGTAAATTCTCAAGATACTGCTTATATAGTGCCTGGAGGAACTGGGTCTGATACAAAGCAGCAGATCTCACCTGACCAGTTGGACTAAAACTCCTTGATTCAGGGATATCTCAGACTACAGAAGACACAGTGTCCCCACTTAAAACACACAAACGAAGTTCTAGCATCCCCACGTCAAACTATTAACTTTGTTATGTTGCAGTGTTGTTTACAGGCCCCGTTCAAGATCAGGGCTTCATTTTACCATTGAATATGTGACAACTGCTATATTACAATCAAATACCTGATAGACTAAGTAGACAGCAAAGAGAAAACGGAAGTAATCTCCAGTATTTTCATTTGACACAGGGCTTAGTTTAATTAAACATGATCACTTGAAAGGCCTGTGGAAAAGCCACTAGTTGAACATTACTAAACAAGCATCAGTCAACCATAGTTTGCTGTGCTGCAGTGTCTTTTATCTAAAGGCTTCTGAGTATTCCAAACAGTCGGTATCATAACAAAAGCAAAATAGCAAAAAAGCAAAGCAAAATTTGCTTCAAACAGAAGCAAAACAGAAAAAAACAGTTTCAACCAATTAATTTGTCCAAAACCACACACTCTCCTACAGGTATAAGTAATTTATCTCAGTACACGTAGTGAAAAATACTTTAAGGTACGAGGTTGTAAGAAAACCTCAAAACATGCAAAATAAAGCACTCAGTTTGATTTTGAAAGCGTTACTCAGCTCTTCAGACCCTCTCTTGTGCGAGCTGTTTGCTTACCTGAAGGATAGGTTGACTGCACGGTTAAATCTTAAAGTTGCCATAGGATGAAGTGGTAAATGTCATTTTCCAACACTGTAAAAGAAATTTAGAATATGAATGGAATTCATAACTTCATTTGATGTCTACAGTACTGTCTGGTGCCACAGTGGTCTTAAGAATGCATCCATAATACATAAGCACAGGTGATGCGTTATTTTGGGTTTGTTCAGAGGTCTACCCCAACCTTTTATTGTTTTCATATACACATTTACAACACCAGCGCAAACAGTGCTTATATTGACTTTAATATGGCCAAAATAAGAGTTTCTCACCTCTCTGATCCCCTCTGCATGCAGCTTCACTTAAGCTATACTCTAAGGATACTGTATCTTCATACAAATGTATTTTCCAGCCTTTTTCATGGTGTACTGATGACAAAATTCTTTACTCATTGCATAGCTGTAAAATATGGAAGACATATTATTAGAATTCAAGCAGCTAAGAGGAAAGGGAAAACGTCTGTCATTGCTAATACAGTCTTTAGCTTCAGAAAAACTTCTGTGGTTGTTTTACTTACCTGCCCACAAAACAATTTTCCATAACCCACTCCTTGTCTATCCCCATGTCTGAATAGTTAAAGCAATCCAAGTCTATCACCGACAGAGGGGAACTACACAGTTACAGTGACTCCAGTGTGTTCCATGGTCAGATGAACTAGAGCAAGCTGTGACATTAGGAACCTATCATTTCAATCCAATTTCCTGAGAGAGAGCTGATCTCCTTTTAAAGAAATAATGTGGAATTACATTTCAGCTTTATCACTCATGCTTTCTGAAGGAGCCGCTCTTTACTCAGGGTTTAATTTTTCATCCCTTCTGTCGCCATAACCTAAATAACCGGTATTCCTTGTGCAACACACCGGTTCTAACATCAGAAGTGTGCTGAGCACTGTAATTCCAGTGCCAATGCTCAGTGGGAGCTGGGGACTCTTGGCAGTTCTTGTCACAGGCCCATTATGCTGCCTAACATCTCACTGTGGTTTGTGAACTTCAGTGACTTTTATGAATATCAAAGCATTGTTAAAGCCATAGGTATGTAGCTACTGTGGTGGTCTTTCAAGCCACAGGGAAGCAAATTCTTTGATCACATGCCTCTGAACATTAAAAAAAAAACCATCTAATTTTAGCGTCATAAAACCTTTGGCCTTCTCTGTAAGATGGACAGTAGACAGCAATGTAACTGCCAAGAGTTTAGGTCTGTTTCAGCTCAAAAAACTTTGATGTTTAAACATGTTGGACATAAAAAATACTAAAAAGGCAGTGGAAAAGGTAATAGGGAGATGATACTTCTTTCCTCCCTATACTTAGCCTTCCTAGCCTTTAAAAGTCCAAAATTCATCACTCCAAAATAGAAAATGAGGTGATGATCACATCTCAGTATCACTGAAGATAAAGTCCTCTGGATCTAATGTAGAAATTGTAACAGCCCAAAATAAAAGGAATAACACTCAGGTCTTCTCATTTAACATAAGATGCATTTGCCTGAAGTCCCCCTTACACTGAAAGAAGAGACAGGCAGTCTTGGAGAGTAATTCACTCATTTATGATCTGAATTGCTCTCTGGAGGTGACTTTCTCCATAAGTGATCTCAGGTGACTGCAGCTCTAACTTAAGATGCTCAGTGAAGCGCCTACAGTTAGGTGGAAGCAATTTGGATCTACTCCTTGCCCCCTGCCCCACGTGGCATTTCTGCAATCTTATAGCTTTGTGATATTTGCGTATGATAGTGGATCACATGCAAAGCAGAATTTGTAACTATATAATGTAATACTTTGTTGTACAATTATTCACCTGTCATATCTTGTAGAGATACAACCGGTGGGTGTCACTTGTACTACGGTGCTTGTTTACTTTAGAATTTGAGTAAAAAATAACACCCTTTATACCAAGTCATTTGAAATCAAAAAGGAGGAACTATGAATTCAAGCAGAGCGCTTTGGGTTTCCTGCTTTTCTCTGGCCCTATGTGCGATATTAAAAAAAAATAATAAATCTCCCACAGAGCCCCCTGTGGTCTGGCCACAGGCAGGGATGAGTGTGTATAAGGGCAGGACTGCACTAAGCTGAAAAACAGTCACAGAACTAAATAATAAATCTTAGGACTTTTCATGCCTTAATAACTGAATGGGCACAAGGCACTTTTAGTGATGGGAAAACACAGATACAAGCACTCCAGCCAAATAAGGCCAACCTGCGCCAACCCTCCAGCACAAGGCAGATGTAAATACAGTAAATCCCCTTGCCTGCGCATGCCTGCCACTGCAGCTCCCTGGCCATCCAGTGCAGAATGCATTCCTGGGACACAAAAGACGTACTTGTGGCATCTCTCTCTTTTGCTGGACTGGGAGTATGACTGGTGTTTGCAGGGCAGATACAACAAAAGGCACCTCTGTGCAAGAAGTAAATCTCTGCTGCAGTAGAACTAGATAGATGGGATGATTCAGCCCTTATTACAAAAGGCCAGGGGCAACAGGGTTTAGGGTGCGAGGTCCCAGTTCTGTGCCCAGTCCACTTGCTTACATCCCTCTTACTCTGTACTTGCTGGAAATTTTCTCCAAGCCTTTCCGTTACTTGCTTTTATGTTTACAAGCACAAAGCCAAAATAACAAGCAATCTACCATTCCTGCTGTCATTGTTCTTTGTATTCATCCATGCTCCATGTCTCAGACACCTTCCATACTGTACAGATCATCATACTGTATTCCTCAGTCAGAGCGGTAATATAAGATTGTAGCATGACTCACCTGACTGCATTTTCCTGCAATCTCTACCTGACCTGTCAACAACCCACTGCACTCTACAAAATATGGTATTAGTGAGACTCTCAGAAGTCCAGGATGGGTATAAGTGAAGCCCCAGAAATGTCAGGATAAAACTAGGAGAGATCTTCCACAGCTCTTTGCAATGCAGCACTTCCAGGAGCAACAGTTCTCAGCACTGCATTAAGCACATATCCAATAATATCTGCACTAGCAAGATGCACTGGATCTACTTAACTAGAACTCCTGTATTTCCTCTAGCGATACCAGTAGGTAGGCAGCCAACATACTGTCACCTCACTTCAAGAAGTAGTACCTCTCAAAGGTGATATTCTCTGGGAGTGACGTTACTATGTTGGCCAGTTAGTACTGGCAGAGGCGGTCACCACCGTCACTGGAGTGCCTTTACTGGGGGACACGGATTCCTGGAGGGACACAGGTCAACACGGTGGTGAGTAAATGTTGAAGAGGTAGGTTGGGTCGGAAGGATTCTGGGTATTCATGTAGCATACTAAATTCTGCTCTCATGCCACTGTAAAGTCCATCAGTGTGATATCTACTCAGTAGAGCTTCGTAGCAACTTTCAAAATATTCAGTAATAATAAAATCAGGAAACTTTAATAAAGATACCTAGAACTAATAAAGATTTTTATTTTAATGGCCTTAGAACATTGGGGGAACTAAAGCTGAGTTGTTATATAGGAATCTTAATTCTTTTACATGTTCTTCACATTTTCTCTCTCTTTTTCTCTTTCTCTCTTTCGCTCTGTTTGTTAACATTTACTTGTTATTACTGTACGTTGCTTGCAACTTGTGTATGTTACAGACTGTCACATTTTATTCTGTGAAGTTTTTCTCCAATTCCCATCAACCTGAGCTCCATGTTGGGCAGCCGAGGAGATTACAATACAGTTCTTTAATGCAAAAGAACAAGGAATGTCACAGACTATAGGTAACTTCACTGAGGTTGTGACACAAAACCTGATGCGAGGTATTAATGCAAAGAGTAAGTACTTGGTATGACAATAGACCTACTTAGTTAAATTGCCTTCTTTTTTTTTCAGATAGTCTGCATTGGAAAAATTAATTTTCATTACTCTCCAGCAGAAAAAATTCCAAAGCCTACCAATTTAGGATTTTTTTCACTGCCATTTTGAAATCCAGTGATGCCCATGCTGACGCATCGTTACTCATTTTCATAAGTTTAAACCCATATTTTCTATGCTGTTCCTCTCTATGCTATACTTCCTTCCATACTCTCCAAACTGTAATTTCATCATTTCATCATCCTTTGTCTGTGGTTTAATATATCTTCTCCATAATTCTTTTTCTAATTTAATATAGTTATATCCCTTTCACTCTAAGGACCTGATTTAACAACAACAAAAATGAGCCCCTACCCATGGGAGCCATGTTTCTAAATCCTGCATGAGGCTCTGGAGCCCATAGAAATTGATTTCTGTAGCCGAAGATGGTCTGGCACAGAAGTGTAACTGTTACTTTGCTGAATCAGGTCCTGTGCAAAGTATTTTGTTTACAATCTCCGCCAATTACCCCCAAACACTACTTCAAAAGAATGATAAAAAATAGCTGATAGGCATTTCTGATAATTTTCTAGAGGGACAGCAGGAAGCTTATTTCTACTAATCTTAGAATTTACTGACAATTAAGAATATGTTACCTCTGAAATCACTATAGCCATGTACTAACTCAAGAAAAGCGTGTATTTTTCTCAGTGCAAAGTTCCTTTAATTTCAGACTTGCTATTATGCTCTGACCCTCCCTTAATCAGTGACGAAGCACACCAGAGTTTAGATGGAGTCTAGTGCAAAGAAATAAAGTGATTTATACTGATGTAATTGATGAGTGGCCAATGAATATTAATGGGCAGTAAACACTACCCAGACAACTAAAACAGAAACAACCTGCTAACAGGAGTGAAATTTGAATTAAAGACTCAAGAGTGTAGGGAATTGAACTCTAAATCTTTCCATGGAACATTTGGAAAGAAATCATAGAATCATAGAATTTTTTAGGTTGGAAAAGACCTTAAGCACTGGGTCCCACCATTAACCCAGGGCTGCCAAGTCCTAAATCATGTCCCTAAGCACCACATCCATGCATTTTCTAAACACCTCCAGGGATGGTGACCCCATCACCTCCCTGGGCAGCCTGTTCCAATACTTGGCCACGCTTTCAGTGAAGAAATCTTTCCTAACATCCAATCTAAACCTCCCCTGGTGCAACCTGAGGCTGTTTCTTCTTGCCCTGTCACTTAGTACTTGGGAGAAGAGACCGACCCCCACCTGGCTACAACCTCAGGTAATTGTAGAGAGCAGTAAGTTGCCTGCTGAGCCTCCTTTTCTCCAGGTTGAACAACCCCTGTTCCCTCAGCTGCTCCTCACAAGACCAGCTCTGTAGACCTTTGATTACCTTCATTGCCCATCTCTGGACACACTCCAGCACCTCAATGTCTTTCTTGCAGTGAGGGGCCCAAAACTGAACCCAGGATTCAATGTGCGGCCTCATCAGTGCCGAGTACAGGGGACAATCACTGCCCTGGTCCTGCTGGCCACATTGTTTTGGATAGAAGCCAGGATACTGTTGGCCACCATGGCCACCTGGGCACACTGCTGGCTCATGTTCAGCTGGCTGTTCACCAGCACCCCCAGGTCCTTTCCCACCAGGCAGCTTCCCAGCCACTCTGCCCCAAGCCTGTAGCGCTGTGTGGGGTTGCTGTGACCCAAGAGCAGGACCCAGCACTTCTCCTGGTTGAACCCCATACTATTGGCCTTGGCCCATCGGCCCAGCCGGCCCAGAACCCCCCTGCAGAGCCTGCCTGCCTCCAGCAAGTGTCATCTGCAAAGGTACCGAGGGAGCACTCGATCCCCTCACCCAGATCATCGATAAAGGCATTAAGCAGGACCGGCCCCAGCACCGAGCCCTGGGGACGCCGCTTGTGCCCGGTGCCAGCGGGGTGTAACTCCATTCCCCGCCGCGCTCTGGGCTCGGTGTCCAGCCAGCTTCCAGCCCAGCGCAGAGCACACCCCTCCCAGCCGTGGGCAGCCGCTTTCTCCAGGAGATGCTGTGGGAGACGGTGCCGAAGGCTTTACTAAGGTCCAGACAGGCAACATCCACAGCCTTTCCCTCGTCCACTGGGCAGGTCACCTTGGCATAGAAGGAGATCAGGTTCCTCAAGGAGGAACTGCCTTTCCTAAACCTGTGCTGGCTGGGCCTGACCCCCCGGCTGTCCTGCACGTGCCGCGTGATGGTGCTCAGGATGGTCTGCTCCAGAACCTTCCCTGGCACTGAGGTCAGGCTGACAGGCCTGTAGTTCCCCAGGTCCTCTTTCCTGCCCTTGTGGTACAGGACCATCACCTTTGCCAACCTCCAGTCTTCTGGGACCTCCCCAGTTAGCCCAGACTGCTGATAAATGATTGGAAGTGGTTTGGTGTGCTCTTCTGCCAGATCTCTCAGTACCCTTGGGTGGATCCCATCCAGCCCCATAGTCTTGTGTGTGTCTAAGCAGTGTAGCGGGGTGCTAATAATTTCCCCTTGGATTATGGGGGCTTCACTCTGCTCCCCATCCCTGTCTTCCAGCTCAGGAGGCCAGGTACCTGCAGAACAATCGGTCTTATTATTGAAGACTGAGGCAAAGAAGACCTCAGTCTTTTCCTCAACCTTTCTCACTATGTTTCCCCCCTACATCCAACAAAGGATGGAGATTCTCCTTGGCCCTCCTTCTGCTGCTAATGTATTTATAGAAACATTTTTTATTATCTTTCACGGCAGTAGCCAGATTAATTTCCAGCTGGGTTTTGGCCCTTCTAATTTTCTCCCTGCATAACCCCATGACATCCTTGTAGTCCTCCAGAGTTACCTGCCCCTTCTTCCAAAGGTCATATGCTCTCCTTTTTTTGCCCTGAGTTCCAGCCAAAGCTCTCTGTTCAGTCAGGCTGGTCTTCTTCCCTGCCAGCTCATCTTGTGGCACATAGGGATGACCTGCTCCTGTGCCTTTAAGACTTCCTTCATGAAGAATGTCCAGCCTCCCTGGACTCACTTGCCCTTCAGGACTGCTTCCCAAGGGACTCTGTCAACCCGGCTCTTAAACAGGCTAAGGTCAGCCCTCTGGAAGTCCACAGCAGTGGTTTTACTGACACCCCACCTTACTTCTCCACGAGTCAAAACCTCTTGCATTTCATGATTGCTGTGCCCAAGACGGCCTCCATCACATCACCCACAAGTCCTTCTCTGTTTGTGAACAACAGGTCCAGTGGGGCATCTTCCCTAGACGGCTCACTAGGGAAGTGAAATCTAGAGATACAAAGCGAATGGGTATTTTCAGATGATGAGCAGCTCTTAACCCTTCCACAAATCAGAGTAAATGTGTTTGAATACTTGAATGCATATTCTTAACTTCATCACAATCACTGGCTTAGCACAAGAAGTACCAGACAAAAGTGATGCTGCAAAAATAAGATGCAAAAAGGAATGTAAAATCTTTGCATTTTCTCTAGAATAAAGACAGCTGTGAAATTGTGTCCTCCTGCAGCAACTACAGCAGCCTCACAGCTGCTCTGCTTCCTACTTCCAGTTAATAGGCTTGTAGCTAAGAAAAGCTAAAGCACAGCTGTTCTCCACCCTCACCCTGCCCATGCCACCTCTGTTCCTGTACCTTCTGTCAATAGCACAAGAGCCAGGGAAAACCAAAATACCAAGAGAGTTTCCTGTTGCCAGCATAGTATAAGACAACTAATGTTTGCCACATTAATAGTCCTTTTACATCACCAGACAAGTGCAAAAGGACTGAAAAAATAGAATAGTACTTAATTCACTCAATAGACAACATACCATTACTTCCTTCAGGGATCCAGTTGGATTAAAGGTCTCTGCTGTGAGGGACCTCGCAAAGATCCTTCTTCAGAAGAGACTTCAGGCATCTACTGCGCATGTTAGAGTTAGCAACAGGGGTTTAAAATGAGCAAATGAAAATGACCCTCAAGCTTTGACTGAGAACTGAAGAACGTTCTCAATTAGTCAGGATTGGGACTACCCACAGACCATAACAATGGCAATCCAGGTTTGGGATCAGGACTATAAGAGCAGTCAAGATCTAGACAAGCTGTAGATTAATTTTTGGGTGTACAGGGGGTGGTGATGTGGAATGCAACTTTAGTCAGACAAGGTTTCCCCAGTAGGAATACCTTCATAGAATCATTTAGGTTGGAAAAGAACATTAAGATCATCAAGTCCAACTGTTAACCGTTAGATGTACCAATGAATCAAAATTATCCCAAATAATAACAAAAGCTACAAAGAGAAGTACAAAAAGAAGTTTCTCTGCAACTTCAGACCAATATCCTGTATGTTCTTGCAAAATAAAAATGAAAGTTCTACTTTGGTGTAGAAATCAACATTTCAGAAAATAGTTTATATGTCAGAAATGCACAGAACCTGTTCTAGAGCTCATCTTTCAAGCAATTTCCGTTCTCAGTTCTGGCCCTGTTTTGCATTCAACTGCTCCTACCTCCTTCCTCCGTGTCAACCCCTACCCTTGTAACAGGGCTGCAGAACCCTGAATTCCCTTGAACCTTTGTGGAATGGCACATGGCTACTCAAGGAATTTGTAGGTACTCAAGCTGGGTCCTTGTCTCTTTTAATCCTTAAACAAGGGTAGCAAAGGGGAAGAGAGTCTGTGTTCTCCTGGAAGAGATTGCCAGTGACCTAGTTGTGACCAAAGGGAACAGCACTATGTCTCTTAATTGCTGTGTTTGTGATCTAGGGCTGAGAAGACCCCATCTTCTTTAGCACAATGTCAAAGAATCTGGCATGGTTCGTGAAGCCAGATATTGACTCCTGGGTAAATATGCATGGATACCATGCTATCAGTTGCGGAGTTTTTCTCAGCCCTGTTTCAGCCAAAGTGGTTACGACTTACAGAAGTTCCTATAAGGACTGGAAAAGGCATTGGCTTTCCAATCCCATAAGGACTGAAAATGGTCCACCCTGAGAGTGCCTTTCAACTCATCCAGTCTTTGGGGCAAGTGACCACTTCACAGCTCTTTAGACACATGGGAGACAAAGGAGGGGGGGCAGCTACAACCCTAAGAGGAAGCAGTGTGGATTGGGACCACCCCTGACCCACACACAATTTCTAAAGACGTCCAAGGTAAGAAGGGTAGACCAGAAACTTGTTTCTTGGACGCTGCTGGAGAAAGGCAGTGTTTGCCTAAGGGAAGAGGACTGGGATGACTTCCCCAGTATGAGAACCACTTCTGTACATTTCCAAGCATAGATTGAGGTCAATGCATATATCAGTAATTATGTCCACTGATACTCTGAACTTAAGGTGCAGTTCGAATAGGTGGATATTCAGGGTCAGACCACCATATAATCAAAACTAGCAGCATTGGGTAAGTCACTATGCCAGTGTGCAACCATTTGCTATGACAAAAGAGATGAGCCATGCAGCAAGTACATGAGCAGTCTCTACTGTGCTTCTCCACAATAAGCAGAATATACTAACACAAAATCCAGCAGTCCTCCTAAGCCTTTTTTTTTTTTTTTTTCAGAATCCCTCCTCCCCATATTGAAATTTAGTGTTTGCTTGGAAACACCCAAGGCATTTTAATTGTACTTTTCTGCAAATGTAGATAGATGAGATGGGGGAAAAAAGAAAGCAGAAACCACAAAGAAGAGGTAGCTGTGAAACAAACTACTCACCCGGGAGACCTGCTGAATACTTTCTTTAGCCTCTCAGTCAAATCTCTGCAGGAGAATGTTTAAAGCTGGTGTAGTTAACTAGGTGTTCACAGATATGACAATTTTGGAGATAATTTGCCAAGCTGAGAGTCAGAAGATTTTGTTGTAAATAACTTCTTACATAGCAGTGGGCAGGTCACTTCACTGCATGGTAGTGTTTACCCATCTGCAAAACAGATAACATTGACTTTTCTGCATGAAACAGAACTTAAAGAACAAAAAAATGCTGTGCAAGCCTAATTCAGATTCTGTTAGCAGGGATGGAAAGACTCATGGGAATTTGGTAGGCCAGAATCAAGCCTTGGAAGTTATAAGCACCTAGAAGTAGTTGTAATTGGTATAACTAGACTGGTAGTTACCACACAGTAATGGTTTCAGTAGTTTGCTCTATCTGGAGTGCTGTCAAACCCAAGGTCAGTCTTGGAAAAAGCAAACATGAGACTTGAGAACTCAACCTAAAATAACATCATTTCATTCCATCTTTAGACCTCATTCCCGAAATGGTTCCACGTGTAGATCTGCTAATGAAAACAATGGGAACTTCTGACTGTGGGCTGATGAAGCCAGTGACGTTTTCTTTATTCCCATGACAGAGTAATTACATATCAGATATCATGTGATTGTCGAGTCCTTCCTTCAGAGAATTAGGTGCTGCAGACAGTGGTTTGTAACACAGCTAGCCTACTTAACACTTATACACCAGCAATAGATGCAGTCTTCTATGCTGCTAATTTCTCTGCTTCCTAAATACTTAGCAAAACTGTCATTGTGGATTAGCATTGCTATCCAGAATGGGATCCCTAAGGCACAGCCCACACATGGAATATTCAAGGAACATTAGTAGGACAGTTCAGTGATTTGTCCACATCTCCAGCTAATCTGTTATCTTCCTATCAAATAGAAATAAAATAACAAGGTTGTGGATTTTCAACAAGTATAGAGAAAAATTCATCAGTGCTAAGGGAGCCTGAGAAGGCTGTGAGAGCAAGTTCCAGCTCAAGTTGCTAGGGATATATAATGCAATTTCAGACATTAATTTCAAGAAGGTCAATTTTTTCGTCATTCAAGCACAACAGAGCCTGCAAGCTGTTTCCAAAAGGATCAATGGCTGTTACCAGTAAGCAGCCTGACCCACGCACAACCACTGTGCTCAGCGGTGTTTTGAGCTCCAGAAATGGACCAGTGCCCTCTCCATCACTAACAATTTAGTTTGCAAACCCAGGCTCAGGTGTAGCAGTGGGAGTCTCAGAGCTGTCAATGCAGAGCTCTGCTGACATAGCTGCCTCCCTCATTTCAGGATTAGAGTCATCAGATTGTAGTAGTAGAGGCTTATAAAGAAGCTCAGTTCTTTGCTCATCCCCATGAAGACAGCAGCAGCTCTTCCCAGATACAGTTAAGTGATTTTTAGCTCAGTACCTGCAATGTCACAGTTACTATGGCAGCTGTGCCAGGTTTTTGTGTAAAGAGTGGAATTAAATAGCAGTAAGTATTGTGAACAGAAAGGAATTGCAACTCTGAAACCTTAAAACTTTAGAATCCTATTGAAATTAGTGACTACAAGTATTAAAATGCATCTATAGCTTTTGCCATTTTTTAAAATGTATTGAAAGACCTAATTATTTAAAAACAAAATATTACTGTCTCCCTCTTTGGGAAAATAATTGGCTGCTACTGCATGGAAATGAAAGGAGGCAGAGGTGAGATCTGCAGAAAAGACTGTTTATGGTGTGACAAACCAGTGACACATAAATAACAGAGAAGTAAAGGCATAGAATGCATAGAATGCAACTACTGGTGCATGAATAGATGCACAGTATGTGTCATATACATCTCTGTGTGTGTGTGTGTGTGTGCGTGTGTGTGTGCAAAGCAACAAATAGAACTTGAAAAGGCTTTTGCCCAGTACTCATCTACGTCGTCCATCTGAAACCAGAGGATGAGAATCACATCTCCAAACCCTACCTAACATATTTTTTCTTTTGGGCTTGTTTTATTACTTGGCTTCAAAACCATTGAAAAGTAAATTACAGTATCACGTGGTGTTCAGAACAAGTTAACACAGGAATCTGGAAGATGCACTGAAATGAAGTCTATCCGTTGAGTCTGTCTTTCCTTAGAGACTTGCAGGACCATCCGTTCCCTTACAGTGTCTAGGTAATAAGCATTGTGCAACCGAGGTGTAGGATGCTGCCAGTACCACTCAGTTAACATATCTCAGTATTTGTGAAACTTCAGAAAGCACGTTTTGACTGTTTTTTCCTCCTTTCAACCAAAATACTCAGCTTCTTCATATTGAGCTGTGCCATATTTCGAGTATATTCTCAATACGTTAATTCGCACTTTAAAACCCTAAAATAAATCCTACACTAAATAGCACTTTAAATTGTTTTATAAATATAAAACAAGTCACACAGAGAAAACATGCTATTCTCAGTCTATCCTCATGGGAATGTGTGGGGCAAACTGGGCAAATCTGAAAACCTATTTTCATTATTTTCAGCTGAGAGTAAATTTTACTCTATTTTCCAAATTCATGGCCTGCTGTAGTGTTTTCTATATGTAGCGTCCTGTGCTGGCATTGCAAATACTGTATGTGTTTCAGAGAACATCAGAAAATGGATTGCTTTTTTTAAAAAACCACATTTTGCTGTCATATTTTCATACGTAATGTGCTCTGTGTGTCTAAAATGTGTACAGCCATTCTGCACGACTCATACTGGAAATGCTATAAAACAATCTGGGTAAATTTTGGGGAGGGGAAAAGCAGGAATTTTCCCCTCAGTAATATTGCACACAGGTATAAATCAGCACAAACAGAATATACTCAAATACTAAAACACAACTCACAGTCCACTGCCTCTCCAAAGCTCTGAGCGACAGTAGGCTTCATGACAAACAGGTCATTCATGCACCATCCGATGTCATGCAAAAACATAACCTGATTTCTAACTGCAGTCTTCTGCTCGCAGGACTAGGAACCAATGTACACCCGTTTCTGAAACTGCCCCTCTGTGTGGAAGTACAGGTGGCTGCTGTTACACCTAACATGATCACGTTTTGTTTCTCCTCCCACTTAACAGACTTTATTTTATTTTGTTTTGGTGCAGTGCACATGAACGCAGTGTCTAGGACAGATGTGCTACCTTTTACAGTGTCGCTATAGAACTCTTTAGCTGTGAACCCTTAATTTGCAGCTGGAACTCTAATAAACAGTGCATAGTGTTTCAATAGCCTTCTGCTTATATGTTTGAAGATTCGAAACTGAATGGTGAGGTGGCCAAGGCGGCGCTGGCAAACGAAGACTGTCCCCACATAGACCAGGCTATTACGCCTGATGAGGGCCTGCCCTTTACCCGCTCTGGCACTCGGGAGAGATATGGACCCTGCTTCCTCTTATCAACCGGGGAATATCCCTGCCCGCCTGATGGAGGAATAAGAAAGGGTATGTAGCTGGGGTCCTCTAACCATGTAGTTAGCAACCGTTTTAAATAAATAAGAGAAAGTCAGCTGTAGCACGCAATAGTGCGCTTGCTGTAGGGATGCACGTTTGGGCTGGAAACCACCACCTGATGTCTGCATTTGGAGTTTCTAACCTATTTCTTTCAGAAAGAAAAGCCTGAGGAGCTGTAACTACCCCATGCAGCTATGCTAGGCAGTCAAGCCTTCCACCCCAGCTGGTGCAGTAAGCTTTAGTGGAGGATGCTCTACAATGTCTTTAAACTACTTCATCCTCCAAGGAGAGGCCAATTAACATTTTGTAGCAATGAAGGTTTGCCACTTGGAAAGCTCACAGATCTTACCAGACTCTGAGGAGCACAGACTTGGAGGTGGCAGACAGAAAAAATAAAACACAAAAGCAAAACATCCTCAAGAAATATGAAATGAGTATTCAGATACCTTAACAGAACATTAAAACAAATTATTTGGATATTCATAGCTGTTTAGTTCAACAGAGAAAGCAAGGCATACAAGAACATCTGTTAGCACAGGTGTCTTATAATTGGAAAATAATCCATCTAAAATCATTTTCATAAATAAATCATGACTAGTTAGTTTCTCAGACTTCTGACAGCTACAGATCTCTCAGAAGTAACTGCATTTTAGTTTGCTAATGGTCAGATTAATTTCTTTAGCAACAGAAGTAAAATAAAATGAAAAAAACCTTCCCTTCTTAAAATAGGCTGTTTTGTTTAAATAATTTTAACATGAGGAAACCATACAAAGCAAAATTAATTACATGTATATGCATCAAAGTTGATAAGGAATGGGAAAATTGGAAAAGAAATCTCTCTTCAAATCAGTGTTTATCACTGGTGTACTGTATATAGTATATGATATAGTCAATATTTTAAAAATGCGAAGATTGTATGATGTAACCATACACTGAGTATGGAGAATAGAATTCCCATGTGCCATTGTATGATGGGCAATAGTTATAGTAAATGCCAGTTATAGATAGTGTATGTATTTATAAGTTTAAAGCTTATCATCAACAAAGATATAGTTGGACCACAAGACTTTCATATGAAAGTATATCCTTTAAAATTTACCTTTGTAGCAAAGTGTTTTACTTGATTCTGTATTGGATAAGCATTGGCCGTGTTCATTCAGCCTGGGCGAGTTTGGGTGGTTCCAGTGGATCAGGGGAACACTCCAAATGGCACATCCTTTGGGATGAGGAATGTATGGTTTTCACGATGCACTGCAACCGCCTCTCATTACTGAATGAAACAGAGGCTGGTTGGCTAAAGAGTAATATATGTCAGCATATTGTTGGCCTGTTTGAAACACGTTGAGAGCATCTTAATTGTTGTTCCAACAGAATTTCATCCATAGTTTGTGCAACTCTTTGTACACTTGCTAAGCTGTCTACGTGCATGTCTGAAAAAGATGCGTGGGAGGGAGGGAGGGAAACAATGCATGCAATTTTGGTTATTTGGGTTTTCTTGTTTTGTTGTTGTTTTTTTTTTTTTTTCTTTTAATGCTGAGAACAAAGGAGTAGTATCTCTATAGCAACACAATAAATTCCATGGATTCTGCTGCCTTTTCCCCCTCCTGCCCCCAAAGATACCAGTTTTGTCTGAGGTCAAAATGCATGAAGTGGAAAGGAGAGGTATGCGTGAGTGTATGACAGAGACATAGAAAAACCCTCCCACTGACTTTTTTTTTTTTTTAGGGTACAACCATCTTGCTGCCTTTAGGATCAATTACATAGCCTGACCATCCTTGAGAAACAATGATTTTTTTATTTACATATATATTTATTTTTTTAAAACTTGTTCTGTACTTCAATGGCCTTCTGAGTCATGTTGCAAGTGATACTACTCTCGGCATGTCTGTGCATGCAGATGCTAATGAACTGGCTACAATGTTGACCTCATTCTTAGTCCATTCTGTCATTGATCCAATGCTGTACTTTGCATTTTTCTTTTAAATGAAGGTTACGAAATGTCACGGAGCCTTAACAGCATAGCTGGCATAAGTGGAAAAGCGATAGGATTATCCTCAGTGTCTGCGCCCTACAGCTCTCCTAGTCCAGTGAGACGTTCTTGGTCTCCCATCCCATCTATTTTGTAGCATGGATCAGTAGCAGAGAATGGTCTAAAAAGCTTTATTTTCAATTAGCCTATGCTATGTTGCATATAATCCAGGTGACTAAGTCTGAAGATGCAATGTCTCACAGTAGCACCTGCTGGGAACGGTGTTACTATCGATGCTAGGTGACAACACTCCAAAATAGCACTCAGATGACAATAGGCAGGCATTTACGTAGTACTGGTGGGCCATACATGCTGCATGGTATCAGTACCTAGGATGAAGGGTAGATGCACCAGCTAGTTTCCTTCCTGGTGCATCCTGCTAGCATATGCTTATTTTGGCTGATGGTGGATCTACTGGCTCTGTATGGAATGGGTTAGGCATTTAGTCAATGCTGAAACATGCCAACGATGGAAGATTTTGCTTTTCTCAGGATATTTTTGAGCCATAGGAACCCTGCAGGAGTTTGAGCAAACAAGCACAGTAGGATGAAACTTTGCATGGGCACCTATTTTAAGCTGAAAGCAATACTCAGACACACTGTAGAGAGGTCTCAGTCTGGCTGACTGCATGGGAAAAAAAAATCCTGTTGAAGAAGAATATGGCTGCCTCTGCATGTAGCTATTTCACCTTTTCCTCCTTCCTTTAAAACTAAGATGCCAAGCTTGATGTGAGAAGCACAGGGAAGAAGCTCAAGTACTGATTGTATTCTTTACATGCAGATCTTTGCAAAGAAAGTCCAGTCATTGCTAAATATATGCCAACAGAGGCAGTCAGAGTGACCTGACAAGGCAAGATGGAGATGAACATTGATGGCTAATAAACATCTGTGTGGAACTGTGCAGGCATAGAAGACCTTCTCATTTGGACAAAGTTAACTCGCTCCATGCAGGTTTTATGGATGATTCTTCGTGGTTTTGGAGTTGTACTAGAGATGCAGGCTTTTTCTACGGCCAAAATGTAACAAAACTGTAGAAGATTTTTTTTTTAATCTATTTTTTTGTTCCATAGCATGAATTGCATGAAGACAAAAATTAAAAAACAAAACAAAAAAACAACAAAAAAACCAACAAGAAACACTGCAAATGTATGATTAAGGAGGAAAAAAAAAAAGCAAAGTTATATATTTTCTTTCAAAGCTCTTTACTTTTACATACATTGTTGTAGCCAAAATGTAAAACATTATAAAACTGTACATTTCTTTGCTATGGATCGCTTCTTTTTGTATACAAGATACAGAGTAATGGTTTTAAAAAGTGCAATCAGGCAGTCATCGGTCATATTGACCACGCCTTCACAGTTCATCACACCGACATGGAAATCAAGAACTTTTAATCCAGCTAGAAGTGTATAAAAATAAGAAAAACTTTTTCCTGTCTGTTTTTGTTGGCATGCTTGTGACACATGGGACCTTCCTTCGGACCTGACAGTAACAGCTGGTTAATTTTCCAGCTCTGGTTATGTTGTATTTTATCGATGTATAGATCCAACGTAAAAACCCTTCATAAATTGTTCATATTAAGTAATCAGTATGAATTTTAAACAAAGAGGTGTTATTTTAAAACTGGGACTTATAGTACAAAAATCAGGAAAATACTCAAGTATAAATGGTCTCAAAGTTTAAGAAACAAGACAACAGCATTGTATGCAATTTAGTACTGAGTAAAATGCATGCACAATGTTATGCAAAACAATTCTAGCATGAAATAAATTTTGTATCATGGTTTCAGTGCCTGCTGTATAGTGTAAAGGGGAATCCTTTTCTGAAGCAATCAGGGGTTTCCAGAGACTTGCTTCTAAAATCTTGAATAAATACAGTGTTCTCAACAGAAATGTAGGAGAAAAGCTTGGTATTGCTTTGGTTCTACAATGCTAATTTTGGTTAGTAGATAATAAATGAAGCCTGCAAACACTTGATACAACTGATGTCTGAAGAATTCACACCATTAGTAATTTTACGAGGGAAGACTAAAAACCCTCTAATTATCTAGGTATCTTCCTTTTCCCTCCTGAAAAACAATAAAAGTTTGTCTTTTTAGCTGATTAAATGAATTCAGTTTTTCTTACTTCTTTGGGCCCCGTCCTTCACTGAGCCACAGCAGTCGGCCTGACACGAAACTGAAAGAAATCCAGGTGTCCAAATTGCACCTTATTTTCCACACAAAACATGCAACAGTAAGAACCAAGAAACACAATGGAATTAAATTTGATTTTAGATGCTGCAAGTTACAACTATGGACTATGTGTCAACAGCATTCTAGTTGTGGAAGCATTTTTGGTAAAGTACTTCTATAAGGAAGGATACACCTTCATCCTCGTGGGAGGAACTTCGAAAGAGCTGGCAACCTTCTAGGCAAGCTATGGCATCTGCGACTGCTGATAAGAGTGGAAATGTAAAGGAATGGTATCCCTATGGTCTGGAGGAAGTAGAAATTAAACCCCAAAAGCAGAAGAAACATTCAGGGCTCCGGTAAGTGCTAAACTGTAAAAAAAAAACAAAAACAAAAACAAACCACTGCCTCTGGACCTTGTCTTCACAGAACTCTACTCCAAAAGGAAAATCACGGAGGACCTCAAGCTTTGTTTTAGGAATAGAGGAAAGGCTGATAATCTGAATTTGTATGTAATTAGAAAACCCCTTTGTAGTCCCTGATGTAGCATTACGTATTTGATTTCTACCTCAGTTGACTATCCACTCACACAAGAACTATTTTTCTCCCACTGTTTCTATGCTGTGATTCTCAGCTGATAAATGGGCAATCTCTTATCTTCAGAGGTAAGATTCAGGTTAATCCAGGATCCAAAAATCGCCTAATGTTTTTCTCTTATAATGCGTTATGAATGCAAAAGTAGATTTATCCACCCCATTTTTTATTTAACACTAACTCACTTGCCCAGCACGAAGACTGCTCAAACTCTCCATCACCATAAGGAACACTCACAGTTCAGCCCTGTATATCCCACATAGGTCTTCCCCTGCCACTGCATTTTGCATATATATGAGCCTTAGCTAACCGTTTGGGTACACATGCCCTAAGGCAATTGTCATTCTGTGCTCCTTTTACATCTACCAGACCCATTTTCATTTAGGTACTCCTCTCAGCTTATTCTGGTTTGAGGTAACCATGTGTTTAGGGTGACTTCTATAAAACATTTCAGAAGCAGAACAGTGCTTCCCATCCACCACCCTTCAGGAGATGCTCTAAAGCTTAAGGTCTGTTTGACCCCAGAGTTCCCCTCGCACAACAGTGGCACCTCTGAGAACACAGGGAAAGAGGGAAACAATTGGAAAATTTCAGGAGCTGTTGCACCAAATCCTGACACTGAATCCTAACAGAAATTTACCACATCACACCAGCTGACTTATCTTTAAGGAGCTTTCACACGGCTGTTATGATTAAAACATTAATTCCTTCAAGCCTGCCCACTCCCACCACAGGAGGTCCGTTATCTTGATTAAAGCATTAAAGCCATACATGTGGCTAGATTCTGACCTCAGGCTTGCAGTAATGCCACCAACTCCTTCTGACTTCACACCATCGTAAGAGCACATTCTGTAGTTCAGTTATACTCTGCTTGTTTCCTGCTGGAAATGAACATCCAGGTTTCTTCCTCTGCAAACTCAGCTTTTGGCAACAGACCCCAAGCTACATGACCCAATGCTGGTTCTTCATCTGAACCCACTGACAATTAGTCAGTTATTACTTGCTAACATTAAAAGCACATCTCAACCACACCTTCTACATATATAGCTTTTCCTCTGACTGAATGTACTTGCTTTTTTCTGGACCAGCCTGATGTGTCTCCACAACTACAATTTCAGACAGCAAGGATCCGAGCAGTGGTTTCTGTTCTCTCACTCCAGCAAAAAATTCTAGCTAATAACGCTGTGATAACAGTCAAGCGCAGCAGTCATTAATCTGGATAAAGTGATTTTTCACATAAATTGCCTTCTCTCTCCTTAAAGTTTCAGGGCCAAAAAGAAAATACATCACTGAAACAAATGGCTGCCAGGACAAATGAGCAGACTGAAGTACAGAAGAGAGCAAGCAGGGCTAAGACAAGGGCATTCAGAAAGGAACAGAGGACAGTGCTCAGAAAAAAAAGATACCCTGAAGAAAAAACAAGTGCAGTTATTACCATGTTACTTCACATATCCTTTTCAAGTTTCAAAACTAGGCAGCCTACCTATCTGCTTTCCATATATATCCTGGAAGCAACTTAACTCTCTGAGCTCACACACAAACTAACTTTGCTTTATGTAAATATGCTTAAATCATGCAGGTTATTTTTAAGCCAGTTTGGCATAAAATACCTGTCTGTTCAGAAGTCCCAAAGCCTCTGCATTCACCTAGGACTGTAGGTGCTACATTTCTCTCTTCAGGGAATATAAATGCTTATTTGCAATCAAGAACAATATTTGAATTCTAATTGAACTTCAAGTTAAAAATGGATCCAGAACTGCATCTCTTGACTTTCTTTCCTCATCTGAAAAGCACACGCTTTAAAACTAAGCACATTCATCTGCCCCCAGTGGAAAGATCTATTTTCCTGGTTCAGGCTGACAAAGCCAAGTTTTCAACCCCCAGCAGTCAACTGAGCATTTAAAAAACTTTATGCAAGATATAGGTCCAAACATCTCCAGGTACCAAAGATTAAAAGCACATGCTCCAAGGCTTCCATTGGTTTCTCTACTGCACGTGGAGCACAGGTTAGAGATTCCTTAGTCAGCAAAAGGCAAAGCAGTGCATTTGTGTTAACTGAGATATCACTCTAAGGTACCTGCACAGCTTCTTGACCCAAAGGGCTTAGCAGGGACAAAACAGCCTAAGCAGAGGCTGCTGCCCGTGAGTCACACCAGCATGGAAAGGACACATGTGGCTTGACACCAAGCAAAGAAGCTCAGTAGGAGCCATGCTTTGTGGTGGTGGTGGTGGTGATGCAAGCAGGTGACTGGAGAAGAGGCACCAGTAGCACACCAGGCGGGAAATGAGGACACAGGATGAGTCTGGAAAATTAATTATGCAAGTAGGAGGGAGGGGAGCATATAAGGAAACAGCAATCAGTGGTGAGGGAGAAAGAGGAGTAAGGAGGGAGGTAAAGTAGTAGAGTGAGGCTTACCTAATTAAAAAAAAAAAAAAAAAAAAAAAATCAAGGACCACTAGCCTAGAAGGTAGAGCCTTGGCCTGGGACTCGGGAGATGGGAATTCTGTTCTTGGCTCTGATCTGGATGTGCTGGGTTGCCTTGGTCGAGGCATTTCAGTGTTTTGTCTCAGCTTCTGTTTCTGTGACATTATCCCCTTTTTAAGCATTGTGAGGTCAAAGGAGGAAAAGCAGTATTTAAGTAGGAATAGTTATTATAATCTATCTACTCAGAATTAAGGTACCAGAGGAAAGAAGCGTTTCAACATTATTTAAAAGATGCCATGTTTCCTTGTCTGCAGAGGAGCACAATGCCTCTGTAGGAATCCCTTTTATTTTGTACTTTAAAGCAGAGGATTATTATGGGAAATGATTAAGCACCCACACAGTTAAAATGACAGAGCATCTTCATTACTGATTGGCAACTCTGCTGCCTGAATTTATGTACCACATGTCTTCATGCATTAAAATCAGTAAAAACAAAACAAAAGCTAAATTCATTTGATGTTTGCAGCAAAAAGCTAAAATCATGTCAGAATCTTAAAAGTCTCCCAATGCTTGGCCCCACTTCTAAATATTAAAAAATGCAAAAATGCAGAGTCTTATAGCAAAGTGCTCACACACACTTAAAAGATTATAACGATGGGGGGTGGGTGGGTACTGGAATCATATTGAATTGAAATTCTGCAATTTCCACTGAAAGTCTTGATCCCAAACCCTGTAGACAGAACTCCCCCAAGACTGCATTGTACCTGAATAACAAGGCGGCCCATAGGCAGAGCAGCCCAGAAATAGATGAGAAAGATTAAAAGTAGTTGAGAGGCTAGCCAACACAAGAATTGCACTCAGACTCCACTTGCTTGCAACCTGCAAAGGCTCATCTGAAAATGCATAGAAATCTGACATGTCAGAAAATAAAAATGCCTGAGAAAGTTCTGAAAAATAAATGTCACCTCTGAATTTTCTCACAGTAAGCTTTTATTTAGGAATAATTACTTTCTTGCTTTTATTTATAATCAAACGGAAAAATGTGTTCTCCCAGTACTCCAAATTTATGCTTCCTCACTCTCCCACAAGATGACAGGTAGCTCATCCCGGTCATGACTGAAATACAGAGACCATAGTCATTTGTGAATATTTTCAGTCACATACTCTCCATGTTCTACAGAGGCATTGATAAGTAAAAACTGCCCCTGCATTAAAAACATGTGAATGCAGAGACAACTGATGGAAGAATCAATGAATTGCACAAACAGCTAAAGAACATGCCATACTTCAGTCCCTTCAAAGCCTGAGTGGGTTACAAAATAACAGTGGCTTTACACACGCAGTTTCTCCAAATTAACTTCAAAGGCATGTATGGTAAACACCTCCCTCTACAGTTATTTTTTAGGACATTTGTCCAACAGGTGGTCATTTCCATACAACCAAAGCATTTTAATTCAATTAAATCATTCTTTCTAACATGGAGCAAAACATCTAAGACCAGCATTTATCAGGAACTAAGCACAGCACAAAAGCTAAAAGAAAAGACAAAGCATGTACTACCTCTTTTCTTGCACGTAAATCAAGATATTGGTAAGTCAAAAGTTCAAATGTTCAATTATTTTTGTGTCAGCTAGAGTTTTCGGCAAATTCAGTGTAAGCTCCACTTTTCTACTGTGCACGTTTTTAAGCGCAATCAAAACCACACAAGGTGATTCTCTACCACAGATTGCATCCATTCTCAGCCTTTGGGACTTACATTTTCCACTTCAGTATTTTCTTCTCCCCTTACAGAATTTTCAGCTGCTCTGAACTATAAGCTGGTAGTAAATACCACAAGGATGACTCAAATACTGATGAAAAATTCTGGAGCCTTTTTTAACAAAATATCTAGCTAAAAGAAAAAGCACAAGACTTGCCAAATGCTGTAAAAATAGCAAAATTGTTAGAGAATACAAGAGACTTCTGGTGAAAACATAACATCGCAATTTCAGTGACAAAGATCTGTCATCATCTTCATTTCTAATACAGGGGAAAAGTGGAAGTCCCAAAATTACTTAAGTCATTTAAATCAGATCCAGAGTTCATGGAATTCAATGGAAAAAAAATAGTGAGTATTTGAGTAAGTGCTGAACTAGGTCACAGGCCTGATCTGAAGACTGGAAGGCAAGGACAGATGTTGCTGTTGCAACTGCAGACAACTGGAAGTTTCAAGACGTACTATGAGTGAAAAAGAAAACCCATTTCAGGTCAATAATTCATATTATTAATAAACCGTGGAAAACGGGGAACAATAACATCCAAGAAATGGAATAGCTTGTCTGTCATCTCACTCCCACCACACCAGCAGGTTGGAATGCTGCTATCCCTGTGTGACTTTTCAGTCTTCAGGACCTGTACCTTGAATCTGTCTTCCCCCTCTGTCCTCCTTTTCCCCTAGGTCTGAACTGACTGTGTCAGGCGCTCTACTGCCATTCATTTAAGTATTTTTCAGTGGTCACCTTTCTCCCATACATTCAAAGTGATCCCCTTTGTCTGTTTTCCATCCTCAAGTCTTACAACTCAAAAAATGTCATATAAACCAAAATCAAATTACATTCTTCCCCTCTCCCTCAATTTCTCTGTGTTGACCACGTAGCCAGACAAAACCTCTTGTCACTCATGCACAAGTGACCTTTATGGCAGTTGAAGATGGCAAGAACTAGTCACCAACAGGACTGACAACATGCAGACAAGGGAGGGAAGCCAGTGCCATATAAGATGTGGTGACTGGGCAAATGGGAAGAAAGGCAGGACTGAAGTTTTCCTTCAAACGAACACTCTTCAAATACAGGGTCCGACATTATACGCAGAAAAGCATCAAGTCACTCAGGAATGCTAAACAAAGTCAAATAATATCAGTGACTGCCAAGTGGCCTAAACAAATCCTCCAAGAGACAAACTTCTGACAAGGCATACATCTTCCTACCAACATTCTTTAAAATGCAACAGGAGTGTCTTGCACAGGTGCACACAGAGGTTGCATGAGCAACAACTGCAGATCTCCTAGGGCCTCAAACAACGGACATACACACAACAGCTTCCTTCTCCCCCTCCACCCAAGAGCCTGAAAGCTCTCTGGACTGAAGGATCAACAGTTCACAAATTGTTCTCCAGTAAAGCTGTGATATTAAGTTCACCTTTTCCCCTTCATGAATGTCAGCTCATTGACAGGTTTGCTTATTTTCAGAAAACAGGAGGGGAAAGCAGCTGCACAGACACTTGCCTACCTTGTGCCAGTGTTACACTTTACAAACCTTGTCAGTTTATTTGCATCTGAATGTGCTTACGTAAAAGGCTTGCTTTCTTTAGCACTGAAGACCTGCATAAAGAAGTCTGTCTGCATGCACTGCAGAAGCATTGGGCATAGCACACTGGCTCTGCATTTTGCCTTGCAGAGACTGGCTTTCTCCATCAGGACACCAACAGGCAACAACCACTGCGCTCTGGACAACAGCAAGGAAGGGGTCTTCTTCACTCGATTAGGAGGTTTTTTTCACTGTGTGCTCCCTTCCATACAGTAGAAAGCCTTTGCTGATTTTGTACAATGTTTTATTCTGCAAACAAAGCACACTGACATACAAAACAGGGTGTTCATTTCCGAATGAATGAGCAACAACTTGTTTTTGACATTCAACCATGTACCATCTACAATGAATTACTATTCACTCCTCATACTACAGCAACATCTAGAAGACCTGAGCGATGACAAAGCAGTTAGTAATGTCAGGCTCTCAAGATAAGTCATCACTTCCCAAAGTTTTCAATCTATATAGGCAAGACAAAGGACAGAAAATGCAGTTCTCACCCTTTCAAGGATGAAGATCAGATGCAGATATGAAACATGAGATCAGGACCAGAACAAACCAAAGTACTCCTTTCCTTCTTATCACCCCAAATCAATCTTTGAGTTGCCAAAAGGGTGTTTGTGTTACAGATGTGAAAAAGTGAACATTTCAAATAACCAAGTCACATTTATTCATTACATTATTTGTTGGATTCCTCTGAAATGAACTGCAGCAACAGCATACACAGACAAAATACAGTACAATAACCCCTATGTTACACAGCCCACATACTAGATGTGAATCATCAAGAAACACATACTAGATGTGATTAATCAAGGAACAGAATTACTTAAGTGTGTGTGATTACTGAAACAATGTAACATGTTTATTTGGTACACAGAATTTGGAGGAAAACAAAGGTAGAAACCTCAGGCAGAACTGCCAAAAAAGCTGTGAGAAACTATTCAGTGCACATGATAGGCTGTGGTATCTAGGAAATGGTATTGAAGAGAGTCAATAAATAGCAACTTAGACAAGTAGAACATGCAAGAGGTCACAGCCTGGAATAGCGTATTGCCACGAAGAACCATAACCAACCCATGGATTAAAAAAACAACCAACAAAACACAACAAACCAAACCAAACAAGAAGTCTAAGGTCTGTACTTTTTGCAGAGGACCCATTTAATTATTCCAACAGATTCTTTCAGCATCTGTAATATAGTTGTTGTAATCAGCTTCAGATTCAGTTCAAGTGTCTCATCCGTTGAGTAGAAAAAGAAAACGTCTTTGAAAATTTAGCCTTGAACTATAAGTGCTGTAAACTCAAGGGGGGAAAACTCTTACAGCCCATATCACCACCTTAATTCCCCCCCTCTCCCCGCCTCACATGTAAGCTGATACATCATTAGAAAGTCTTCCCATCCTATTTGCTAAGAGCCCTTCTCTGAGTATTTTGGTAATTCTATAAGGCTTCTTCCTTGGCAAGCCTGCTTTAAAAATTAAACCACTGTTTAGCAACAGTAGGTCTCATTAAAAGGTGCACTTACCACACAGTAGTACGCTCTATATTTAGAGCTTGAAATACATCAATACCACAGCAAATGTAACTATCGTGGGTGGTAAACATCCAGTTCAACAGCATCCACTGTATTTGTACGGAAAGCAGTGTAAGTAGCTTCCAAAATTCTGCTCAACATAGGCAGCTAATATCTGAAGATAATTTATACTTTTTCATTTCTCCTACCACAACAAGTGTTAGGCCTAATTCTCCACTAAGCACTCACCTGAAACAAGTACTGTGGGCACAGTCTGAACATAGCTTGGCTGTGAAACAGATGTGAGAACTAACATGAAATTATCAGCAGCGCTCTGGTCTGCCTCAGGCTGGAGAACTTGTAAAACTTCCTGTTTAGATTTTGATGTCTTCCTATTCGAAGGCAGCTAGAAGCACAGGAGCTACGTTGGATCAACAGCTACAACTGACTTACACCCTTTGACAAGAACTTTTCTATTGTTTCCAAGGGCTCTTAGAACTTCTTCCCTAAGCAGCAGCTTCAGAAATCTCACACTTGATTTACAAGTTGATGATAATTTATGCGGACCTGCATCCCTGTAAATCTGGAATAAACTGATGCCTGGCACAGAAGATAATTCCTCAGAAATAATGTTCCTTTCACAGTTTAATCAAGATATAGCTAGTTGAGAAGGGGCTCATTTTCCTCTTTTGCCAGCTGCCTTTTAAGTCCTAATCTTCTGTTTAAAATTTGTCTATGTATCTGTTAATGTTTACTGGCATTTCTGTGACACAAACTGGATTTTCTGTGATGCTGGGAGCTCACAACTTCATTCAGTAGGAACTGGCAGGTGCAACACATGCTCATCATGACATAAAGATACAATAATAAAAGACCAGAGGAGGCCCTATGTCTCCACCTTCTCAGACCATTTCCTCAGACTGAATTTATACACCAATGATAAGCAATTAAGCAATTGCTTTCTTCCTCAAAGACTTCTCAGAAGAACAAGAAAAAGTCATTCTTTCTTCAACAGTATTGCAGTAAGGCAAATTGTTTGTCATTCTATCTGTGGGTAAGAAAGTCAATTTCTGTGAAAAGGACTCATGAAACAATTTTTAAATTATGGTCTTCCATGCATACTCATGCCTTTTAGTCTTAGGAAAAAAGGATCTTTTGCACTTTCCAACTACTGTGTTAATCATGGTCAGTCCTCTTGCAGCACTTCCGAGCTATGCAGTCCAAAGATGTCCACCCCCATCCATGATGCTATGATTTCAGGTGTGCTGAGTCTAATATGGAGTTTGACAAAGGGCCATGGAGTGTCCTGCCCCACATCCAATTAACATCTGGTTTGTGTAACCAAGAGCTTTGACTGGCTTTGGGACATGAACATTTGCTTCTGTACCATCACCACACATCCCATGTTCGTTCCATCCCCAAGAGAAGCACTGGCCACCTGAAAGAGAGGATACAAAATACATAATAAAGACCACAGAAACAAACACAAGAGCTTTTGCTAGTTTTGGGGAGCAGGTTTGGTTTTGAAAATTTATTTTCAAAAATATTTACATATTTTTGAAAATGTAAATAAACCCAAATCAATTATTCTCCACCTTGTTTCATATTGTTACCTACATAATAGAGATTAAAATACAAAGACATTCGGAAATCACTTTCATGTGATACTCAGTATTTATACAGAGCCCACAGAAATCCGCATTCCCCGAATGATGTGGAATCCATGTCTTTCAAGTTCCCCCTAGTAAGCAAAACTATCACAAACCAAGCCCAATGAATTCAGTCATTCACAGCGTTCCCTGTAGGACTAGGGAACACAGAGTCGCAGAGCGGCCAAATTGCATTTCATTCCTACTTACAAGTTCGTCTCATCTTTTTCCTTTAAATACAAGTCTCTGACAACTTGCCTTACTCTTAATCATCCTACCTCTTCTGCTTGCTTTGACATCATTTCACTGCTTTTACTGTCCTGATCTTCCCTCATTATTATTTATTTTTTGTAGCATCTACTCATTTATATCCCAAATCACCACCAGTGTAGTATTATTATTATTACATCATAGTACTCTTTCTTGAAGCACAGTATGTAAATTTTGTTCTATAAATGGCTGGCAACAAAAAATCCACAAAAAAAACCCTCTTATTCTGAATTACAAGAGATGTTTCTTCTTTTTCCTTATTTTCTTTTCTTTATTTGGTTGTCACAGACTGCCCGTGTGTATCTGTAATAAAAAAGAAAGCCATCCTGCAATATAATCACGTTTCTGATGCCATTGTTATTTTTGAAAAGCAGCAGGTATAACAGCATGAAGTACTACTCTGGAGTCCAAATAATGAGAAGAAAAGTGCCAGAATTCACAAAAATCTAATCCCAATCATAATTCTAAATTAAATTTGTGAAAATTCAGAAACAGATTATTGCAAAGCTAGCAGGACCATCTTTCTCTCCTGCAACTCCAGTAACATTTCATTGCCATCTGTTTTCTTTACATATTAGTATATTAAAGTTCTCTTCTGTCATTAAGTGTAAACATTACTGAAACCAGATGTATTTAAACAATGACTTCTAGTTGTCTTGACAATCTTTTAAGGCAATAGAACACAACAAAATGTCACTAGATTATCACAGTAGGCTATAAACATCTCACCTAATACATCAGTTGTGTTATTTTTCTCATAGAAGGCAGCAGATTTTCTCATGACTATGCATGCACAATATTAACAGCCCAACCTACATCACAAATGCACATACATGTACTGCAGGAAAGTACCAAGTAGTAAACACGCAACATATCCCATCTAATTATCAACAGATCAGAACATCTAAGAGGTTAATTGGATTTTATTTTTTTTTTAAAGTTGCAGGTAAAAATAGTTATGTAAATATTTAGCAAGTGGGAAAAAGACATCACAAACTGAGACTAAAGACACATCATCACAGAACAATTATTCAGGGAACAAAATTCAAAGCACAAAAGCCAGATGCACCTACAAAAAGGCATTCTTTTGCACAGTCAATACATGAAACCTGCAGAATAAACCTAGTTGCAGTAGGAAAACTTCCAAGTTTAATGAAAAGGGAATATAATGTCTTTACATGAAGATGACTGTGGCGAGCTTTTTGTTACTAGACCACTACCAACTAATACAACAACTTGCATGTTTGTATGGAAAGTCACTACATCTGAATAAAGCAATTTTTTTTTTTCCATGCCATCCCACCAGGACAAGAGAGAGGAAGCCAGAAAGGTTTTGGTCACCTTGAATTACAAGCTGCTTGATGGAACATTAATGGCATAATAAATATTCAAAGAAACAGTACAGTAGGACATTAACCTCTCAAATTGATAAATATATCTAGTCAAACATCATCTGAAAAAATATCACAGAAAAATTTAAAAGCTAGGAAACCCCCAGACCAGAACATCTCCCGTAAAATAAGGATCAGAGTCTTTTCCAGCTTTTACTTCTCCAAGCATGTAGAAAGGCCACCAAACAAATCTTTCTACATGACTGCAGTGAGCTCCAAGGTTACTGAAATGGGCCAAGAGTAAAAAGCGGCAAAAGAAAAATAGGAACTAGGATTTATGAATGGTCGTATACAAAAATGTCTTGTACATCTATGAAAAGCCAGGCAGAAACCTGAAGGGATGAAAGAGCAGCTGACAGATACAGAATGACAGGCCACAAAAATTATTCTCATCACCAGTCAGGTCAGGAAAGCTAAAAGGCAGAGAACTATTGTTGTGAAAATAAAAGGTATATTAAACCACATCTGCCTGCAGAAGACCTAAAGAAAGGTTTGTACATTTACAAGAAATCAGATGCTAGATTTGTGTCAGAGAAAACAGAATTTGCAGAAAACGCAGAGTCTATTTTTTGGTAATAATATATTAACAAAACTTGGAGGAGGGCTGAGCTAAATGACTGTGGTGACACCGGCCAGGAGAGAACAAGCAGCTATGTGAGTCACTGGCATAGACGTGTAAGTCAATGAAGGCTGAAGATAATGAAGCAACTATTAAAAAAAAATGACATAGAAGGAATGTCTGCAGAGTTAAGGAAAGGCCTTCATTAAGGGGGACTAATGGCTAGCCTCTGGACAAAAGGCACCACTTCATTTAAATTCTCTTTCCTTCCCTCACATTCCACACACACCCCCTTTTTTATTTTTGCTTGTTTTCTTTTTGATTGCTTCTATTCACAGTTTATGGCTGATAACCTCAACGCAGCCCCAACAGTCTTACAGGCTTTCACAAGAAAACTCAATTCTTATGCCTGTACCAGGTCTTCCAGGCTGAAAGACCATTAGAATGATGTGTATTAATGCAGCTACCAATTGTCTCTAACTATATTTAAAACAAGCACTGTAGCTTGTTCTCAAACCAAATGATTTGTGTATGGTGAGGCGAGGAGGGAAACTTGCTCTGTGTCACTGGTTAAATGAAACAGCTTAAAACATTGCATTCACCTTCTCCCTTTTAAAACATAAATACTTGAAGTACAAATGAAACCACAGGACTCACATGGCAATGCAGCATAACCACAAGAGAATTTCACTGGAGTTCACAATCACACACAGAGGACAGGACTGTGGGGAAAGTAGAGGATTATTTAGAGTTGCTCCTCATTGCTGAGTACTCTGTTCCTCAGATGAGAAGAATCAATATTAGCAAATAAGATGCTCTAGGTCTGGGCGAGATTCACCGCACTTAACTTCAGCCACAAATTAGCTATAGATCGTTATCCTTTAGTTTTCCTCAAGAACCAATGCAGTCGTCTATATCTCTCCAACAGGCAATTCATCTTACTTAAAGACTGGTGTCAAAATCAAATCTCTCTCACTGGTGACTATCAAGGGAGACCAAATGATTGTCTTAGACTAGGCATATCAGTTTCAAACAGCTCAAGACAGGTATATGAGGATATATTACATCCTTACAATTGATCTGAAGGTAAAGGAAGGAAAACTGGAAAAAAAGGAAGCTAGAAATATCACTGCAGTCTAGTTTCAGGCTACAAACAGTCTGCTTTCTAAACCAGCCTGTGCCCTAGAGGCTTATCACCGAAACCTTTAAAAGCTTATTTCTTTTCTGCTTCTCCTCTCCCACTCTTCCAACTGCACAAACACACAGAAACTGGCTTTAAAGACAAGCCAAGTGTCTTGAAGTTAAGCTATTCATCAGACAGCTTCATATTTTAAGGATCCATTAAAATGTTTTAGTACAGCTCTGTTGTATAGGCTCTGTGCTCTTAGCACTACTCCACAATAGCTCTATTTTTTTTTAACCTTAAATCAGTGCTACTCTACAGGTGCTTATAGATGAACTTAGAGTAGGCAAGAAATCAGCTCAGGACAAGTCACATGACTTTAAACAGCATCAGAGCCAGCAGATGAACAAAATTCAGCTATCTCAGCTATCTCCCCTTGACTACTTGAAAGCATTTAAAAGCCCACAGGGAACAATGTAACGCTACACAGAAGGAGATTCAGATCGTACTTCTCCCGAGGAGTTGTAAACTGCCAAGTGAACAAGTCTTCCTGTTTTTTCAGGACATTTGACAACCCAGAGCGTCATGTAAAATAAAAGGAACAAAGAAATATCCCTCTAAACTTTTGTAATTTTGTTAGCAACAATTCTGTCACTAGCACAAAAGATTTGCTGTTTTAGAATATATGAAACAGGGTTGATACCAATTGTTTTCTGCAGATAAACATGAAAACGTATTAGTAACTTAGAAGGGAAGTTAAGTATTTGGCAAAATATTAAAGGCAAAGTTTGGGAAGTGGAATATAACATAACATGATCCTGAGACATTATATGGTACTTCCAAAAGCAGAAAACAACTAATTTTTTATTCATATAGTGCCAGTTTCATTATGCAGCTACATCTATACCCACATTTTAAAGAAGTAAGCTGTCATGTGCACCAGACAGCCCATCCACTTGCTGCTGGAGTTGCTTGGGACCACAATCCTTAGAAACGTGTATCTGACTTTACACTGAGTAAGCTGGATACAAAAAACCACAGGCATTGCAGTGCTAATACAAGATACAGATAGGAAACAACATACATTTTTGATATCAAGTACAAAGTCATAGTCCTAAAGACATGCTGATTTCAAAGTTAGCCTCCAGTCAACAACCTGTCCTCACTCCAACTTTACATCATTAGCAGCTCTCCCCAGGCAGTGGACCTAGGTCACACAGTCCCCTCCTCAGCAGCAGTTTTACACAAGTGAAAAATCTGATGACTTCAGGTCATGTGTCTGTGGTTCATCCTGGTACCTGGAAAGAACAACTTCCAATGGCCTCAAACAGCTACTACTCGTGTTTTTTTACAGCAGAAGTACTGTCTTCTTAGTTGGACCTTCTCTCTGCCTATACTTACATATTGTGTAATACAGCAGGGACTTCAAACTGGGTCAGGGCCTCAAGGCCAACTGTCAAAATACCCAATTACAATATACAACCAACTACTGAAGAGAGTCAGAAAATCAGCTTGAGTATACAACATGCCTAGTACAGCACAGGGAGCCAGTGGTATGTGGAGTACTGTAACATGAAGCAATAAGGCTACACACACATCTTTGAAATTAATTTCATTTGGGAAAGTCTAATTTCTAGTTTCTCCTGCAATATCAGTGACTACCCCACAAATGGCAAACAGAAGAGCAGTACAGAGCACATCTAATCTCTTCTGTCCTCATTTCCATAGCATATAAATAGATGAGTTACACAATGGGAAGGGGAAAGAATCATGTTTATGATAATATAATTTCCAAGCATGCAGTGAAGGGCAGTGTAGCACACCTGGCATGGTCTGAAGACTGCACGTGGGAAGGGAGTCCAACATACAGCCATGCAGAAAAGTAGGGAAAGATACAGTAAAAACAGCAGTTACCAAGAAAAGCCTTAGCAGTTTCATGCAAACTTGCTGTGCATTTTCCTATGCAGTCTTTTAAGCATCAGGCAAACAACTAAGCCTGTTCACTAGAGGTACTGCTGTCTTACTAACAACAGAAATTTTGTTCTTTTCTCACAAGGCACTTCAAAGCAGAAGCTGAATGGCTCACACCACAAATTAATATGCATCTATTTAAAAGAATCATTCCATGTTATACCAAACAAGCCATGGTTTAGGCTGCCATTCAGGCTAGTTCATGACTGACTTCATTTTTCCTTCTCATTTGCCATTTTGAAGACAAAAACATGAGGAAGAAATTCACAAAACTATTTCCTAGGATTTAAAAACAACATACTTGCAACTACAGATTTCTTGGGCTGCTGCTGGGCTGCTGCACCTTTACAGCTTCTGTGGCAAAACTGAAGTCCTGTAAGATGGTGATGTTTGCTTTCTCTCGTTGCTACCTACACGCAGCAAATCTGTCACAAGGATTAACTGTTCACATTTCTGTTTCCACAGGGAAACACAAATAGTACTTAACATGGCTAAAGCTCATGGGTGCTGCACAAGGTTTTCCTTTTGGTTTTACTCAAACATGTCAATTCTTTCCCAACAGGAAAGCATCTCCAACTCAACACAGAACAAAACCTGGGCTCACGACTTTGTGCAAGACTGAACGTATCTGGTCCACTGACAATACATGAGGATTATATCATTCATGAAGCAGCTGCAGTGCAGAGAGGATTAAGCATTAAAGATGCTTTTTTTTACACCTGTAGAAGACAAGAAAATCTTTAAATTTTGCTCTCAAGTACAGGACAAAAACATCTGACAGGAATTAGTTAATGGAGAGATTTGTCTTCAGGCTCTTAACATGGCACCAATGTCTGCTCCATCAGAATATCAGGCATGGCAGAAAGTGACATTCATTCAGAACTTACAGCCCTGCCTCTCAAGATGACAGGCATTAAATGTGTCACAGTGCTTTAACTTTGTATGACCAAAACTAGACAATCAAGATCTCATCACAGAGCCAGAGACTGCAGTCTCATGATTCTCTGTATGGTATGAAACAGAACATAAAAAAATAACCTTATACTAAGTGCTTAGTAAGAGGTCGTCCATGCAAAATAAATTGAAGCTGTATGTCAAAGCACACATAGAAGGGTGGGAGTCATTCAAGTGTCCCATGGGACCATATGGTGCCGTGGCCATTTGCACCCATGGTATTCTGGCTATAAAGCATTACCATTTCAAACATACATACACTTTAAACTGATCTCAATGATTACAGAAAGAAAAAGAGGGGACAGCTGCGATTCATTCTGACCTAGAACATCATATTCAAGACCCAGAATTGAAGGCCACCTTCAGCACAGGCCTAGGAAAAGTTCAGTGATGAATGCAGAAGCAGGAATCTGACAAACCCCTCAAACTGCATTACAGTACTACATGTAGCTTCCAAAGCACTAAGCAAATCACAGAGCAAGAGAAGGTACAGATGGCAAGATGAGCAGCAGCATGCAGATGAAATGGTGCTTCCTCCTACTTCGTTGGCTCAAGTCAGAAACAAGAGACCCCACTGGGCTCTCGGGAACTCTCTCCTCAAAGAGCAGCTAGGTTGGAAAAGAATATTTTGGAAACGCTTCGGTGCTTAACACATTTTATAAAGTAACTCTTTGTATCATACATTGGTCTATTTACAAGTACGTAGTTTTATGGTGATCATGCAGACCAGGCTCTATATGGCTGTCAGTCCTTGGCAGCTTCTTAAAAATACTTACGATTCAACAAAAGGTAAGAAGATATTCCATATGGTCACATTTACCTACAATGTCTTCTTACCTGACTGCTATTCTCTTCCTCTGAAGGGCTGTTTGCACTGAACAAAAGTGAGCATTCTGGGGTTTATCTCTGAAGGTGTCCTTTTCTGCAGAACACAATTCTCTAACTCAGAACCAAGTAGTGAAACGTGTAACCCTTCCATATGGACATCTTCTGTAAAATAGCTTTGTGTTTAAATGGGCTTTAGTTTGGCCTTTTCCCCTTCCATTTTCCCTTACCAATTGCAAAGCTGCTTTTGGTCAAGTTTCAAGACAAATCATATGAATGTGCATTACTGTTGAGTGAAGCCTAAAAAAACCCATTTGTTGATATTAAAGTGAGGGCTTTTTTCCCATGCTTAACAAGCAATCTGAAGTCCGGAAGTCATAAGCTGAAGTGTTAGAAATGCAAGGAGAAAAATCAAAGAAACAAAGTCAGAGTTTCTTGGTTTCCTTCTTTCCGACTGAACTAGTATATTTTCTCACAGCTACACAAACATTGCCTCAGAACAAAAGTAATTCCAACTCAGCAATGACGTTATTAGGATGCCTTACTTTGCAAAGTTTCAAGTTGTAATCTTAGCATAACACAATGGCTCAGATGATGGCTCCCCTGCAAGCGTCGCAGTGCAGTTTTAACAGTCACAGCACTGCAGTACATGTGTACCCATGAGAGCTTTAAAATACCTAGCTTGATAAAAGCTATAGCATAGCTGTAGTCGGAAAGAGTTCAGGATGAACTAACCCTCCCTTCTGGGCAGGATTTGTGGATTATGTTTCCTCTGTGCTGCAACCGTTGTACTTGAGTTAACCTACTTGTATCTGGTTCAAGTGTGCCTATACCACACTGTACTGTAGTGCAAGCGCACATCTAATAAAACTCCCATGGGTCATGTGCCTTGTCTGTCTGTCTCAGTTTTTGTGCCTTGATGTGGTTTAACCCCAGCCAGCAGCTAAGCACCACACAGCCACTTGCTCACCCTCACCATGTCAGGATGGGGGGAGAGGATCAGAAGAGTAGAAGTGAGACAACTCACGGTTTGAATTAAAGACAGTTTAACTGTTAAAGCAAAAACCACACATGCAAGCAAAGCAAAACAAGGACTTCATTCACCAGTTCCCATGGGCGGGCAAGTGTTCAGCCATCTCCAGGAAAGCAGGGCTCCACCACACCCAACTGTGACTTGGGATGACAAACACCATCACTCCAAATGTCCCCCCCTTCCTCCTCCTGAAAAGTCCTTGACATAGTATAAACGTAACTTAGCAACAACTAAAAAAAAATCAGTGTGTTATCAACTTTATTCTCACACCAAATCACCAAAACACATAGTTCTCACATCAAAAACACAGCACTGCACCAGCTACTAAGAAGAAATTAACTCTACCCCAACCAAAACCAGGATATGCCTATTGTGATAGGAATCCTTATACTCGCCACTGTGTTGGCGTCAAAATGGGGTAACTCGAGATCTACTCAGATACACCAATGATTGGGTCATTTGAACACTCAGAAAAAGAGCAAAAACTAAATTACTTGGTAACATCCCCATGTTAACATTGCTGCCACTTAAACCCATCATTCCCCTCCATCTCATATAACATCGTTCTGTGAATGAATGCCATCCTTTTCAAAGAAGAGACACAGTTGACAAGCTGTGACAAAAGATGAAAGTAAAAAAAACCGTAAAAAAATCCCACAATACAGACTTCAAACACAGACCTCAAAGAGGTTTACTTCAAGTGTGTGCACCAAAGGTAAATCACATTTGCTCAAAGGGACAAACAATGCTTTTACCCTACATTGACTCTGCAGGGCTGGGCTTATGTTAAATGTTCAATTGCAAATAAAACAGCAGCTGAACACTGAAGAAAAAACCTTTCAAAAACCCACAAAACAAAACCAAAACAACAAAAAGCTAAACAAACTGCAAAGTAATACCACCGCAAACTGCACCCTTAGTGCCGTCTACTACATGCCTAAGCTTTTTCTCTGATTTCAGAGAGGGTTCTCAGGGTCTACTGTAAAGTAGAACTGAATTGTTCTAGCTCTTCTCATTCCTTAAGAATTAGGAAAAGATCAGAAACTTTAGCTATATTACCCAGTCAAGATATTCATGCAAAGTAATAAGCCAAACGTTTACCAGCAGGGAGACATAAATTTCCTTTCCCAACTAACCAATAGCCAGGAAGACCAGGACTTTAGAAATAACACCTCTATTTTTTTAGCTGTACTTTTAGAACAATATTTTATATTTTAGTAAGTGTTCTGGGAAAAAATAAGCAAATGATCAATACTGGATATATAAGTAGTAGTGGGAGAATAGATTTTGCTAGGTATAATTAAAAATAAGCACCATACCATAAGAATTAAAAATGCTCAGGAAGAGAATCAAAGTGGACAGCTTCAAAAAAAAGTGTGTGCCCAGAAGGCAGGATTGGATCCATTTCTCCAGACTTCAGTTCAAAACCATACATGACTGTTGAGTGAAGTCTGAAGGAATCGCTTGTTGATATTAAGCAAAGGAAGAGTTCTGCCATCAATATCTGTTAAAAGCAAAGACTAGTTTGCTTAGATAAAAACACATTTTGACATATGTATTTTTCTGGTGCAGAAGAGAGATTTTAGGCAAGTTGTAAAGCACACCTCACTAACTTTTACCTTTTATATCTGTATGGACAAATTTCACTCTATTCTTTTTTACTTTCATTCACTAAACTATTCAATTATAAACCCTTAATTCTTGTTAAAAAAAAAAAAACAAAAACAAAAACCAACAACCTGAAAACATTGTTGAGTTTCAACACTGACCTGGCAAAACACAAGCCTTTCAAGCAATTCCTGAAGCGGAACTGAGTACATATGGGTGTGCAAACACACCTTTTAGAAGCTCAGGTCATTTAGTCAGGGAATAACCCTGCTGCAGCATGGCTTCTCCACTTTCCTACTTCAGCCTCCCCTGTGGGTCAGATGTCCATACGCTTACTCTTCACACCACTCTTGCCTCGTCTTCCCAAGACGTGAGCAAGACTGGAAAAGAAATGCAGGCAGAATCTGGGATGCCACTGGCTGCCAAGTGACACCATTTCAGCTGTTCTGATTAGGAACAGCAAACAACATCTCTGCCACACAGGGTTCAAGGTACATTTTGGGGACAACTCATCACTTGGCCTCCATCAGTATAGGATGCACGTAAATTCTGAATGGGGGGCATCTCCTTAAGTAGGGGGAATGTATCAAGTCAGTCCCTGGAAGAAGCCAAGCACAAAATAATCCCAAGATGAAAACCTCCTGCAATTTAATACTGCAGAGATATTTTCTGAAAGTTTCTGCTGTAGCACAATTTTTTTGGATCGTAGCACAACAGCCACAGTGAAAACAGCATTCATGCATCAGGTGCATGGATCTGAGGCTGGAAAGTAAAATCTGTCTTTGGCAGAGTGACAGGAAGAACAGCTGATGGACAGAGAGATTCAGAGGCACCATGCCAGCACCAGAAGGTCAGAGGACCAGAATGGACAATGCAAGCTGGGTCCCTGAGATGCTGTTTGGTGCTGTCCCATCTGATTCTCTGCATAACCTCAGGGAGAAGAAACTAGCTGGAATCAAGACCAGAGTATCTGGCACCATTTTGGAAGGACTGTATCTGCCAGAGACCTAGGGTAACAAAATATTCTTCAGAAAAAAACCCCAAAACCTAAACACCCAAATAAACCCCAACTCTACCTCTGAAAGAATATTTGACCACATTAAGAATTCAAGAGCTTCATCCCTCCTCACTTTGGAGGAAGCAGAAACACTGGAAATATGGGGCTTCCTTCATGCATTAGCCTCGCTGTTCTTTCCTGTGTCCACGCAGAAAGCCAGTTTCTTCCATCTTACAGTTGGCACTAGGCTAATCACAAAGCAGAAGCACCTATAGAAAGCAACCTAGAAAGTAAACTAGACAGAAAATAAATAGCTAGCTTTTAAGGCCACATTTGGCACTATGGCAAATATTTATCATTACTCCCAAAGAAAAAATAATAGCATGAAAGACTTAAGCTATGGATAATACTACTGAGAGAACAGAGTAAAAGACTAAAACCAAATCAGCCCTAACTTCTGGTGAAACACCAAGCTTCAGTTTGCAGCAAGAAAAACAAACATACTACGCTTGCATGTCCACAAGACTATATATATATAACAAACACAAATGAACGCTATATAAAGTAGTATACAAACATGCAACAGGAATATGAGAGAAACTGAACTTACTCTTTAAATTGCTGGTAAACAGAACAACCAAATATGTAGATGACAAAAGACAATGTTGAGATGTCTCCTTAAATAACTTTAAAACTGTTTTCTGCTTCAAAGGTCTTGTGATAACTTAAGAGCCTGCTGAACACCAATAATGAAAATATTTGTTGTACAGTTCAGCCAAGACACCTTTGCTCTTCAAGATCACTTACAAAAAGAACTATCTCTATTCATGCGTGAACCAATATGCCATTCTCTTGACTTTGGAGGCCTCTTAAATCTACCCAGGAATAGACAAAGAAAAAAGTAAGAACTTGCAGTTTCCAGCCAACTTTGCAGAGATGACTCATGTTCCCAAATAATTCACACACTTAAAAATGCTAGCTTTCCCTAAATTAGAGCCTTTTTAAATTATTATTAACAGCATTTTAAAGCTCTGCATATAACTTTTGATACAGAAAGGTTAAAAATAAAGACCATAATTGTTATTTAAAAATACTACAAAGGATACAAGAACAAACAAGGTCAAGGTATTTTAGGATGGCCACAGCCACCCATTCTCTTCATCAATTTATTGTCCAAAAAAAGAGAGGAAGAAGAATTACAACACAACTGGCAATACTACACTTCAAATTTGTGTTCGTAAAATATTTGTATGTATGTGTACACACATGCAGACATGTATTCTACAGAAAACATACTTATAATTATACATCTTGCAGAGAAAACGGAAGAGACTTATCTAGTATCTGCATAGGCAGATGTAGCAGCCAGCATCTTGGCTGTTACAGAGAGTTAAGTCCAAATTGTAAAAAGCTGTTTTCAGCAGTGAAGTGACATAACTTTGCAACTGAAAGATGCACTGCCCATTTGCCACCTGCTCACATGTCACTCCATCACCCCTCACAGTCAGCAATGCCTGCCTCAGGCCTGGCTACCTTTTACAGAACTCTTTGCTTAACAGATTTTGTGCTTTTGGACCTTGCATTAGTAGCAATGCACAATACAGGGTTTTTTTCTGCACACATCCCTCTGCAGTTGATCACGCTTGATTTGAGTGCCTCAGTTTCTGTAAGTGGGATTCAATTTGCCTAAGCCCAAAACATCTATGGTGCATCTATTCACATGTATGTACATACATATGCACATATCCATCCTCCACCTAGGCACCTAATTCATTTCATACTCGTGACAAACAGGCACTTTCAGGGTGGGGTTCACCTTATTGAAGGCAAATACCTGAAGTCAGAAGAATCCTTCTACCGCCCTTTTACCCATCTCTTCCTCTTCACCCTACAAGACATCTGACTAGCTCAGTTAAAAACCAAGGCAGACAAATCTTGCCCTAGCTGCCCAGCCTAAGCTGCTTTATATTTATAAACTTGTTGTCAGAAGATATCGAGCTATCTGAAAAATCAGATACTTCAAACACCAAATCAGAAACCCACCAAGATTTCAAGTGTCCCCAAAAAAGTTTAATCAAATTTGAGAAGACAGATGTAAACTAATCTTCCAAAATGCCACGTATACACAGACAACTCAAGAAGCTGTATAAACAAAACCTTCTATAGCATGATGATCAGCACTGCCTTGGGTAAACACCATGCTCTATAGCTTTACTGCATCTTTGGTATCTAGTTGCTTCAACTAGAAAGGAAAGGAAAGGAAAGAAGCAATTAGACCACCTAAAACTTCCTTTCCTATCAACTAGATAGGAAAAGTAGTAACGTCTTTATTCAAAGGCAGTTGTGTATGGTTAAATTTAAAAGGGACTTCATAGGTTTATTCAGCTACCTGATGGATTATGTTTGTTCCTAATTTCTGCATGAGAACACCTATTACTATGAAGGAAAAACATTACACTTCAGTAATTTCTTTGGAAACAGGAATCATTTTTATGTCTGAGTAGCAGCTCTTCATTGTTTAGAACTGTCTTTAAATCACTCTGTTGAAACATGGTTCTGCTAATTTCAGCGGCTCTGATTTTCAACACCACCTCTCCTATTCAATGTGTCACGCTGAAAGGTTGCTGATGGAACTGTCTACTTTCCAGCATGAAAGGCTATCTTTTTCAGAAATTTCATAGGAGATCATTCTAATTAATTAGTCTACAGTTCCCACACCACTTTATGTCCTTTATTTTTTTTTTTTTAATTCGGTTGTGCAGCTTTTTGTTTGGCTGGGGTTTTTATGTTTGTTTTAGAAAGTTCCCAAAGCTCTTGCAGGCAAAAATTTATTTCTCTCTCTACAAGAGATGGTTTCTGGATGCTTTTGCTACTGAGAATTTTTTTAGCTCTCCAGAGAACAATTAAACAATGACTCTGTTTTCATTCCAAAGCATAATTCTACTTCTGAAAATTTCATTTGACTAACATGATACTGACCACAACTTTCCACCCACAAGGCAATGTAAGTCAAGTTCGGCCTCATGTCAGTATGCACTGGTTAGACCCAAGTCCCAGGAGGTGCAAAAATTACTTAGCTGACAATGTGATTAGGTAACCAGTTCTCCTTCAGGCTGACTACATGAATGGATTCAAAGCTGCTTCTCCAACTCAGAATCAGCAAAGGTCTTAACAGGATTTAAGGAGTGAAGGCAAGGTTTGATGGGAATGGCAAGGGGACCAATTGCTTCCCCTTGAAGTGAGAAAAGAAGCCATGAGGAAAAAGGTTTGACTGCAGTTGAGCGCAAAAGCCTAACTCATGAATAATTCCTTCATTTCCAGCTATCAGTTTACATTACTAGCGCTTTGCTCCTCTTAGCTCTGTGACTCTAAACCTTCTCATTATAAAAGGGAGAATTACCCCGCACAAAGCAAAAATATAATCCTCCTTCCTGAGCTCTGAAGTGATCTGGTCAGACCTTCCCTCTCGAGAAATGGCAGAAACCACCACAAGTAGACAGCAGGGGACTAAACCGCTGCGTGCTGCCCGCATTAATGGCCAACGGCTACTCACCAGTTCTGCTGTTTCTACATTTTCTCTCTGACCTCATCTTGCCTATTCTAGCTATTTATATTGTTACCTCTTTAGGCCAGGGGACATCTTTCACCACGTCCTCTACTACGTGGTCTGAACTCCTTGAGCCTGTGGATGTTGTGTAATGAAAATAAATAATGAAAACAACTCTAAAAATCCCTGGTTTATTTAATCATCCATGGGATTAGATTCACATTGCTCTGTAAGCCTGGAATTTAAGAAAAAAGTGAGTAAAACCAGTGGAGGCATTATTGGGTCTTGCAATCTTGGCTCATCTGTACATTTAGAACATACTTGAAAACTGAACATTCACATTTAACGTAACATCATACATCATGCACTCACTTAACTGTCCTTTCTCAGATGGTGATTGATATGAAATAAACCTGTTCTACTGTATTCAGTCATAAAAAGAACTCAAGGAAGGGAACCATGAAGGTAAAGGTGACTTTTTATAGGCCTGCTTTACAGAGTGATTCCACAGGAAATAGGAAAATGCTCCTCAGTGCTTTTGTTTCCTGATCTACCGACCAGAGACATTTGTCCATCCCAGGGAAGATTTTAAATGTTTATGGTTTATAGCAGTAATTCATAACAAATCCTTAAATGAATGGTCATATAGAAAAGAAAATACGTAATGAAAGTAGAATTCAGAAGTTCAGTACAGAGAAGCCATGTCAAGAGCCATTTTAGGGTTCCTGAACACATATGAAATCCATTGAGTCAAAAAACGATTCCTAAGAGTCAGTGTTGATTTCAACATGTGTGCTGTACAGACTCTGAGGATTAAGTTAAATACTGAATTCCAGAGGCAGGAGAATAGCAGCATTCTGTGGGCATCGCATTTCTGTCTGCATGGAAGGGTACAACTCAGAAGGCTTTAAAAGGCAATTTAGTCCCTCTTTTCCTGGAGCTGTTATGCTATGAACTCAGATTCTTTTTGGTTCCTTTTGGTACTTATTTCTTAGCTTCCATTTTCTGCATCCAGCACCTTTTTACTCCAAATAAAAATGTCTTTTGTCCCCTTTCCATGCTGTTCTCATGCATAAAGCATTTCTGCAGACCTTGGAATAAAGACAGCATTAGCTGCAAGGATATCAGAGCAACCTAGAATTTGCTCTGTACCTGCACACCAGTACTGTCTCTTTCAATCTCTCTCTGCCAATAAAGGATTTTATGGAATTGCAGGTGGTTTACTTTCTGTGCAGGAGGCTAACAGTTGCACCATGTAACTATAGCGACCACTACCGTCAAAGTTCTCAGTCTTTATTGACATGCCTCACACAACCTCATGGAAAAATTTATACAAATGGAGAAACAGAAAATTAAACATCCTGAAGGCCAAAGGAAAATATTGTGGTGATCTGCATCTTTATGCATTGCTTAAATACTTCCCCCATGGTAATTTGCTTCTTTTACTGTATAGTGGTAACATTAAAATAGCATTTTAAAACATAATTTAAACAGTAATTTGAGCCTCCACAATGCCAAACCAGAAGATATGCACGCAATCAGCTCAGGAAACACTTTAGCACATTGCTATGTTTGACAAAGATTCATCATTGGGAAAGTGACACTACATAAATGGTGAGAAGAAATAAGGTGCACACATTTTTTTTCATAGAGAGTAATAAACATTTGCATAGGGATATACTGAATTATTCATTTCTCACAGGCAAGACAAAAGATGCATCTTTCTAAAAGATATTTCTCTATCCAAAGGATACACTTTTAAAAGGAGTTTCCTGTGCTCACAGCAGCTGAGAACTGTGTGAAAATGATACTGGGATGCTCTGTCCCAGTCTTAGAAATCTGTGACTTGATAGACAAGTTTGACATTCCAAATCCAATAAAACAGTTTCAAGCTTGCAGCAAAATATGAAAATCCCAGTCTGAAATGGCCTCAAGTATACTGGAAAACTACCAAATTGCTTATGTTGAGCTTGAAAATGCCATCTCTAAACATGCTTCCAAGGCCCTGATCCACAGTGTGGAGATTTGATCCTTGCTAACAGCCACCATTTATAACCTTAACCTTTACTACATTACTTCAACACTCTCCAACAGCTCAAACAATATGAATTAAAAACATAAAAAAAGGTGTTTACAATAACCACTGGACCGAGAACTATTCCTGCTAAAATCTTGACCTTACTGACAAAGCGCATTTGTGTGGTCACAGGAATAGATACTTTAGCAGACAATGAATCGGACCAAAACACTTCACCCTGGTTGCCAATTATTTCTCATTTTTAGCTCTGCTGACATGATTTATTTTGCTAAAAAAGCACAATAATCTTAACCACTTTTTTGTTCTAATGATCAACCAAAACAAAAATATTTTAATAGTAAGGTTTAGGGAAAACTACTGAGCTGCTAATATAGCTCTTCGGAATCTAATACTCTTGCAGTTCAAAATGCAATCTAGGCTGCCTGGAAAGGATGAAAAAGATGTGTTGCTATGGAAACAGGAAGACACATGTTTAGGTTGCTCATCCCTGAAGAGCTGCCCAACCAATATCTTTAAAGTCTGCTAATAAAACTTTAATCAATAATTAGAATAAAGTTAATTTCACCTCCTGTTTGACACCAGAATCTTGCTTCTGACATTGTCAAACTCTTTTAATGTTCCCTGCATCCAACTATGCCCTACAACATTAAGAATGAATTTATGCACAAACAAAAATGTCAACATACACTTAATCTAGTTCAGCTACTTAAAATGATTATTCCACCCAGCCACAGATACTAGCTTCCCAATTTAAAGTCTTGTGCATGTAGGAATGTGGGGTTTAATTTACCAATTGGTGCGCTATTTCTCCCCCTTCAAAAAACAAACTAACAAAGCAAATTAACTCTTCGGCTAATATGTGTAGGACAAGGCCTCAAGGACAACAGTCCAAGTACTGATAGCCTGATAAATAGAGACTTGTTAGAACTTGTAGGGCACAAGCCCTGGGAACAAAGGAACAAGCTAACTGCAGACCCCTGAGCCGTTACAGTTGAGGAGGCAACCAGACGGACAGAGAAACAAGTAGCCAGATAAGGGAACAGATGGCGCCAATATGTAATCAAGAAAGCCGTGTAGAAAGAAACTCCCTAACTTTGGAATAGAAATTATTGCTATGTCAAGATAAACTAGTAAGTTCCTATTGTTCTAACGGTGTGCCTTAAATATCAACCAATCAGTGTTTTTTACGCTTAAGATTTAACCAATCAGTGTGTAATATGTAGAAGGTAGAAATGTATATATTTGTAAGAAAATCACTAATAAATGGACAACTTGCTTGCATCAAGCTGCGTCCCATCTCTTCATTCGCCGCAAATATGGGCTTAAGGCCATCGCTGAGGGATATGCCCACTGATAATGTGACAATCACCCCAGTACTGGAGATACCACTCATCAGCAGATGTTCAGGTAGAGAAGCTATTTCCTAGAAATGATAGTTTCCATCTTACTATGCTTTACCTGCAGACAGACCTTCTAAAACACTGGGGCTTAGGAAGAAAAAAATGCATTTCCAGACAAACAGAAAACAGGCCAAGTTATTTGCTGGCAAAACTCCACTTCCTTCACCATTAGAACAGCCGCTAGTCCGGCTCCAAACATGCAGCCATTCATTATCTGTACAGTTAATTACGTTGGTACACCTATTTGTCATTACCTTGGGAAACCAATAAGCAAGGCTTTGTTAACACTATTTACTAATCTATTAACTCATTCTTTATAAATAACAAAGTACAATGTTAAGATATCAGAGCATGCTAATAAACAGTTAACAAGCTTTGTATTCTGGATCACATAACAGTAAAGCAAAGCTGAAAAGACAAGAAATCCATACTGTGAACAAAAGAGGTGCATGGCAGTTCTGGTTGTGTTTTTTTTAATGTAATTGTGGTTTAACCCAGCAGGTAACTAAATACTCCAGAGCCACTCGCTCACTCCCCTCCAGTGGGATGGGGGAAAGAACTAAAAAAAAAAAAAAAACCAAAACAAAAAAAACCCCAAACTCGTGGGTTGAGATAAAGACAAGTTTAACAGGACAGAAAAGGAAGAGAAAATAATGATGAAAGAATACACAAAATAAGTGATTAAGTGATGCACAATACAATTGCTCACCACCCACTGACTGATGTCCAAGCCAGTCCAGAAACAGTGGGCTGCCACCCCCTGGCCAACTCCCCCCCTAGCTTTTTTGTTCAGCCTGACATCCTATGTACAGAATACCCCTTGGGCCAGTTTGGACCAGCTGTCCTGGCCGTGTCCCTTCTCAACTTCTTGTGCACCCCATCCTCCTTGCTGGCAGGGCAGTACGAGAAGCTGAGAAGTCCCTGACTTGGTGTACACACTGATCAACAACAACTAAAACATCAGGGTGTTATCAACATTATTCCCATCCTAAATCCAAAACACAGCACTGTACCAGCTACTAGGAAGAAAATTAACTATCCCAGCCAAAACCAGGACAGTAGTCATAAGTGATTTTTTTTTTTTAATTTCCATTTCTATTAATGTGTACAATATTTCTGTTTCAGTATTCCTGGCAGAAAAACTCTAGTGGTCCATTCTGACAGAAAGAAAATCAAATCCTATCCTACCAACCACAAATCTTTACTGTACTGAGATCTTGAATCTGAAGATTAGAAATACTAACGTCAGAAGAGATATGAGTGATAACAGTGGCAATATGTCCTTTAAAGAGGACACACTTATCTGGTTTCAGCTTCAGAGGTTTAGAGTGGGGGTGATTTTCCACGCTCTGCTCCCAGAGTACACCAGCACTTTCAAGAGTATGGCAGTCTCTCTTACTGGCTGGTTTATTCAGGCTTGAAGTTGTCTAGAAAAACCCTGACACAAATCCTCTGTTCAACTGTACAAGATTAAAGATGTTTGTTATTTTTAAATTAAACTTGAAATACACTGATTTCCTCAAAGAAGAGGAACAACACTCTCATTTCCTCTTCCTGGCTTTGTAATTAATATGAAGACATCATAATTGCAGGCACAACCTTCCTCCAAACCAGGATCCCACTGCGTAGGCATTACGCAGTAACTATATACATAGCTTCAGTTAGCAGCTGAAGTTGGAGATACTTCCATTTTTCATGAGAACACTAAAGTATTTGAAAAAATACAAAACCTTATAGCACCAGTATTTCCAAAAAGATAAGTAATTGCACTTTGCCCACCTTGGGAATGCTTAGCACATTCAGAAATCCTTTCTGATTTTTTTTTCTTTTTTTTTGTAACAGAACATATAATATCAGAGGGACAGTGAGTGAGGACAATTTAACTTCGTAAATCTTATTTCATCTGGACTCATAAAAATGTATTCCATTAAAATTCCTCAGAATAAGCTTGCTAGAATATATTTATCCAGGAATTTGAAGGATGTAAAATTGTTTTGATTTTTCCATCCTAAATAGTCCTGGTTTTGCGTATAGACATATTTTTTATGTATCACGGAATAGTCAGCATTTTTTTTTAAAGAGAAGAGTGAAATGACAAAAAAGTTTTTTTAAAATCTTGATTATGTTTTTTAAAGGCTGGAACATTTTCCCGTTGCTTTTATTTTCAATGCAAATGTTTCTTCCCCTATGGTACCCACTGTGATATTTAAAAGGACTTATTTGCTTACCACTAAATAGATATTTACTCACACTACAAACCTCATGTCATACAATGCCAGCATTATTTAACTACCTTCTCTTAGGAGACATCTTATACTAGGGACAGCAGGTTGGGACAGTGTCACACACTGTCTGGAAAGATTCACACAAGCCACACAGATATTGTTCCTTCCCCAATCAGGCAAAAAAAGCCCTGAAAACAATTACTATCCAGTTTTATCAGCAGGGTAAAATACAATCAAATCTCTGAGTATTTTGCTAAAGAAGTAGGTTAATTTACCCCTTCAGCAATAGAAAAACCCAAGAACTCAGCAATATCATTCCCCCCTGAGCAATACCAGCTCAGAGGGTTAACAGCACAGCGTTTCATTCATGTTAGTTTTAAGGGCTTGGCTGCTCCCTGGGCATCTGTGCTGGCTACAAAATGATTTTCAAATGTCCTTCCATCCAGGCATCTCTCTCCTGAGTCTCAGCCACAGTTACCAATCACAAACCAAATGCTTCAGATGCAACAGCACTAGCTCTGGCTTTCAACAGAAAATTTTGGAGACAAACAGCTTACAGAGAAGAGAGATTGACAGTGACATTTGGAGCAGAGTGCCCTATGCCTCCTTCCTCAGGAAAGCTTCATTTTAGTCATGATATTTTAGCTAATTCATATGGCTTTTACTGCCTAAGAGCCAGCATGTGACCTCACTGTTCTCCTTTTTTCTATGTCTGTATTTTAAAGCCAACTTTTGTTCAGAATTTTCATGGATCCCAGACAGAAAACAGCCTCAGGACATGGAATAATTTAGGCTGGACCTTTGGAGATTACCTGCTCCAGGTCTGTGCTTGAATGCTCACAACTACACTACTCTTATCCCTTGAACTTACTGCACTGCTATGATACACTCTGCACCAGGCACTGTATGCAGAGAAACTGCTGGGTCCAACTGCATAATGTCAGGCAGCTTAATGTTTGTTCATCTCTACCAAATTTCCCATTTTTCCAGGCTCATAGGATCTTGCTTTTCCTCCACCAGCACTTCTCTGCAGACAACAATCCTCTTTCTTTGCTGAGAAACTCAATGTGACTCTGCAAAAAAATCCTACGTACTAGCCAGCTCCCAAATTGTATTGCAGCAGGTTGGGTTTTCAGCTTCTTTTTTTTTATTTAAAAAACACAGGCAAAGCTAATTTCTGCAGATGGAGTAAAACGTACCACATGAACCAGGCAGATTGGCTTTCTCATTGGACACTGAAAGGTTGCTATGATTCAGATGTTACGCCTTAATATTTAAATTTCCACAAGCTACAGATATGCTGATATAAGAACAAACGTCAGAAGGTTGATCTATTCTGAGATCCATCTTGGAAGAAGGTCGACAGCACACTTTGAAATCAAGTTCTGTTTCTTTCTATTGGAATTTGACAGATTTCAGTCACTTGAGTAAGAAAAGATTGCCAGAGAGGAATCCCAACAGTACAGTGCAGCTTTCAAATGATCATGAGGAGACACTATACTGCCATTTCCTTTATCCTTGCTGGAAAATGTAAGAAATAGCAAACTCATTTATATATACACATCGGGCCCCTTTGTCTTCATTTTCATTTTCAAAGTACTCTTTTCACACAGATTCACGTTTGTTTACTGCTTATAGTAATATAATGCAATAGTGCCATACCACTTAACTCCACCCAGGCAACAAAACTCTGCAGTGTTGTTTTTGCCTTCTCTCAAATCTGGCAGACTTGGCAAACAGGAAGATTTGACAAGCTCCCTATAGCTCAGGGCATTGGAACCATGAGGCCTCAGTGTGTTTGGATTTGGTTTGGGAGTGGTTATTTTACCTTTCTTTCTTAAGGAAAGAAACCTTTATGCTGATTCTGGTCTTAAACACTGCATCCTGAACAGTGCGACAACTGGGGAAAACAAGATCTACAGTGTCAGCCACTTACATGTGTTCTCACGTAGTCACCATCTGTTTGGTAGTCCCAGAAGTCAGCAGCTCGTATCACAAAAAGTCCTGTCATATTAAACACCCTGCTGACACAGACCACGGCATGAGGGACCAAGCCCACTAGCTGCTGAGCCATCAGGTTATGGCCTCAAAATGCACCAGCAAAGAACCACTAGAAGACAGTCCTTCAAGGTATTTTCCTTCTCTTCCCAATTACAGGCTGCCCACTGATGATGAAACTGCTGCAGCTTACACTGTATGTATTTGCTAAACAAATGCAATTTACAAACATGCAAGTCTGTAAAAATGAGTTTATGTTGAGAGAGAGGAAAACCCACAGAAATAAAGGCTACAGTCCTTGTCAAAATAAGCCATTTGCCCTTTACCCAATTCAGTAATTAATTGTTAAGTGAGTTAAAAGGGATTTGGTACCATTACAAATAGCCTAGAGAATCGTCTCCTGGGCTCTCATGGAGGAACAATCCCAGACTTTACTGTATGATAGGATACAGTTTGCTTTCTCCAGCTTAACTAGCTTACGCACATGTGTGTGGGGAAGCTCTGGCCTGGTGCTCTAGGGAAGCTCTGGCCTTGGTGCTCTGTCCATCACTCAGGGTACAGCAGGCCCTTCATGACCTTATTGCTCAAGCTGTGATCCTAAGAGAAAAAACATCTGGTGACCAAGCTGCCAGCACACATCACAACACATATGTAGGTCCCATGAAGACCTTGGGACTGGCACCTGCGAAACACAGTAACAAACATCTCTGTCATCTCAAACAGGAAAAGGAACAAGTTCAAAAGGGATAACCTGCTAACTCGTCCATACATACACACATATACAAAACACACACACACATATATATAGGTTTAAATCAAAATATTGATTTATCAAACTGTTATTCCTTGGTATAGCATCTTATTTACCTTAAAAGAAACTAGAAACTCTTCACAGCTGCATTATCTGTGCCATTTTAGGCTCAATTTTATCATGTCAATTTGTTTCCCAGGAACAAAAGGGCCTGACAACCTCCAGCCTCATGTTTGGGTTGATCTTGCCAGATTAGCATTTGCATTCCATAATTCCCTTCATCAGATAAGCAGGTTTCTGTTTTTTACAGAAATACACCAATTATTTTTATGCTATGTATATATACACCTTTTTTCTAAGGTTAGTTCTGGAGTACTTAAGTCTGCTCAAATGTAGAACAAAAATTTTCCTACGTATGCAGTTCCTTTTCTAGCAGCTACTATTTGACAGCTAAACTGTGAATTCTTCCTCTTCCCTTCTCCCTTTCCAGCTTTGTAAAGAGTCAAGTAGTGGACTCTGCTCATTGGAGGCATCACTGAATGTAACTGTTTCAGGAATAAGCAGGTCGTTTCCCAAAAAAAGTAGCCCAGCAATCTGCGGAAGTATCAGCATAGAAGCATAAGCAGAGAAACCTGGCAAAGCCTCCAAGACTGCACTGGCACATTTTACATTTTGATCACTGAGCTCTCAGCTCCTAAACTGACCATGATAGCAGACAGCTCATGCAGTCCCAATTTATTGTGACCTAAAGGTCATACCAGAACGTTACCAATACTATTTCTCTTTTGGTAGTATCAAAAGGACGCTGGCAGGAATACCAGACATTGTCCTGCCCTGTGTTCCAAATACACATTAGTAGAATGTAACTGAATAATAATGGCAAAAGCTGATCATTATTAATTCAGAATCCACTTTCACATTAATACAGCAAAGAAAGCCACTGCACTCCACACTGACATAAGGGGTGGGTTGCCAGAAGGCTCAGACCAAGTGGAGATCACTTCGAGAACAGTGTCATGTTTCTCCAGAGAGCTAGTTTACCACAGGATCTTTTGCTGCCTTGTGCACTGTCTTATGCTCCAGGCGTTGCTGCCGTTCCTAACTTACCTTTCTATGGTAAATTCAAGCCTCAGTCTTGGAACTGCTTTGGGGCTACACAGAGAACATGAAGAAATATAATCCAAGATGGCCAAACCCAAAGGAGACAAGACAACACAAGGGGAGGCAGACAAATACAAGCACTGAAGGATTAGGGGCAGCCAGAGCAGCTTCCCAATTAGACCTTGCTTGCTCGAGGCAGACATGCACAGGACTGACAATGAGCAAGCAGAAGTTTAACAACATAATATCAGCTAAGAGCAGCAGCAGGAGATGAGCAGGCTTTCTTCACACTGCAGGGGATCAGAGATAATTCAGAAAACAGACAGATTCAATTTAATATAGTAAATTAAAGGGAAATCAAGAGAAAAATTGGGGTCAATCTGGTATGCACATGGCATTCTCATTAAAAAAGAAGTAGACAACAAGATTTCTACATTTCAAGAGGTCTCCAGAATTTAGCAGCACCCAGAAGCTAAGCAGATGGCCTTGAAAAAATGGCCTCTTCACTTGAAAGCCCCAGTGGGAGCTGAGCCCTTTCAAAATAACTGGAACAGTCTCTAGCTATCAAGCAACCAGCAGCAAAAGAGGTGAATTTGCTTTCACAGCATTTCCTCTGGTTCATTCCAAGTTTTCCCTGCTCATTTATATATCTTCAATTAAAATACCATATTTTTTTTTGTAACTGGTCTTGCAGTTAGTAGCAGAAGAGGAAAAGAGTACAAACAAAAGCACTCAGTAATTCAGCTTCAGAAATGCATCTGAATCTACAGCTCCAGGGCTCTGACACATCAGACCTGACAAAGCCTGCTGCTTCCCTTGACATTCAAGGACAATAGGGTACTTTGGTCTATACATTTGTATTCCCTACCCATACACTGGCCTGGCCTTTCTCCTCACTCCCCCAAGCACAGACATCATCTCATCATTGGAGATATGACCTGTGTGCAAACTGCATTGCAGCCTGCATTGGCTGGGAACCGAGCCCAAGGTGAGGGAAACTACATGGAACAAAGCTACACAAACAACAGACATGTACAGCTATTGACATGCCTGGATGTCAAGACATATACTCTCTCTGTTGCAGTAAGGGCTCACCAACCGATGCATAACATTGCTGCAATCTCCAGAAACAGCCTTTTCTCTGCTGTATATGTAGTACCAGAGTCCAGGCTCCTTTACTTTAGAAAAAGGAAGAGAGAGAAATTGATGTATTGGTAGCAAAATATTTTGCTGTACCTACTGCAAATCTGGTACCTCTCACTGACCACAAATACAGAAAAGAAATGATCTGAGAGCATAGCCTTATCATCTCTCTAACAGCCTAATTTTCATTTGGAAGTGAAGGGAGCCCTCAATGAGAAAAAAGGCAGAGGAGAAACAGATAAAATCAGAGATGGTGAAAAGCCATTCATAAAGGGCAACAGGGAAAGGGAGAAGGAAGTCAATCACAAGTACAGACAAGATCAAACGGCAGCATACCAGTAACAGCCATTATTTCCTTGGGAAAAAAAGCTACAGGATGAAGAGGCAGCACCACACCATGCTGTGAGGAGTGCTGCTCTCCGCACCCACTGCATAGGAGTTGTTCTTTCTCCATAGCAACAAGATACTTAAAAGCCAATCTGGAGACTGAAGACCAGCTTAAAAACAAAACACAACATGTATCAACTTATTATCTCTATTTTAAGCCTCAGCTGTGAAGTACACAGGATAGCATTTGTTTAGCCTGAGGAAGCATCTTCACAGAAAGCGCTCTTCTCCCGTTATACCTCCCTGTCTCAGAACCAACTCTTGGTGTCAAGCGAACTGTGCCACTTACACATGCTCCCCAAACAGGTAACACCAAATGCTTTAGGCACAAACACACCTTGCACAAGCCTGAGGTGCTCACAGCTGAAGCGTATCAGCTGCTGCATTTTGCAGGGACTGCAGGAGGGCATCAATACATCCCAACTCTTGCACAGGACTCTGGGAGGGAGTTGCAGCCTTTTGCTGCGAAAAACTACATAAAGTAACAACAACAGAAGTAATAATAATTAACAGCAACTACCACTCCCTAAAACTTGCTGTTTAGTAGTTATCAGCTCAAGTCACCATTTACAAGGGCTCAGGATGCACTCATATTCTGTCCTTGAATTCTACTTATACCTGCTTGGAACCAGCTCTGCTCAGGTACCTGAATGACTTCAACAAAGCTGTTACACAGACTGCATTGGCAGAGCTCTGGAAACATTGCAGACCTCATCTCCTTCTCAAAGGCACTGATGGAGCCTGCACAGCAAATTCCAGAACGCATCAGGATTATTTTAGAAGCTCATCAAATTTGGGTGAATGGATCTTACTGAAAAAGCTGCAGTACAGCTAGGGTTTCAGTCCTGGCCTTGTTTTAGTTTAGCTACTGAGATTAGCTTCCTCATGGAAGGAGGCAATAAAAAAAAGCTATCAAGTCACAGCTCCTTAACCACAAATACCACCCCTATGTTTCGGCAGTTAATTATTCCAAACAGCTAAAACTGCATCTTTACATGCCAGCTCCAAACAAGAACCTTAATAGAAAACCCAAACCTTCCATTATACTCTCCTCAATTTTACTTCCCCAGCAATGAAAAGAGCTGGAACAGAAAAGCTTACTCAAAACAATTACTGCCCTGTCCAGGTACCACTCTGATAACTTGCAGATCTGCTCATGGGAATTTCTACTATTTTCCTGCAAAGAACAAGCATGCAGCAGTATCAGAGTTACCTAGAACAAGCACAGATGAACACAACACAGAGTAGCACTGACTGTACCCAGCTGGGAGTGCTTTACAAACAGCCAGACAGATGAGAGTTGCCTTGTTTGCACTACCCCTAAGCGTTCAGCACCTCTCAGGGTATGAAGGCATTGCAGGCTGCTGAGGACAGAGCAGCACAGAGAGGTAAAGTATTTACCTAAGCAGGGAGACTTTTGCCCAGTGGAACAAAAAACATGCTGAGGATTTGGAAACGCAAACTAAAATTCCTACCTGGCACTGAATACTGAAGAACTGGTGGGAACTGGGTATGATGAGGCAACCAAAGCAAATGCAGCAAGTTGTTGATTACATACAAGGATGCCAAAAATATGGTACACTGTGTCAAGTCTGTTTTAAAGTTACCTTTCCACTACAAAATGTATTTTGTTTGAATGTCCAGAGAACTACGAGGAGGAAAGAAAACTTGTTTTAAGATCATCCAAAGATGTATTTCCAGTGTCTACCATGAAAGCAGTCTTTTGAATTTCATATTAATATTAAACATAGTTCTAGTTTAGATTCACCCATGAGTCATAAGTTAAAAAGAAAAGCACTGTACTCAGCAACTTTGCCTTGGCTCAGCACTATCATCTTACAGACTTCATCTGTACATCTGCTAAATCAAGAACTCCAGAAAAATCCAATCCACATACACTAAACATCCATCTGCCTAACCATTTCTTCTATGGCTAATGTATTTAAATGAATATTTTTAATTTAAAATACAGAATTTTTCAATCAGCCAACCCTTAGCCACTCTATTAGCAAAATAATTCTTACGAATCTTGGTTTTTCATTTCCTCATGCAACATTTTATTCAAGATTTATTAATTTTTAAGCCACTGACTCAATTTACTCTTACTTTTGAATAAAATTATTTTATCTGACTAGAAAAGATTTCTAAAAGAGCTTCAGAGAAAGGATAAGAGTAATTTTCATCTGCATAGATTATGAAGTAGAAAGAAAAGTATGAATCAGCTTGTCCTCATAAAAACACATTTGCTAACTAAAGTCTGTTTCCTATACAATTAGTTACAAGTGCGGAAATACTTATTTTAATAAGTGGTTTCAAAGTCTGCCAGGAGCGAATCTCTGTGGAATGCATACAAAGTTGTGTTTTCTTCTGCATAGGTAACCTTGCTGAACTCAAAATGGAGGTATCCAAAGAGCTCTTTAGGAGCTTAGGAAGCAACACAAATAAAATATAAGGCACATTTTCTTTTTCTTTTTTTTTTTCCTTGACAGCCAGACTGGAAAATAACAACATTTATGAGCCTTTAGCTCACAGCTTACGGTAGCCCCAAAAAAGCACTGTGCACTGTGTCCCATGCAGCCAAGTTTTACCCCAGCTACAGAAGATTCTCTTGCATCAGAGATACAGAGATGCTCAACCCCATTCCTATGTTCTAAAGCGCTCTCCTACATCCCAACAGGCCTGACAATGACGTTCAACCCTCAAATCCACTTCAAAATGCTGTGAAAGTGCAATGCAGAGAGCAACCTGCAGCCCGGGTGAGCTACCCTGGAAGAGCTGTGTTATGGAGTTGGCAGCTGGCAGTTTCTGTGCATGGCCCATTCCACACCCTGCTACTTCCCATCATTTGCATTACAGCTGAAAGGTGACAAGGACATCAAAGGCAGGGCAGTCTCCCAGCCAGCTGGGATGGTCAGAGCATGTCATCCCTGTGCACTCCTAGGCAAAAGCACTGCATCCGCAAGGAACCCCAAAACAGTTCATTGCACACCGAAGTTCTGGTCAGATCTTGCAGCATATTCTTCATAAAAGGAGTGTGCAAGACTCTTCAGGATACTTCCCTCTGCCACCATCACCTCTGCCTTGAGAGCCTTCAGCCTCAGCCAGCCCAGCCCCATGTCTCTCCCACCACTAAGCCAGGCTGGTGGTTGCGCTGTGATCAGGCACGGCATTTAGCAGTGTGCCCTCTCAAAGCTGATGTCACTCAACGCATGGGTACACAGCAAAGAACAAAAAATCACAAGGCATAGGCTGTAAATCACAAGGGCTTAGTTGTTCCATCTTAGGAAGTTTAATTATCCTGATGATGTTATCTTAATTAAATGGTGGTTAATCTAAGTTTTTATTTAAGCCTAAAATGTGAATGTATTTTAAAAACTCTTGATGATAGCAAATCTGAAGAGACAGAGGAAGGAAAGGAAAAATACCAGAGAAAGTAGGGTTGGCTAGATTTGATAAACACAACCATATCTCTAAATACAGGCAATTGCAGGTCAGGTGTTTCCTTGTTTAGGGTTGTCTAAGTGAATCAGATTTCTAAGGGGGAAATGAGAGGGTCTCCAAACAAAATCTGAAAGCAGAGAAGCACAACATGAAAGGTAAAAATGATGGTAAGAGAAAAAAACAAAAACAACCTGTCAAGTCAGACGTTAACAGAGAATCTTTGAAGAGTCCTGTTTAGTTATTTACACTTTTCTGGCTCACAGAAAACAGCGGTGGTCTTGTAAAAAATTTACCGCAATCTAGCAAGGTGCCCTGCATACAAGCTAGAAGCTAGCTTGAGAGCGCTAATGAGGAACGATAACCTTTCCAAAGAAGGAAGAAGACAAAAATGGCTACCCATTCAAGAAATTTCAAGGGCAAGGGTAATTTAACATGGAAAGCACAGAGAAAAAACTGAAAACCAGGAATTACAGCTGTAACTGAATAGAGAGGACTCTACTAAATGCAGATATCATCTCAGCTTCTGAACAGTGGGACACACTAGACAACCTAGTCCTTCAACTTCACCCCACCCTACCAACAGCTGGGATATTCTCTGGTATGGTGGGGCACAAAACACAACCCCGGGGTCCTCCGAAAAAGGAAAAAAAAGCCACCACGACACACTCCTTCCCCCAGGCCTCACACTGCCCTCCCAGTGGCCAGTGGGCAGGAACGTGAAGGACTTCCATACTCCTCCATCGCCGTTCCCATTTGTTTCCTCTGCAAGTCCATTAGGATGGAGTGATCATTTGTCCTTTATATCTGAAGGATTTAGCCAAAGTGATTACCATCAAATATTATCATAACATGTGGTAAAATACAATCATCCTGCACTCTTCCCTGGCAGCCCGATTTCTACCTGAACACCTACATTTTGCAACCAACATGCTAAATTTGACTCCCCATTGACAAGGCAGGGAGGCTGTTCATGAGCCATATCCTCACACGCCTATCAGTAATTTTTAGTGAAAGTTTTGCAAGGTAACATTCTGCATCACTCTAAATTGAATTCCAGCCTTCCAATCTGAGAAGCAAATGCACCCCTATAACCCTGACAAGCAATTAAATCTACCACCCTTGCTAACTTTGGCAATTTCTCCAAGAGTTGAATCTCAAGAATTCAGTAATTACTTCTGTTGGCCTTTGTTCTGCCATGAGCTTGAGAGAGCAAGTTTCACTTTAAATGTGTGTCAGAATCGGTTCCCAAAGAAGTCTCTTTTAAAAAGAGGCCAAATAGAAACAATCATGTTCCTGCTTTTTTCCTTTTGGCAGTATAGAAAAGTCTCTACAAAACTAAGGTCTGGCTTCTGCAACCTCCACACCCTCTGAGCCTTTTGTCAATCTTCTTTGCTAGCTTCCTAGTCTCATTTTAGACAGGTTTGAGTTTGCCTTTGGATTTTCAGGAAAGTCTTTCTTTACATACACAGAATATTTTCAAGCAGCATTTTTTTCCTTGACAAACCAGTCACTCAGGAACATCTTACCAAACGCAGAGCTGCTACATACACAGAGAACTAATGAGGCCCACAGACAGTGGCAAGATAACAAGGGATATTTTTTTTCCTTGGATAAACTGTTTTGAATCTGAGCTAGAAAGTTAGCCTTCACAGTTAAGTAACCAAAGAAGCACACTTCACATTTATACAAATCCCGAAACCAAAATTGGCAACTAAGGGTTTGCAAGCACAAGTACCATTTCAAAATGAAAACCAGAAAAAGGGGATTCATATGCTAAAAAATCATTAATGTAATCTCCTTATGGGCCATTTAAAATATTACCTTACCTATAAATACACCAGTTACATTAGCCCATGAAACTAACTGAAATGGAAACGAAGAAAAGCTATTGTCCTCAAAGTGTATCATATTAGTAAGTGAGCCACATTGGAAATGGAAACCATTCCACTTATAAAACAGAAGGAAAAACCTCTTTATCTTCATTAGTGTCTTTGGAAACAGAAACACCATAACTAAACACGGGAAAAGGAACTAGAATACAGTTTGCTGGGAATGTGTAATAATTCATCCCCATGAGGAAGTGTGACGGTTCAGTGGTCTACATGCATGCAAAAATAAAACTTGTGTTGATTCACGTGTGCATGAAAAACAGTACATAGATAAATGCCTCATTTGAGTTCAGAATTAGATGCAGCCAGGGTCAAGTGAACATTTAAAAATTAACTAGCTATTTCTTGGTGCTCAGTTTGAGGCTCGTTAAAGGATTACACCTTTAGGATAGGCCCCTCCTACTCCCTGAAATCAGGTAACTTCATTGCCCATTACTAACACTTGTAACCAAAACCCAAGGGATTTCCAAAACTGTTCGTGACTTCTGAGAACCACCACCTGACGAAAGAATAAAGCTCAGCTTGTAAACAGGGAGCTACTTGTAATGGTAGCATGAGTTTTCATTATTATTTTGTTCACTTGTTATTCCCATCCAGTCAAAGCCACCATTTTCAATTAAGGAGGCATATTTGGTCTTGGAGATACAGCAACATTCAGTCATATTGGGTAACTACTTGAGACCTGTAAAAACCTAGGAGGCTTCTCTAGGAACTTGTACTGGGTTCCTGGACCACTAACCTGGCTGCATGAACATGATGAAAGCTGCCCAAGAAGGAGCAGAACAAGAGAGAAGAGGCAAGTCCCAATGAAACAGTGATGATCAATATGCTGTGGCCATTAATCTCCTAAGAGATTGTGTGAAAGAGCAGAAAATGCTTCTAAGTTTCAGATTCAAGACTGGTAGGAAAATGAAGTGATACAGTTAAAATATTTAGGTTCACATAAAGAAAATCAATTGTGAGACTCAGTGCAATTACTGAGCAGGCACTCAGTATTGTTAATGCCCTGCAAGTGTTAACTTGGGATATTTCATTGTTACTGCTCCGTGTTGTATCTCAGATGTTGAGCTTTTGTCAATTCAAAGACACATAGCTTATTTCAGCTGACTTGAAGGCAATTCTCTTTTCCCTCTCCTTTCCCCTCAACACACTTTCAGGATAGAGTGGAAGGCCACACTGCGTTAAACCTTCATCACCCATTTTTAACTGCCGTTGGCAGCAACTATTCTACTTGATCAAGCTGACTGCACAGTGGAGGGATCGACTCCTGTTCGTGAGCTATTTGTTCTGACTCCTGAGTGGTATCATTTGCTGCTTCACCATCTGCAGATGTTGTAGCATTGTGCTCCCAAACAAAACCTGACTGCTGCTAACTCACCTGCAGCACCCTGAACAGGCCTTTGCGTGTTGACAGGATTTTTTATGAAAATTGCATGGGAACCTATAACCTAAGCATTTGAAAGTGTGGTGCAGCCCCCGTTTAAAAATTACAAACGGGCAGGACAGAGCTTTAACTGTTACGATGAGCATAGAACGAACGGGCTTCCACACTGGGGACACTCCATCGTTTAGCCTTACTTACAGGTTTGCAAAAAAATTTCTTAGAGATTTTAAACCTATCTCTGTATAGATGCAGAGAATCCCACAAGTGGTCACCACATTTTAACGTGGTTTTAACAATTAAGAGATTGTTAATAGTATAGTTTCTTTTTTCATGGAAATTTCATGGAAATCGCCACCCTAAAATTTCCATAATTAAAAATCTAAGGTAATTTTAGGTAATGGTCTCAACTCCTCTTTGATCCTCCTCCCTTAGGTCCTCCTGTCACTCTGCAGAAGTTCCCCAGATGAAGCAAGCTCTGCCCTGAGCTTTGGGAACACAAGATCAGAGCTCGTTCTCATCTTGTCCCATAGGCTGTCAACATCCTGGACTCACCACTGAGCAGCACTGGCTGTAACCCAGCCCTCCTGGAGCAGTCGGCATGTGGCTTGTGTGTTCCTACCTGCCTACAGAAGGGATAGATCCTTGTGTCAGCAGTTTTCCTGGAGTGAAATCCAGTAACAGCAACACAAAGCCATCACAATATCTGGCTTGCCTAGGAACTTCCTTCTACTTGAATAAACACAATATTGGAACAAAGGAATAGAAAGAGGAGTAGAAACATGAGTTCTTTCTAAAATGTATCATTTTCAACATGGAGCAGGGGATTTCTGTTTGTTTGTTTTGTTTTTAATAAAGGCTACTCATTTTTTTTGGAGTGGATAAAGAGAGACCATAGCAGAAATTTCAGTTACAAAAAACCCAACATGATAAATCTGGCTTACCTCCCACAAACACAAAGCACACTGTCATTAAGTTACCCCTCTATGCAAAGGAATTGAAGTTGAGCCCAGTCTCTCTCCCTTTTTCACACAGGATTAGGTGATAAGTTAGCCAGAAACAATCCAAAGTAGCTCCAAAACTATTCCTTATATGGCAAATATTTTTGAAAGCCCTGTTCTGTCACTGATTTTGGCAATTGTGAAGAGAATCTGTCCTGTTTTTCCCTATCATCTTTTTCCTTACAGTACACTGACTTCAAGGGGGCACAGCTCTCCTGACATCACTACACACCCCAGAAGTCAAGGCATTATGCCAAGACCTACATCTTTACCATTTCTGCAGTCCCTCTAGTATGACGATATTAAGAAAAAAGCCTCATAAGCAGTCCAAAATTACAGACAGCTCCCAACTACATAAATATTGAAGTAACTGACATCAGAATCTACTGAACAGGAGGAGAATGTATGTAGTGACATGCTGCAATTGCAGTGGAGGAAGTAACTAAACCTCTGCTATCCTTAGTGCTGACTCACCACATTCTGGCTGCAGGACCCCGATATCCTTAAAGATGTCCAAGTTTCTACAGATGTTCCTAAGGCAGTCAAGCACCTCACTGTACAAATACATCGCCTAGAACTGAGATAATTTAATCTGTGTTCTTGAGTCCTTAGGAAGGTGGCTGATACTCTTCAGGGGGTCAAGACAGCTGCTAGGAGAATAGTGGAAAATAAAAGGCATTAAACAGGGCTTTTGGTTGCTAAGGGCAAGTGAGGTCATATCAAGACTGAGCTGCAGAAAATGATGAATGTCCAAATTTCTCATATTCTGTCTTCCCTGGACTGAAAGCCATGTTCTTTTACTAGTATCCTTCTAGTTCACCCCAAACCAGCAACCAAACACTTCTCAGCAAAAAAACAGCCAGAGGCCAGGGTAACTAAGGCAGCAGCTGGGGAACAGCAGGGACATCCATCCCTTGCTGCTACGCTTCAGCACTGCTCCAAGCCAGAGGCATCAAGGGGCCACAGGGACCTCATATGTTGCAATTAAGATCTCATCTCAGGTTAGACAGAGAAAAGACAGTTAGGAACAGCAGAGTATTCAGATATGAAGCTGAACAAATACTAATAAAAAACCAGAAATTACATCCTAGATCTCATGAATCTGAGCCTTCTTGTGTGCATGTATGCACCTGTGTAAGTTATATGCATGCACACATACATACTCACATACATGCTAAACATGCCCCCCAAAAGAAGCTTTTATATTTCCAGCCTTAATCCTCTCATCCAGAAACAGGACAAATATCACTGTCTTCAAGGCCAACTGCTAAGCTCATCTGCTGAAACTAACTTTTCATACATCTATTTGCTCGGAGGACAACTGGTTTGACTCAAACGCAGTCTGATTAGTCCTACACCAGTGAAAGTCATTCCTGCCTCTCTCCAAATTAGTATGCCTTCTAAATTATGGAGTGAAGGTCACTTAGATCCTGGAGTGGGATGAAACTCTGGATAAAAATAGGATGGCATTGTCACTGTATTTATCAGCTAGGTTCAGATCAGTTTCAACCTTTATGTGTCTTTGCTATGTTTTGTTATCCAAGTATATGATTACCAAGGTAAAAGTTAATGTACCTGAAAGTTTTAAAATACTACAAATCATCAGACAAAGTCTTTAGAAACAAAGCAATATGCAAATCTCACACTTTTTGCTACAGTTTTTTCTTCTGTAAACTATCCGTAGACACGCGTATCTACAGCAATAATCTTATTTCACTAGAGGGCGCTCTCTACAGTCGGTATTCGTAGAGAGACTGACAAAGAGGCACATGGGCCGTTATTCCAATTTTGGACAGCAGGTGTAAATTAGTTTGACATTGCAGATACGGATCAATAGGGTAGAAAGTAGAGGGAAAAAAAAAAAACCAAAACGTGTAAGAGGGATCATGAGAGATTACAAATTACAGCTTGCTGGCATGGAATAGAACCAGGTCAGCTGGCAGGACCAATGCTTCCTACCCAAGCTCCTGCCCATCACATCCATATGTTTATGGGAGGGTAAGAGTTCCTTCATCCACCTTTCCTCACAACACCTTTATTTTGTTTCACATAGGCAGAGATTGTTCTCACAGAAAACACGTTAAGTAATACTGGAAGTGTCAGAGCCCACAAGCAAGAACCCACTTCTCAAAATAGCACAGTAGCCTTTTCAGCTACGAAGTTGACTTGGGGATTCACCCACCCATCCGCTACACAATGACAGTATCAGGGGTTAGCATAAGCCAAAATGGAGGGGGAGAGAAGGGATGACATATGACGTAGTCCTCATTCTGTAGTCTTACAAGTCTGTTAAACAGCTCTGCCTTCTACTTGCAGATGCACAACCCAAAGACAGGGGCTAAGAAAGAAAAGGAAGCACATAAGAATTTCTGTACTCTCTTTTCTTCTCACTTTTAGAAGCATACTTCAGAATGAAATAAATTCCTAAGGGCTATACCCACAGCATTGTTCTTACAGACCTAGAGCCCATCCAGGGACCACTGCCCGCTGGCTAGAAGGACCAGCAAGGCCACAGAGTTCTGCTCCACTGACCATACCCTGGAACAGCATCTTCAGAGGTAGGCAACAGAGGTATTAAACACTGCTTTAAGCGCTGCTTCTTCACACAGCTGAAAGCATAAAGATCCTTAAGAGAGGAGTGTTTGCAGACCATACTGTTTGCAAGCTGTCCAGGAAATGAGTCTTTCCTATAAAAAACAGTGTTCAAACTACAAGCCAAGATGTTCAGCATCTCTCCTAAGTCATTTGATTTCTTAAAAATGTTATCTATCCTTACCTCTCACTGATCTGCATATCTAGACCCCTCATTCAACAAATGCAGTTACAATGGTGTTTGACTGTTAAGTGCTTTGTATACATTTAAAATGTTTCAGAAACAAGTCTCTGCCTCATTCTTCACCATGTAATTAAAAAAGAGATTTTCTGGTTCCACACCACTATTTTGAAAAACATTACATGGAATATGGCATATATTGCAATAAGAAGAAATCTTTTTGTGTCCAAGTAATGAGCACATGCAGAGAAAACCTAGATTATTGCGGCCTAAGTGAATTTTTCTGCAGTTTGTAAAATCATAGCATGAAAAATATCAAAAAGGAGGGCTGAGGCTCCCTAATATTTTCATGTATTTAATTTTGGATGATAAGAACATCCCTAGGAAAAGCTCATCCAGTAATTAAATCTGAAATGAAAAATGACCAACTAAAAGCAAAAGTAGTCACACACAATTAATGAATTCATTCAGCCAGCCAATAAATCAAACCAGCAAACTAGACTCTCTTAATAATGCAGAGAAACATTTTTCAGTGCTTCTTATATTGCACTTTGCTCAAGGCCTACATTACCAATTTTTTTTTCTTTAATTCTTAACCATTTACAATGTAGTTTAATGTTATTTAAGTGTCCTTCAAGAACACTGTTTAAGAACGTATTGTTCTTTCCAGGTTTCTAATTCTGAATGAAATTAATATCAGAAGATAACTTTATGAGTCAAAAAAAGCCTGCAAGTATTCAGCAAGTCGTTAGTGCATGGATAACTAACTTTCCAGAAAGGGTCCTAGCTCTCCCCTATGTTGGTTAAACTTGGTAAAAACAGACACCAGACGTTGAGGAAGTTATCACTGCCTGAAGCTCTCTCACTTTCTTTCCATCAGGGATCCCCAGGGATCCCTTGGGTTATAGACTCAAAGATAACTTCTTAAAGTTTTGTCAAAGTAAATGAAAATTTTCAAACTGTCTATTAATGTGACATGCAACAATGGACTAAATTAAAAGACAGTAATGCTGGAGAAGCTCAAAGCAAGGGACTATTGAGAAAAGAAACAGCAGCTTGAACTAGCTGACTTGACTGAAAAAAATGAGTCAAGCTTCCTTTGCCTTTCAGTTGCAAGCATCTTTCTCCCTAAAGCTGACCTGGTATGCCCCAACAGTTACTTCATTTTCATCCAGTTTTTACCAAAAAATTAGCAACATCCAGATACTGCTTCTGTTGAACTCTGCAACTGCATCCTTCAGTGCAGAAGGTGTGTGCGCTCTTCATAGAAACCCATCATCAAATTTAGGTAGAAGAGGCAAAAGCCAAGACTGTTCCCCTAGTAAGACTGGATTCTCTGCAAGCTGCAAGTGATGTTCCCACAACGTTCCCACTCAAAACTTTTGGAATCCAGGGCTCCACCGAAGAACAAAGCTGCCTGACAGACCCTGGCCTTCTTGTTTCTACCACACTCCTTCCTGCTGAAATCATGTTTACTGTTCTGCTTTTTTCCCTTTGGATACAAATTCTACACACCTGTGACCTAAACTAGCACCAACTGAGCATAAAGGACTGTGCTGATTCTCCAGGCCTTTTCCAACAGCAGGGTTTAGCTAGTGCCAATTTCTACTGCCAGCTTGGTAATGAAAGGGCACACAAATTCCTCTCTTCCAGACCTCCACTTTCTCAAGGAGGGCAGTGAGGACAGCCCCTACAAGGTGACTCATGATCAAAACCCTGCCTCCAATTACAATATTGCAGCTATGATTCCTGAGTGAACATCTTAATCGAAGTCTCTGCACAGCAAGATCTTAAATTTGACATAAATCCTTCAGAGTCACCTCCAAACCTGGGAATAAAACCAATTTTCCTCCTCCCAAACAGCTTCAGCAATAGCCAAAACCTTCCCTGCATGCAACAAAATGCACATGTACTCTCATTTGTAAGTGATACATCATTTCTGAGCCAAATTTTCAAAAGGTGGTTTTCACCTGCATGCATATACTGCTGCAATCAACTTTTTCAGTCCACACTTATCCAACATTTATTAGTACCGCACGCCAGCACCTACAAACCCAAACGTGAACCAGGACCCTACCACAATAGGCCCTGTACAAATACAGGGGGGTGGGGGTGGGGGCGGCGCGCATGCTCTCTGCCCCAAGAAGCCCAGACATAAGAACTATAAAGGGGACATATCTGTACTGGAGTATAACGTCATGTGTAGCAGGTACACTCAGGGGTACGTGAATTTGAGCATCAAGTGATCAAAAATCAGGTCTAAATGCAAACGCAGCACCCCACGGAGTCTTTTAAAATCTTGCCTGTGATATTACTGACATGAATTTTGGCCTGAAGACATAAGATAGATTTTGAAACAAAAAAATTTCCAGGTATCTTGAAACAGATAAATCAGCAGACCCACAATAAAACCCAGACATTAACTACACACATTAAAGTAGCAGCAAGGCAACTTCACATACACTGGAAAAACTCCCAATACTCATCAATTAAGTTAAAACACAAAAACAGCTTTTCCCTTTTCTAATTCAAACTTCTCCTGGGAGGATGGTGAATGGCAGCTTGGAGCACTGGGCCTGGCTCCTGCTAGCTCTGGTAGGCCCTGCAGATCAGCAGGGCAGCAGGCAAGAGAGCAGGAAGAGTCCACTAAAGCACAAAGTACTACTTTTGTTCAAAAAAGCCCTAACAACCTCAATTCATCAGGCCAGATCAGAACAGTAGGAATTAAAAGTAATGAAATATAACTAGAGGTGGGGGAAGGGAGGGAAACCCCCAACAGTGATTATTTTGTAAAACACTTACGTTAGGCAAGTCAATTAGCTTACTGCTCCAGTAGAATTTGCCCTGTATATTTTGACCCTAGCAACAGTTGCACAGTTGCAGGCAGCCTGCTCCCCATGCAGCAGAAACAACGATCTGCCCTCACCCTAGGTGCAGCTGTTCTCCAAAATGCCTTCAGAACAAGCAAATCCACCTACATCTGCCTCGGAGTTCACAACAGAATTTCTTAGTTTAGACACAGCAAAAAACATCAGTTATACGGGTCCCCTCAGGACACTGTGACTTTGCTGGGAGGACAGAGTCCGCTACCGCTTGCAGCCACACGCTATTCATGTCTTTCTCAGACAAGCTGCCTCCTTCAGGCAATATACCTAGGAGGGACATGCAACACCAGAAACACTTATTTGCAGGCATCACTTTGCCCTGAGAAGAATCGGAGCCTAAAGGAGAAACAGAGATACATTTTGTATTTTCCAGCTAGCATATTAATGTTGCAGGTCCTCTCACACTACCAGCAATGCTCTGAATCCATTGTTTATGCCACATTGTGCTTCCTCCCTCCTCTGACCATTCACCTGCCTGTGACCATATTATGAGGGAGAGGGCTAGGACACAGGCATCCCAGTAAATATGGGCAGTCACTACACAAAACAGCTGAAAAAGCAGCAAATAAGGGAGAGGCAGGGAGCAAAGTTTTATTTGTCACTTGACCTGAAACTCAGAGACATGTTTTTTATTCCTGGCATTCCTGCTGAGCTACCAATAGGTGACATAGGTAGATCTCATCCTCTTTCCATGCCTCAGTTTCCCCACTGCTCAAATCTGTATGCATGCACATAAAGCGGAAGGGGGTGGGGGGGGGGGGAAGGCTGTTGAAGTACAAACTGGCTTTGGACATACCTAGTGTGAAAACCCTGTTTTCTGCCTCTGCATTACAATCACATTGTTCCAGTAAACTTTGGAGCTACTTATTCTGGGAAGGCCTTATGCTCAAAGAGGCCTGGGATTTTCAGTGATGACAAAAGTCTTATTTTTTTCACTCAGCTTTTTGGCTGGAAAGACATCTAGAAAAGCAGAAAAGCTTTTCTATAATACAGAAAGCCAGGGGTTTTATTTTCAACAGCATAAAGTCAGAGCAAATCACACAGCAACTTTTACACAATCCAGGTCAAGGCCAGTCCAGAAATTTCCCATGAAAAGCTTACTTTGGGGAGTGTAGATTAGAAGTTTGGGGTTGATGAATATATATGCTCCCCCCTGAAGCCCCCAAAGGAGATCATGTATCATTATCTCCATTTTTTCAAATGAGTTTGGCTGGGACTGGGTGAGCATTAGTGAGTGGGGGGTGAGCAGCATCACTTGTTTCCTTTTCTCCCTTCCTTTTAGATTTCATTCCCCTCCCCTTCTCTCTCCCTTTCATTAGATCTATTATTATTAGTTTAAGTTTATTTTATTTCAATTACTAAATTGTTCTTTTCCCAGCCCTCAGGTTTTACATTACTTTGCGATTCTCATCCCCATCCCTCTGGGGGCAGGGGGGCGAGCGAGCCGCTGTGTGGCACTCGATTACCAGCTGGGGTTAAACCATCGCACCACCCTTCTAAAGATCTACAAAACCGCACCTCAAACACCGTCACCCTTCTAAAGATCCACATAACTGCACCTCAAACACCGCCTCTCTTACCTCTTGCGGTTGCTGGTGTCTCAGAGCTTCAGGGAGCTGCCCCTGTGCCTGGGTTTTGGCGGGAGCAGCTGCTCTGAGGAGAGGGGCCAGCCGGTTCCAGCGGGTTCCGGCCGCTCCCTCAGCCACCCGCCCAGCCCAGCCCGCAGGCGGCAGCCGGGGAAGGCGCACTCCGGACAGGGCGCACAGCCATGCACCAGCAGCGAGGAGTGAGGGACGAGGTGTGAGGGACTGCGTGGCCAGCTGCCAGGCCGGAGGGGCTCAGGCTGCCGTAGCTGCCATTCCCCTCCGGAGAGGAGGGCCAGCCATTCCCCTCAGGCTGCCCAGACAGGGTGAGGAGGAGGGAGGGCAGAGGGACCCTGGCTGCCAGAGCGGCCATTCCTCTCAGGCTGTGGGCACAGGCGTGAGGAGGAGGGAGGGCAGAGGGACCCTTACGCAGCCCCTCTCTCCATCCCCCTGCCCCCATCCAGCAGAGCAGTTGGGAATGAAGGTGCAAGTTGAGCTTGGGGTGAAAAGGGGTGGGGGTGGGAGATGGTTTAGGTTTTGCCTTTGTTTCTCACCATCCAGCACTATTTTAACTGGCAACAATTACATTAATTTCCCCTAAGCCAAGTCTGATTTGTCCGTGATGGTAACTGGAGAGTGGTCTCCTCATCTTGACATCAACACACGAGCTCTTTCATCTCATTTTTTCTCCCCATCCTGTTGAGGCGTGGGGGGAAGCAGAAGGTGGCTGGGTGGGCAGCTGGCAGCATCGTTAGCATGGTTTGCAAGCATGTGTATCTGGGTTAAAAAGAAAAACACACAAAAAAACCCACCTCTGCCACAAAGGTATTCCCTTTTATATCGGGCCAAAAAGCCCACCTCATGGCCAGTTTTGTTTCCTGTGTACAGGAACCACACGGTTAAAGGAGACAATTCAAAATTTAAAACTGTACTTCACACCTGTTTATAAAGCAGAAAGAAGCTGGAATTACTCATAATCTGAAGAGACACCAAGCATTGTCACAGAATCACTAACTCTCCCACCAAACCTTCTACTGTCGTATTGTCAGACATTGCAGTTCATCTCTCCCTGCCAGCCTCCATACCCCTGCAATAAGCAGAAAATAATTTCCAGAGCAAGCCACTGTAACACACAACACACAATCTGACTAGGAACACCCGCACTAAACATGATTTCACAGTAGAGAAAGCAAGCCATCTTCCCAACTTATTATTTTGGCACAGACTGGTTTTTCATTTAGTCATGCTGAGAAAACACAAGGAAATAAAGAAAAGCAAGAGTTCTCAAAATCTAATTAAAATAAATTAGTTTCTAATGGAGAGCAAAAGACTTCTGCTAAAAACACCATTAAATGCTAGTAACAAAAAGATGGGCCCAGCTACCTTTTGAGTGCACGCTTTCGATTTTATGATATTTACATTCAGGAACATAGCATAGCACATCAGATACTGGTCAGGGCAGTAATCTACAGGGTGGGTGAAGATAGGAGCGTGGACTCTGGTGTTAGAAACTCTTCAAGAAGAAAAGCTGTATTTGTGGATTTCTCCCCTTGCACACCTAACAAATGAGCTCCTGGCTTGGTGTGTTCTGCTCCTCTGAGTTGGCTCACTTGCCTGCAGTGAACAGACTGTGAATTGGCATGAAATGCCAGCTCCCACGATGAGTAAGGTGGACAGAAAGACTGACTTTATATTCAATGATAACGTCAAGGTTTCTTTTGCAAAACCAGGTTAATGAGGGAAAAAAAAAAGAAAAAAAGTAAAAAGAAAAATCATTGTCCATTTCTGTAGAAAGTGCAAGATAGTGTATTCTTACTAAAAGATGTCCCTTAGAAGCACATTAAATTACACTTATTACAGAACATACTCAAAAGCCCCCTCAAGTTTCTTACTGTTGCTGAGAATATCTCTGCTGTATTGATCACACTGGAAGTCTTTTTTTTTTTTCCTCTTTTTTTTTTTTTTTTTAACATGCATTTCAAGTATCAAGTGACATGGCTCTTTATGGGTTATCTGAGGTATGCAGTGCTTATTTACAATACAGAAACAGAGCTCCTCTGTAGAAAAAGACAGAAGTCAGAAATGCAACTTACTTAGCTGTTTATTAACCTTTTTTATTCTAGAGAATGACACACAAATAACTGCAATCTTAAAAAAAAAGGGGGCCAAGAATATTCTGAGCTTACAATTTTTATGCTAGCGATTACTGCTTAGCTTAATTTCCTTATAAATATGATATCAAAGTGATATTATTCAAAGATTTTTAAGCACCATAAAAACTCTGCTAGATGGTACTCCAGCATAGTCCTAACTAGACAGGTCAGAATATTAAACACACTTTGCTAGAACAGGAGATAAAGCAAGTGAAATTTTAAGGGCATCTCCCTCCCGTGTCATACAACCATATCTGTGCTTCACAGCACAGCGTAAGGCAGGAATGGACAAATGAGTACCAGCACAGGCGTGTGCATTCACACAACATTAAGCAGCCCCTGGGGAAGTATCTGCTTAGTTTCAAAGCAGGAGAATTGGGCACCCCAGTGCATCTCACCAGGGCTCATTAGGGCTCATTAACTCCTGAAGATAGCTTCAGCAACAGCCTAAGCATCCCACAACTGTACTTTGTTACATGATGTGACACAGTAGTACAGATCCTGCTACAGCCAGGAGGGGAGATGGCTGCCTCCTGCTAAGCATTCTTTTTCCAAAGTGAAAAAAAGGCTTTAGGGCCAAAGCTACGGTTTTTCTGCTGTTTAGACGGCATCAACACACACTGCTCTGTGACTAGAGCTTATAGGGACTTTGCCACACTGCTAATTAACACCAGTTTGTGTCAGCAAACTGGTAAGAGGTGCTTTCCAGGTTCCAGAGAAGCGAGAAAATACCAAGGACAAGTAATCTAACACCAAAAAGAGACTTGGACTGCTCTGCATCACAAGAACTGGCCGAACAGGTCCTTCGCAAGCTTTCTCCAAGTGCCCATAAACTCAAGGGAACAGAATAAAGCCACGCTTCATCTTTGACACCCTGAGAGGAAGCACTCATCTGCATAAATCACAGAGAAAGAAAACCGTTAACAGAAACAAGCTAAAAAAGCGTTTAAGAACTGCTAGTAGAATAGAAACAAAAAGAGTGCAAGAAGTATTTGTCACACGGACAACACTGCAACATAAGATCCCCAGCAGTGCTAAAACCAGCTGTGAGCAATGGCTTCAAAACACCCTGCTCCCTAGTTGGTTTTGCCTTTCATGAATCCCTAAGCAAAGCAGTTAGTTAATATTGTTTCTTCACTGAAATAAAGCTTAGTACTTTTCCTGAGATTGCTTCACAATAAAAATAATTCTAACACTAATCACGTGACAGTATTGAATCTCATTTCCCCCTCCCACAGAGCTTTTAGATTGGGGAACAAAAACAAGCCCCACAAGTGAAGGGGAAGTCTGCTCATTTATCAGTCTGCAATACCACATCCCCTGACCTATTTTATTACTAAAAATAGTCCCTCTTAGGTCACTGCTGCAAATTGAATTCTGCTGCTTCATTGCCCACTACAATCTCACAGAACTGCATGCTGCCTACACACAAAACACTAAGTAGGTTAAGTTATTCACTGCCAGGGATGCAGCCAGTCTTCTCATATGGATAAAAAGACAGACACAAATCATTTTGCCTAGAAGGAGTGAAATATTTTCTGCAATGCAGTTTCAGCCCAAACCCAATTATTTATATTGCATTGTGAATATAAACATATAAATACTTGGCTTGGCTTCCCATTTGCCCATACTTACAATATGTTTTTCTTGCAAAATATGTTTTCAAAGGCATTCAATATTACAAGTGATGGAATAGCAGCCCTAATGATCTCTATCGACAAAATATCTAACAGGAACAACAGCCAAATCTCTCTCATTAAGCCCCCTCACCGAGATAAGTCTAAGAAAGCAGGAGACAGTGAACGAGTCAAAATTTTCCGAGTTAAAATGACAAAACCTTCTTTCAAAAGGCCAAGCCCCTGTATTTGTAATTCTTAATCCAAAGCATCTCAAGATTATCATACCATGAAGCCAGCTCGCAAATCTAGACCAAACACAACACTACTTAAGAGAGAGAAGACGACGACGGCATGAATTTGACAGAGCAAGAACTTATTACAGCATCCTAAGCAGGAGACTGAAATAGGTATTATCGACCACTTCGTGCTTAATACTGAGCAAACACAGAATATGTTATGTCCTTGCTACTTTGAGGTAGACAGAAAAAGACGAGGATAAGCATGCTACCCAGGGCTATTATCACATCTTCATTTCATTACTCCAACAGCTTCCCAATCTTAAGCACACACCACCAAAAACCAAACACAAAGATCAAAGACAACCGAGTTACTCGGTGTCAGGTTTTTGCTTAAATCACTGCAAATTCTGTTGGGAATTTCTTAATATGCAGCAGATGCACACAGAGCTGAACTATTCAAATGATTCGTGGCCTCATTAACTTAACTTTATTGTTATTTGGTTATGAAACCAATCCTGCTATTCTAAAGACAACATCTGCCAAATCTAGGGTTTATTGTTCAGAGAGAAAATCCAGCATCTTCAGGGGACAAAACAGTTTCAGCTTTGCCTGAATTTCAGCAGGTGTCATTTACTGAGATGTTCAGAGGCACTGTGGGTCACAACTTGTGAGAAACCCATGTCCTCCCCAGCTGAAATAAATGCAGCCCATCACTGCAAGGGGAATCACACAGCCTCTTAGCAGCAGTATATGAAGTGTGCTCAGAGAAGGAAGAGGGAACCGGCCTTGCCAGCTAGGGTGCAATTTCCCATTACTTGAAGACTCACAGAATACATACAGCAAAGCAGCCTGGGTCTGCCTCTCTGATAATCCTGAGCTCCAGATTTTCAACATCTTGCTAGGGTTTTACTATGGATTAAAAAATAATAATCATAATAAAAAGATAATATTTTCTTATTTCTAGCTACTAAGTCAAGGTGAATATATATTGATATATATTTTTCTCAAAGGTATATTACCCATTTCAGTATCATCAAGTCATAGGGTACAGGTGACACACTGGAAATACCTGGCATATGTGGACAGCTCTTAAAGGAACGTTCTTTTCTGAAAGGCCTGTTAGTCACCAGAATGCAAGAGGTGGCTATTAAGTTATTTACAGAGTCAAGACATGGACTCCTCATTGCTTTTTATGAGAGTAAATATGTTTCACAGTTTTAGCCTGCATAACTAATGAGTCCTCTCAACAGGATGTTCTCTTAGACCTTTAGATCCTCCGAGATGCTATAGCAGTAACTGCCTTTTTATTTCTTATGAGACTGAAAAAAGAGACTTAAGTTGGAACACTTTTAATGCAGTCTCTGCACTTCAAAGATAGGTTACGTCATTCTTTTTGAACTGTCCCAGTAATATTTCTGCTGTACAGCACCTTTCTCTATTAGAAGTCCCATTTATAGAAAAGACTATTCTCAGAGATACAATCAAAATACTCTAAGGTCAAATAATAGATTATTCAGCGGGTCAGATATACTAACTTAGCTGACATTCCTGTTAGTTAAGCAAGATAATAACAGTACTCAAGCAATGATGCTCAATACAAGCAAAAATAAACTACTTGAGCCACTTTTCTACAATCATAGCACATGAAGCTAAGAGATCATTTGCACAGGTATTTAACTACCTAATTAACAGTATGGTCAGCAGTGTGGACGTATCTGAACCTTCTTGACTATAGTTATCACATGTTGCATGTCAAAATTCAGCATAAGTTTGCAAACCAACTCAGTACTTGCCAAAGCAAAACCAAGGATGATAGTTTACAAAGTTCTGAAGTCTTCCAACAGATAGCTAAACTGTTCTTTATGGATCATTAAGATAAAATCTGTGCCACTTGCCAAGTGCCTGGAGTGGAAACAACACATGCACCACTGCCGCTGAATTTTTGGGGAAATAGTAGGAAATATGTAATCCATTTTGGGCTAAAGCTCAAAGACAAAATGAAACTAAGTAAGATTTTTCAAAATATATTTCAGCCCCAAACCTACAATTTACCATTTAAAAATTCAACCAGTTAATTGTTTAGGCTGAACTCTGCATGCCACTGTCTTCTGACTATGGGGAGCTGCAGAATCGAGAATTTTGTGTTTCAGCACCTAAGAAAATTTAGGACTGTTACCACCATCTATTAAGCCCACACCACTCAGAGGTACTAATTAAATGAACTAGCATATCTTAACTTCTATCCCAGTGAATTGCAAATTACAGAAATATTGGCACAGAGACAAAAGAAGCACTCTGAGACCTGAACAAGCACTCGGGTTAGATGAAATGGCATGTGGGTACCTAACTCGGTCAGGTGTTTTTACACCCACACCCCATGGTGCCTTCCACACTTGGTTACTTTTACAAGTAGTGGGCACCTAAGCTGACCTGCCTGAATGTCCGTGTAAACCCAGGCACAGGTCACTGCAGCACTTGGGTATTCTGTAGTTTGATCTTCAACTCTTGAGTTGTGAAGCTGATTTTGAAACAGGGGTCAAGGCTGGGAAGAACAGAAGTTGCTCCCTGTGGCCAAAAAGTCTCACCACCTGCTCTTCCAGGAAAGAAAAATCCTCGAGGTTGAGGACCTCCTGGAACCAGCACTGCTCAGAATCTACAGAAACATGCATGAGGCTGTCAGCTCATATTCACACTTGGTGAAAAAATAATTTGCTGCCAACTCACACTCCATTTTGAACATCTGCAAACAAATGCTAAACCAGCAGGATACCTCCTTCTGTTATCAGTGTTTTGCCTCATTCTCTCTCTCCAGAAGCACTACTTCAGTGAAGAGACCCCTTGGCAACCCCTACATTTCCTAACACCTATGAGAACACTTGTAAACTAGCTGTATGATATAGGTGCCAAATCATCAGTTGCAAATCCATTTCATTTGCCTTAGTCTCCAGCAGCTGCAAAATTTAAAATAGCTGTCATCGGCAAACTGCAAGTGAAGATGAGAATGTTTGTTCATTTATTTCAGGCTGATAATGGTGTCACTGTTGACATGTTTGGTCTCTGAAAGGAGTGCTAATGAGGAAACGGACAAAATTATAAAGGCAGAATAAGGAACATTCTAAAATAGAAACAAGAAAATTACCCTCCTTTTAAATTTACATGGAAAATCTGACTAGCCACGACAAAACAGTATGCTTATTTGGCTCTTTAGGATGAATTCCTTGTTAACTGCAAGCAGTGCAATCACTTAAAGTAGAATTTTCCGCTCCTAAAAATTGTTTCTCACCCTGACCAAATGAAATTATTTTATCAGGTATCACAATTATACCCCATCATTGCCCTCTCATGACTTCAGAAAGACATGGTCAATAAGGAATGGAACAGCATTACTGTAGAATTTACTCTCCTGCTTCTGGTTACTTCCTGGCAAACCCCACCATTTACAAGATACTTTCAGTCCACAGAGAAGGAGACTTCTGCAAGAACGACAAATTACATTTTATCTAGTGTAGCAGCATTATTACCTATGGACCACATGCATTTTTGCTGTTATGTTGTCTATAAAACCACTAAATATAATTCTTGTTTTGTGAGCCAAACACAGGGTGATGAACATGCACAGAGACTGCTGAAGGAATTTGCTTGCTTCATTGACAAAACAGCAGTAGTAGCTATGTAGCTAGATGTTGCAAGACAGCTATTTGGAAATAGAAGGTGCTACTTTCATTACATGAATCCCAGTGCATTAGTCACATATTTGTCAGATTTTCTCTATTACTAATTAGCCACATAATCAAACCTCGGGTAATCCAAGGTCAGTTCTGCCTCTTGGGGCTGCAAGCCAGGTCTCTTAAATCAATCCTTGGCATGGTAAAAAGTCATCAGTGTGACAGAAATTTCCAAATTCTGAGCTACAGCTTCCCACCACTGTGCCACAGGGAACAGACACCAATGAAAGGGCCAAGTTCACTGAAAGGCTACCTGACATCCAGGAGCAGGAAAACAGCCAACCTCCAATTATCCGCATACAGCCATGAAAAGCATCTCTGGAGGCCTTTGGATAAACATGTTTCCAAAATACACAGAATTACATGCTGTTAAACAGAAAAGCATCAGGCATAGCTTAAGTTGATCTACACACTCACAGGTACGTTTAATCATCTTATGTGGCATTACACCCTAGCAAAGGCTTGAATATTCAGACATAGCTGAGGAGCGGCCATTGACAACGTGCCCCTTCAAACTGGATGCCTGCCAGGTCTGTAAAGAGCCCAGACACAGACAGGGCTATGGATTGCGGAGTGGAAATTCTCCTGCTGCCCTGCAGCCAACGATGGTAACCCTCAGGGCTGCACTAACCCCTGAGGCTATACCTTCTGTGCAGGGAGCAAACCCAGTGCAAGGTTTGCACCCAGACTCAATCTAAACTGAAATCATAAATACAAACTGTAAACATGAAACAACACTGGGTTTTGGATATTGCTACATCCAGGACAACACAGGAACTGGCATTTGGACCACAGCATAACACGGATGATCAAATCAAAACTTGCCACTGAAGCAGTTTTTCACAGTCACTTCTGAGAGGATGTTCTGGCCACTGTAACATATTTCACCTTTTTAGTTTCACCATTGCACTTCAATATAGCATTTGAAGAGCAGAAATACTTCTAAACCAGGTCAAAAATAAGCAGGATTATCACCAAAATCCACTTATTACACATTCAGGGTTGAAGGAGAGCCTTGGTTTAAGACAACATTTAAGGCACTACACTTTTGGTGTAGTCCGTGTCACTCATTTGCTAGTTCACATTTGGGTATGGCCGTCCCAGAAGCAAGAAGCTATGCAAGAATGGATTTGAAGGGCTGGAGAATAACCAGGATTTGCATACACTGCTTAAGTGCTCATGTAAATGTTCCTCATTCTCAGGATTATAAAATGCATGCCGGAAACCTCTCTATGTCACTTCAGCTATTTGTCTTGAATCTGGCAGCGATACGCAAAGTATCTGCCTCTTGGAAATTACACGTTCCACCTCTTTACCCAGAAAAAAGCGCTGTTTTCAGCTCTCACATTTACACAAAGTTTTTACATGTTTCAGACACAAAGCCAGTATATTTCCCTCTTCTTGGTCATCTTTATGATGCTTACTTCAACTTCATGTGACAAAGATAGCAGGAGAAATGTGTTGCTGGTATATCAGAAAAGTAAAGCAATCTTGTGCTTTTTACAAACCTGTTTCCCCCTTCTCCTTTGTTGCTGCTGTTCTGAACCAACCCACTGAATGAAGACAGACTGAATGAAGACAGAAGATTTGTGCATGCTGAAGGCTGAAGTCTTTTACTTAATCACAGACCACTGCTCCTTTTGTGCAACGCAGCCTGCGGTACTCTGAAGAAACATCCACTACTCCCAATAACTACAGACCCCATCCTCTTTTTGTTGGGCATTGACTTGCACAAGACAGCCAGTCGTTCCAGTTTGATTATCATAAAGAACAGCAGCAGCAGCAGCAAAGCATGACAGAAAAGCTGAGGCTTCCCTTAAGATTACTTTGCTTTATCATAATAACAACATGGCTAAATATTCTATGTGAAGTGCCAATCTACATCTGGAAAAGAACCACAAATGATCCTGAACAGCAAGAGACGCTCAGGTTTAAGAAGGCATCCAAACAATGCTAATATAAAACTAAAAGAGTTTGGGGAAAACGCAAACAAGGTCGCAGAGAAGACGACACCAAATTCACAAGGGGCAGACAAGATGAGTTTTAACGGAATGCTCGATTACTACTATTACCCTCACAAAAATAAATTAATTGCTTAACATCCAGATCAAAAGCTCAGCTTATCTTTTACTGAAGTAATCAAATGGGTCATCTAATGCCTTCCATAAAGGCTATCGCCCTCCTTAATCAGAACCTCAAGACCGTTCTATAGTGCCCTGCAGAAGATCCGCTCCCCCTCTATTCAGAAGTGACCCATCTTGCTGCAGCTCATTTGTCACTGAACAGTTTCTTACCAACACCAGTATGAACTTCCCTGTCATTTCTCTGTTGCTCTGTCCAGCCAGCATACACAGAATAATGCATGGAACTTTTCAACAGTGAATCACAACTGACAAAACTCGGAAGAGCATCGAATACAGCTACACTCCAGACTTTTTGGTGAGCAGGGTGCATAAGTAGCACCAAGATTAAAGAGTACAGGGAGGTTGAAGTTATTTAGCAGTTCCTTTAGAGTCCAACACTAAGAAAGGACTCGAAAATCTCTCTTACTTCGAGGATCCCTCAAGACCCTTCTGATCAAGAGCTATAGGGAGTCAGACAACTAAACTTTCCCATACTAATGTACCACATGTTTTTGCATTGTTTTGTCACCAATTTCCTTCAGCGTAGTTTCTCTATATTTAGGGATACAGAATGTACCTATTAGATGTACCCCAAGCTGAGGGGGAAAAATTTAATTAGATGGAAGCAATTTCCATTTAACATAAGCTTGCTTAAATTAAGGGGAAAAACACCTTGTTTTTTGAACTTCTGCATCTAGAAGTGCCTTTCATTTCTGGACGTCATGTACAGAACACCAGATGGGGGCGTATTAAACTACAAAAGGCATTTACTCATCAAGTTACAGCTTTGCAGTACTGTAGCACCATCAGCATTTTACTATCTTGGCCAGGTGTTTAACAGCTTACAACATTATTCAAATTTGACTACAAGCTTGATTCTTCTATCCAACTCTAACGTGGCTTAGTAGACTATTTCACAGTGATATATAACAGACTGGGAACCAGCTCACCACAGGACAAAATACTTGCTTAATGCCTAGCTTTTATTTCTGTGGAGCCAGTACACAAGAAAACAAGTCACCCCACTGGATAAAGCAGAGAAACTGCACTTCAGACAAGTTCTACAGAATTCTCACCTGTATAATTTCTGATTAGGTTTTAGTGTTGGTAGGAGAAGCACGTAACCTAAAACTTTACCCTGGACAGTAAAACAAGCTTTCAGCCAGCCAAGGTGTGTAGACCTAGAACACACTAGTAACAGAGGAAATGAAATCCATCTAATTCACTGCCACACGGACCACAACAAATGTGTGATGAGAGCAAGATGGAGTACCCACAGCAACAGGGAGTGTGACATGGTGACTCAAGCAGATCCTCACCGTTTTAGTTCCCTCAGACCCACCACACTTAATTCAGGCACAGCATCTCCAGCAGACAAAATCCTGTTGACTTCTGCTGCCCTTGCCCCAAATATCCAACTATTTCCCAACCAAATTCCAGGCACAAAGAAAGCATAAGCACATTTACTGTAGGTGACTGCACTGCTGTATTTTGATATCTCAAGCTGAACTATCAGACACAGTCCTAAAATTTTCTAATCCTTAACTTTTATGGACAGAGATCACCAGGTGTGGACCTAAGCATTAGGGTGAAACCCAGCATATTCATTTCCAGACAAGACAATTACCAGCTTTGAGCTCCAGTCCTGGGGACTTACATGAATGCACAAAGTCTCTGTAATAATACAAGTTTATTGTTCTTAGGCTTTAACTGCTCACACTGAATTCGCAAGTCAGCATCAGGCAGAAGCAACCAAAAGATCTTTAAAGAGGGAAATAATCCTTAAAGTTAGAAAGCAACAGCTTCAAAAAGCGTAAGCAAGCCACTAACTGTAAACATACAGAAATACACAGCCTCTGAAGGGAGATACTTCAAAATGAGGTACATCTCATACTTCAGAAGAGTTCTACAGCATCTGTTTCAATTATGATACTTTAATGGTAGCTACCCTAATTACCTAGAGAGTAAAAATACCCAAAAATCCCACACTCCTGTTTGTTTCCTGGCTTTTATTTGCTTGCTGGGGAATCCCTTTGCTTAACAGGTATTTATGCTATTTTCCTTGCAAGGAACATGTTGCCATAGAGCACCAATCACAGGAATTAGTAAGTGATTCTACCTGTCTGCTTCCTCTTTTTTCTTTTACCTTTTTGAGCTGCACATCCTTCACTGGGGAGACCACATCTTACTATGTGTTAGCCTTAACCCTCTGCTAGGTACACAGGGCAAAACCATAGTGAGCTGTGATTATATTTGGTTTGATTTCGGTGAATGGTCTCATCCAGAAGCTGTTCTTAAGTCTTTCCCCATTTTTCATTGGCACTTTGCTTTGACAGAATGGAGTTTCCTTTCCTTAGAGTGAGAAGGTGGCAGATGGGAGAAGGAGGAGGATCCAAGCAGACAGAGAAGTATTGCACAAGACTCATGCTGAGTCAACAGAACAAGATTTCTTTACTACAGTGCTTAAAAAAAAAAAAATGAAAGCGTCTGCTTCTTTATTCAACAAATCGACAAGGGCTATACAGTAGCATTCAGGCTTTTTTAAATTTTAAGGTAACCAGAATTTACCTAGGAAGAATCTTGCCTTGCAGTTAACTTCATCAACAGTATACTATTGAGACTGAAGGAATCAAAGTGACCTCTGCATGACAGCGAAGAATCATACGATTCCTGCTGTTAATGGCAGGCAACACAAGACTTGCATGTAAGCAGAATACATTTGGATTCCTGCCTCCTTTCATTAGTAGCTGGTAAAACAAGTCTCATGGCCAAGAAAAGAAAAAAAAATTAAAAATAGGGTGAGTGGGCTTAGAACAGCAAGGACAGCAAGGATATCAAACCCAGTCCTGATACCTTTAACATTTTTTCTCTTTTGAGCCTACAGAAAAACTCCACATGAGCATTCAGGTTATGACTGGCCAGGTGCACTCAAAAAAGCAGCATTGACTAACAACCCTGATTACTCCATTAGTATTAGTAAAAAAATTAAACAACCCTGATTAGTCTCCATTCTGGCACAGGGAGACTCGCCGCTGCCTTGTTCCTGCCTGGCCTTCCTCTAAAGAAGAGGAACAGGAGAATTGGACTACTGGGAATAAAGGAAGACTCCAGGTTAAATAATCATGTCTAAAAGTTGCCTTCAGTATGAATCCTTCCACTACCCCAGAGGTCCTGTAGTAGAGGAGACTGAAGTCACATTCGGTGACCACAAATCAGATGGAGAGGGACATCTCAAGAGCTTCTCAGGTACTCATGGTAGAGCACAGACACTAGTGAGACTTCCCCTCCTCTGTACAAGAATAACAAAGTACTTACTTTTCTTGCCTAAGCCAACATCTACTTCTAGGAAAAGGTCCACATGACCCATGCACTGGGTCTATGTCACAGAGAACCAGTGAGTGCTACAGATTTGTCACACATAACACATCATCCTGCACATCCAATGCAAAGCACACATTAACATGATTATTTCATACGCAACCAATTTCTGAAATAATCCCATTTGGAGGGCTCAGTTACAGAATTCCCCTTGAAATAAAGGTCACGGATGTGATTCACTGTATTACATCAGCAGGGAACAATAACAAATTATGAATTATTCCTATCAAAACTAGGGAACAATTTATTTTCCAGGAGTTGCACGTAAGCATTAAATCAGTAGCACAAAAAAATACACATCGGCAGCTACCAAGATACTCTTCATACAATGAAATTCCACAGGCTACACTGCAAAACATCCCTTACCCTTCGAGCATACATACATCTTTCACCATTGACACATCACACACTAAGTGCCCCATGTGTTCTTTTAGAAGCACATGTTGCAGGGCTTTAAGAGATAAACCTTTCATCTCATTCAATTTTAAAATACCTTGAAATGTTTGGAACTGGAAAAAAAAAACAACAAAAAAACACCAAGCCACCCACAGTACAAGAGAAAGCACGCAGGGAGAAACAGTCCAGGGAAAAAAATAGGAAGTTTGTAAGCCAAAGCATACGTACCTTTCAAGCCAAGTGAGTTCCCTACTCAGAATTAAACTATTATATGGATTTCTGCTGCTTGTCATCTTGCCCATTATCTGAGATGTCCCAACTCAGCAAGACAGCAGCTGGTGTCACTGAAAACCAAAGGCACGGAGAAGACAACCTCCAGTTCAATACCTTCGATATTCACAGCAAAGCATCTGCTTGCTTGTTCATTCTCTTGGCAACTCAAGTTTGTCACCAAGGTCACAATGGGTTAAATATTTTCAAAATTTAATAGCAAAATTTCTAAACAAGGGAAAGAGAAGATGATTAATGATGTATCCTAATAGAAGAATTTACCCATGTTTTATTAAAGTGTTGTTCTAAGCATCATCCACAAGGAAAAAAGACCAAAACTCATCAAGTTCAGAATCCTTTCTATTCAAAGTTCATGAGTGACAGAAATTCTTTCCTACTGAGAACAAACAGAAACCGCAAACTTCTAGGCATGTATATTCTTCATTAATCAGAAAAGGATTGTCTTGCACTACAAAACATCTCGTTGGCAGTGGTACTATGGGGGATACAGGAGACCCTGATTCTCTTTTACAAGGAATAAGAGGAGATTTGTGAACAGCTTACAGATTTTTAAGTCACTAGCACTGCAGGTCACATAATATCAAAACTCTAATAATCTGCTACATTTTGCTAGGTTCCTCAGAGGAACACAGGTCTGGGAAGGCCAAAGGAAGGGCCATAGGGAACACTGGAGGTCACTCTCACAGCTGGTATAAGCATCAGAAATTTCACTGTGGTACAGCATCACATGAGCTGGCTGAAGACATTTCAAAAAAAGGTGTACAAAAGAGCAAATATCGTTGCCAGGCTCCCTGGGTGTTAACCTCACATTCGCAGAACAGCCCCCAGAAAAACAAACAGCAAGTGAATATTCCCTATGTGTAAGTACGGAGTTAAGCATTGGATTTTGTCCCAGCTGATACGGTAGTTTCACCTCTTCCACCCATTGTCTTGTGCTAGCCCTCCCCTTCATAATCACTTTATAGTAATCTAGCAATTTGTTCCAATACAAGGCTGCAGAACAAGAATACAAGATGCTGCTAAATCCACACAGAAGGGAGAGAGAAGAGTGCTAAGTCCATAACATGGATTCCTGGCATCACATGAAGGCCTTCCTAGAAAACATTTAATTTAGCAAATCAATGCTATAATATATACAAGGAATATTTAAGCCAGAATCAATACATCATATTTTTCTTGTCAAGGTAATTATTCCACTAGATTTGTAGAGGGCAGGAGTATATAGGCCAGAACACTATAAGCTAGTGTAAACGTCACTGTCTCATCTGACACAAAAAAAAAAAAAAAAAAAAAAAAAAAAAAAAATCTATCAAGGAGGACTTAGCATACTGTTTTTTAAAATCACTACAGTTTGGGGGGGTGGGGGGGTGGGTTGCTGCTCTTGTTGTTGGTTGGGTTTATTTGTTTGTAAGAACACTGACAGGTGTGCTATCATCTTTAGCACATTTACAGCTATCACAATCAAATACACAGGTAAGAGGCACTTGGTTCCTCACGTAGCATAGCATTTAAACATAGCAGTAGTCTCTCACTTCATTCAGCCTCCTGCTAACTACAGTTATGTTTGAAACCATGCCATAAACAACTATAACATGTTTGACCTGATTCCCGTTTGATTTACTTGATCAGCACGAATATATCAACCCTTCTCACTGCTCCACAAGAAATGTTATGTGTGCTGCGTTAAATGTCTCTTAAAGCCCTGCTCAGTATAGCTTTCAGTCCTCCTCGCTTTCTCACTTTTCAAATAAGCCCAACAATCTAAAAATAAAATGAGGCGGAGACATTTCTCAGAAATATAAAAGTCCCAGTTTAGCCTGGTTGCTCCTCAGAGGCTCTGGCAAAACGCACAGAAAATAGTGAAACCAATCTCAAAAGCATTTTTTATGTTAATTACTTTGTTACCTCCCTTCCATAAAGGAGTGAAACAAGTTCAAAAAGCAAGGACAAGTAAAGGGTAGTTTTTACAAATATGCCAACTTTTCATCTCTGGTTGACTTTTCTGCCCTAATATTTTTTTAAATATTCACCTCTCTAAAGCAAATGTTTTTTTATAAAAGGCTATTATTTTTACCCTGAAAGTTTGCTACAGGCTTGCAAGTTTAAATGGTTTCTTCTTTGTTATTAGTAAGTAAAATAATCTTGCTTGCCAGCTAATACCTCCAGGTTTGCTTCACTACGATTTCTACTACCTTCAAGTTCAAAGTCCTAATTCCTACAGTGGGAAAAGAGGATCTGCCCTTATGGAAAGGTGGAAGAACAATTCCCCATCCACCTTGGTTTACAAAAGCTTTAAGAAGCCCACTTTGATGCATGTGCTCAGTCCTGCCCAATTACAGCCATGTGAGGAATACCTGTATTGTCCCAGAAGCGTCTCCATTCCATCACCAGCCTTGCAATATTTCATGTGCATCCTTACAGCATCATGTCTCAGACCTATGTCACTGTCAGCATCTCTGCCTTCAGCTTTAGTTTTCAAAAGATTTTTCTAACCTTCATAACTAAGACAGAGCAGTTGAAGAAAGTGACCAAAACACATCGTAAAATCCAAAAACCAGGCAAAGACAACTTTGAAACATGCATTTGTGGAAACCCCCAACTCATGGTCATGCCAACCTCAAAAGTTCAAAAAATTCCTACTTCAGAGTTTTTTTATTAAGCAGAAAGCTACCTAGAGTACTAAAGATGGTGTTGGTAAGACACACGCAAATAAATACCAGAAGGAAAAAAGCCTCAGAGATGATTAACTTATAAAGTATAACTAAGTAATCTAGGTTACACATATTTATTTGTGCACTGGCAGAAAAACTTCTTAGTGCTCCATAAAGGAGCTGGATAGTGAATGTGGGTGTCAACCTAAGTTTGTACAGCAAGATATTCACTCCTGGAGGGCACAACTCATGCCTGCTTTCTAAATATACATCACCTCTTCCTCCTGTCACATTGCAAAATTTCTTCTCAGTGGTATAGTTGGAAGTTTTAAATGTTGAGGTTGTTACATGTACAGAACCCAGAATCACCAGCATCATTTACTTAGGCATCACTGCACAGGACAGTACAGAAACCTTAATTTGTTGCACTTCCAAGTGCTTCCAGCTGCTTTGTGCAGTAAAAGCCTTGTGGCTTTTACTTTGGTGAGCATCTCTCCTACATGCTCTAAATGACTCCCTGAAGCTAGACATTTGTCCCTCCTTTTATTTCATTTTATAGCAAACAAACATTCAATCTCTCTTTGGTGAGCAAGGGTGACTATTTTTATTACTCCTGTTGACTTTCTTAAAAATTAAGATAAATATGCCTTAGATATGTTGTGCATATTTTTCTTCTACTTTGAAGTAATTGCTCCACTTAAAGCCTGCGAGTAAACAAATGATAAAATCTGTTTTCTGAATACTTAGTATCCATGCAGTGAACCCTCTAACAAAGGATTGCATGCATCTGTACTGCAGCTCCTTACTCTTAAGTCTTCTCATCCGCCATAGTTTTCTAAAACCAGGTGGAATCACTTTTCCTTTTCATCCATACCTGCAAGCAAGAGCTCTCCACGCTTTCTGCTTCAAGCAGCATTCTTGCTTGATAGCATTTGCTGGTTGTTTGCTAGCTTCCTATGACAATTATCTCCCCTAACTGCCACTCACAGTTTCAGCTTGATGGTTTCAGCTGTCACCAGAGGTTAATATTGCATGCTTGCCTCTTACCATCTTTTGTAGGGTTCTTGACGCAGCAGAATTATTCCTGTAGACGTGATATGGTCTCTCGCAGGAAACAATGACAGTAAGTGCACAAAAGCTCAACTGCAGACAAACTATAAGCTGACACCACAGTGATACATAAAGTTCAATGAAATTTTTTTTCAAGAACTGTGAGCTTTTTAAAAAAATAACAGCCTGTATCTTAAGAGCCTAACTAGCTCTGTATCTGTTAATGACAGGAAACCACACTAAACAGTATGACAAGCACTGCATTATTACCTGTTTATATGCTAAATGATATAAATTAAGATAAAGACACAAAGGCCAAGATTAAATATATTTTAAAATTGCCTCTCTGAGGGGAAGGAAAGTAATTCCAACTATTATTAGTTGTGACTCAGTATTAGGAAAAAAAAAAAAAAAATCAGGTCCCATTGTGTTAGGCAGTGCTAAAACACACTAAGAAGTATTCTTAATTCCGAAGACTTCACAATCTAAATTGACAAGCCACACAGAGAAAAGAGGAAGATGAACAAAGCATTCTGCAGAGTCCAATTGCCCCAAACATGCATCAATACAGTGACAAGGCCTGGAAGGTAGCTGTAAAATCTAGACTGCATTTCAAAGAAGATGCAGTACACCAGATCTAATTCTCTAACTCTGGAGTTTCTTTCTAGGAGGTCAACACAAACCATTTTTTTCTCGTGGATGTAGTCAGGTTTTCACAGAAAAATATCCTCCCTTTCCTATAACCAGTGGCCACTGGCTTTAGACAATATGGCTGATACAAAACTTTTTTTAGCCCCCATCAAGAGACTTTTCCAAATGCTCAAATTAGCATTCCCTCATTTCTCTCCTGATCACCTTGCACTCACAAGTTCATAAAACAGTTGGCAGCTTGGCCTTCCAAAAGAAGCTCAGAGACATCAGAGGATCAGATTTTGCGAGGGTAACTTGCTGAAAACAAAAACACCCAAAACCTCAGACATCTGGAATTAACTTTCAGCTTCTATCTTACCAGAGAAAGAATTAGTTTGCCTGGAGCATGAAACAGTCTGCGGAAAAGAAACACAAAGTAAAAAGACATCTGAAGAGCACTGTTAGGGTTCACTGTATCTAACCATGACAGGAAACCTGTGATGTCAGATCTGTATCTCGCTATGTAGGAAGCACTCAGACACAGGTGCTCAGTTAACGATAGGAGCAAGGCTGCTTTTTTTACAACGAATATAACCAAAGCAGTTTATATTCCAAAGAGCTATTTAACAGTCGAAGCCACGTTAAGAGCTACATGACATACAAAATGGCTGTGCCAGAGAACAAATTTAGAAGGCCGACACATAACCCCCATGAAAATGACAACAGTGATGGTTACTCAAAGTCCTGCCAGGTGCCCTTTAATAAGCAGAGAATGCAACTAGTGTTGCAATGCAAAGAGTCAGCATGTTGCAACATGACTCCATGCTGGTCTGCCAGGAAACCTTTACAATAGAGGCCCTGGCCGCACTGGGAGTTTTCATGAATAATAAATAAAGCAATTGACTAGCAGCCCCAGGCTCCTTGCTGAACACCAGTGCCCTCCACTGCGTATGCTGAAGATTCCTCCAGATACTACAGCAATATGAAAATCAAGAGAGAGAATTCATGATTTTTTCTCTTTATGACAGGCTGCCGAGTCCCCCGGCACCAAATGTCAGACACATGACTACGTCTGCCGCTTCGTAGGGCTGCTGCAAACATCTAAATAACACTGTCAGCATAACGGAGAGATCCATCCATCAGCCTGCAGTTTCCTCTCCCCATTGGTGCTCACTCTGCCATAAAAATATGCCTTTCATAATCTGTTACAGCACTTCTTCAACTGATGCTTTATACAATAATTTGGTTGGAATCATGAACTTCACTAAAAGAACACGTCCTTGTTAATTAAGAGGTAGTGGCTCCCCATAAAAACCCTTCAGCTTCCTTATTACAAAACATGGCACCAACGTGTTTGGGGTGCCATTAACACCATGACCATTTTAGGATGTCTACCACCAGCTTCCTAGGTTTGGGATCACTTTCATCACATTTGTTTTCCAGCTCATAATTGCTATGTTCTTCCAGTATAAGAACATAAAGAGCAAATTTTTTACAGATCATGGAATAATAATTCTTTTTCTGCGCCTCTAACACTACTGCACGCTTTAGTTCACAGCATTTGAAGCGTGACCTGCCATTTGAGTGGAGGGATGTTTTATCCTAATTTCCTCTACAAAGACTATTCTTCCATCTAATCTAGTATCACTGTTTACTCTCCGACTGGATGAATTGCAGCTTCAGAAGGATGTGAACGCTCATGTCATGATACTTACAGCAATGGTTGCACATGAGCCACAGAGAAGACAGAATCTTCAAACATATCACACGTTCTAAAATACAGCAAACAAAAAAGGTAGCAGGAGACAAAACTAACCCTTTTTTGGGAGGGCCTATTATTTATCAGAAAGTTGGGAAGTAACTTTAAAAACGTAGGAAAATGCTGTTGCATTTAACACGCTGAAATGGGGCTCAACATTATCAGACAGGGATTCGTCTCCTCATATGTCACTTGTGCTTCCATGTGCGAAACACGCTTATGGTTGGGCGGTCAGCATGGACATTTTGGTTTGGGGTTTTTTGTTGTAACATTAATTCCACAGTACCCTCTCCACTACCATGACTCACAGGGAAAAAGCAGTGCTAAGTAGCTAACCCGAAGAAAGTCTAAAAGACAGAGAAACAAGTATCAAGGGAATAACTGCATAAAGCCCAAAACTGATTACAAAGCCCAATTTCTTCTTGTGAACGCTGCTGTACCACTGTCCCCTGCACCCACAGTGCCTCTGCGGTGTGGGTCACTACACAACAGTATTACAGCCAAGATTTGTGAACTATCTCACTGAAAAAGGTTTTTTATCCTCCACACAAGAAAAACAACATAGCCCTGCGCAGCAGCCAGAATTGACCACCCTGGCTGAAAGCACAAGGAAAAGCTATTTGGACTTGTTGAAGCAGCCACACATCCAAACACTTTTTCCTTTCAAACCACCATACCAGAGAATGTTTACTTGAAAGGTCCATGTCTCTCTCTTCCAAACACACAAAAACATTTAAAGTGTCTAAGGTACCCATTACGTTAGCAAAAAAATCACCAATTAGAGTTAGGGTCAGTCACTGCACTACTGCAAAGCACGTACAGACCAGGTAACTGCTCTAATAAACACACAGCCAAGGGGACCCAAATTCCCCTTTGAAGTCTGCTTTAAAGAAGGACTGCAACTGAAGCTTTTAAAACTGTTTTAAAATACTCCCTACACATCCTCCAGTATCTATCTTTCAGAAGATTTTTATTGGTTTATACAGGTTGAGAAAATGACTACAAGTAAGACCAAAAAGCAACACTACAGAAGTGTCATCCTTGTAATGCTTTAGTTTTGGTTTTTTTGTGGTTTTTTTTTTTTTTTTTTTTTACTACTTCAAGGGGGCTTCAATAAAATTCCTGGGTTTAACTTTTACTAAAATGAGACGTTTCCATTTGGAGGCTCTTCAAGGCATTCTGTTCTGCGCCCTGTGGCTGCAGGACAGTCAAGACCAAGACATGCATGCATATGTTTTAGAGCAACTCTACTTCTGCATAGTTAAAATTGTTTGATTAAGTTGTAGCATTGCATGAGCTGCACATGACATGCTGAGCGTTGTTTTAAAGGATAAGTAGTCTGTTTTTAACAAAACAAGCATCAAAGTCTTAGTGGGAAGTGGGCAGGAACCTTATAAGAGCCTTCTCTATAAAAATAATTTTTAATCACATGCTTTTCAAGGTAAGAATTAAACCTCCTTACTTTTTCCGTGTTCAAAACACTATAGACCCCCAGAGCTGGAAAAGCTCAACTTTGTCGCAGTGATTTCGTTCCATTATGTATTTCAGTCACTCAAAGATTCTGTCTTAGTATCATGAAGTTCAGTGCTACACAGTGCGGCTATCACACTCGGGTTGAGAAGCCAGCCTTTTTTGTGCTCAGTAAGTACAAACACAGTTTTCAGTGTTGGAAGATGTTTTTCAGATATGTTATACAACATTTACTTAATAACTATTCAGGTTTTCTTATCAAAAATAGGCTGGTTCCCATGATGATTAATCCTTGGTTGAGGTCAAAAGTGAAAGATTTAGGCAGGGACTTTCAAGTGAAAGGTCATAAAAAAACGAAAAATATTAAAATACATGCAAATTTTAGAATTAACGTCACAGGACAACATCAAACCAGAACAAAAATGTAAGTGTTTTTACCAAGAGCTAAAAGTGAAGGTGTTTTCACTTTTTCATATACTAATTATTACTTTTAACTTAGAAATGCAGCTATATTTGGGGACATTCCATACCTCCTTTTCCTTTATATCAAACTTTTGCTTCATGATCGAACAAACACTGAATTTCTTACAAATTTACCCATGGGAAAAGACTCGGTGCCATCACAGTGAAGAGAACAGCCAAATTTTGTACTGACTTCAGTAGAAGAAAGCAAGGAAAAAGAATTCAAATAACTGAACCATACAAATGGATGCAGACTATATAAAGCAACATGAAAAACTTGCTTGTTAGCCCTACAAATCAGTTGGTACCCTCAGCAAGATGACTGGAACAGCTTCAGCATTTGTGAAATGAATCCTAACTCTAGCCTCTCTGTCTTAAAAATGTTTGTGCTTTTTTGTTGCATGATCTTTTAAATAGAAACATCTGTATATACAACCGGAAAGAGTGACTTGAATGTTATACTGTCAAAGATTTGCTTTACAGTTTACCTTTCATATTGAACTTGAGTTATTCTAGTCTAGAAGCCAATCATCCAAGCATTTACTATTTAAGAAGGAAACTGGTGATATAGTTGTCCTAAATAAACTCTGCTTGAATGATAAGTTATTGGAAAATTGTACAATCACGTAGACATATTTACAGAAATCTGTGTGATATCTTTAAGGAATATAACAGTTGACAGCTCTGAACTAAGAGTGACAAGTGATCAGAGAAATCCTACCACAAAATGTTCTAAAAAGTCAACTTTTTAAAAGCACATGTAAAAATTCATTCCAGGAATAAAATCTATCACAGTTCTTTAGTTAAAAAAAAAAAAAAGTAACATCACATCTCTCTTGTCCTTAAAATAAAAATCTACTAGCTTCCAGCACTGATAAATTTCCTATGGAATTCAACGAGCGTAGCATACAGCTTAGACAGGCATATGATGTTCTTCACATATGCAAAGTTCTTAGTTTATTGTAACTTCTAGAATTTCTTTCCCCTACCCATTTTTGCCAGAGATTTCTGCCTAGAAGGCAGAAAGCTTAAAAGGACGTAAGGAGAGAGAAGGTTGTTCAAACCTAATGCTTTCCTTTCACGCACACCGGAGGAATCTGCTAGCGGTACACTTCTACTTCATCAATTCAGCGAGAAACACAATGTGATTCTTTAGATTGCTCTTTAGTTGACATTCAGAAGCACCAGCCTGACAATTAATACAGGCATGTGATACTGAACAAGTAGGGAGAATATAAAGGGGAAATCTTTTCTTTAAGCCAACCATAAATTAAGTAGAACTTAACAAGTTCACTACAAGGTTTAATTCTAGAAGGATAATTAGAAAATATACTACAGTACCTATGGAAATATATTACGTACACAGAACACCACCTCTGTGGCCACTTAAAGAAACTGATAAGACACAAAGCTAAAATAAATTCCTTTAAAAATTAGGAGATGGAATGCAGGTTGGATACCGAATAGATGCTTTCTCCACAACCATCACACCACAGAAGAAAATTCTTCACTCAACACCTCAACGCAGTCATGGCAATCAAAAATATCTATGTGGATGGAGTGCTGGACTGAAACTTAGAAGACTGCTTCACTTCCAGTTCTGATTAGCATAGAATTCCTTTCTCCTCTCATCCTGTGTATTAATGGGGATAATTATGCTGACCTCCTTTATATAACACCTGAAAATCTACAGTTTAAAATGTTCTTAAACTTGTAATTATAAACATCATATATGTGATATAATATATATCATATATATGATAAAATATATATCATATATATGTATAATAACAATCATGTATCAAACTTTAATTATTGACTCATCACAAAAAAGCAAGAATCTGCTTGTTCTTGGAATTAGTACACATAATTCAATTTTTCCACTGACATTAGCTTCCTAGTACTTCCATCATTATTAAAACAGCTGCATTATACTAAGGTGCACTAAGGAACCTGACTATCGCTGACTGACATTTTGAACAACAAAAGATGTAGGATATTTTATTTTTTTTCATTGAAAGTTCCCATGTTAAAGACACTTTTGACCAGGTTCAAGCTTAGGTGCTACTCTGAATCTGCAGCTTGAATTCTTGCGATGGTTCTATTCCGAAACAGGCTGTAGCATTTTGCAAATGTATTTTGCTATTACACCCATCAGCCCCTCCCTCCTTACAGCAGCTAGTCTACAAGGGCACCTTCTCACCATCACCACTTACGCTACCAGTTTCTCCTCTTCTTTCCTCCACATTTATGTTACTTTCCTCCTTTCAGCTGCACACCATGCCCTCAATCGCTCAATATGTTTGATGTGCACGGGTTTTTTTCATCTTGTGCTACTTACAAATGAAAAAGAGGTGAGAGGATTTAATATAAAATTAAGATACTTACCAACCACTGCCAGATTATGCTCTGAGCCACATGCGATCTGGAAAAGAAGTATGAATGAATAAAAGAGAACCCGCTTACCAGTAGGAAAACAACCACTATTATGACAGCAAATTAAAAATTAACCTGAAACAAACAGCTACTCTTTGTAGGATGCAAAAATCAAGGTTGAAGCGCTCTCGCTTTTAAACAAAATTTCATTTGTAATCTCACCTAAGGGCTTAGTGGCAGGGGGTTATGTTTGTTTGTTGGTTTTGTTAATAAACAGGCATTTCTTTTCAAAATGCATTCACCACTGACATTTCAATCCTTAGGAGTAAGACTGGCCACAATTCTGCAAAAACATCACCCCCTTGGCAACATCCACTGGATCCAACAAGACTATTCATGGGCGTAGAGGAAATGCAGATTAAACTTTTGCAAGATCAGAGCCATACAGAGGCAGCTGGGAATCGAAAGCGTGATGAAGATCTCCACTCCTCTTATCTATACTGTTTTTCCAGCCGATCCCTGAAGAACTTCACAGTATACAGGCTCAGCGCGATAAACCTGCATTGATATGATCCCTATGGTCATTTGCCTGGAATGCACAAAAAAATACCATAGTACTCAACTCTTCTATTAGCAGCAGGCAGGTTTAATTTTTAAAAGCTGCGGAGAAAAAAACCAAAGAAACCACTGCAAATGTTTTCTCCCAGGCTCATTTGTGATGGAAATCAGCTATGAATTTCTTTTCAAAGCAAACTCAAAGTGTATTTTTCTTTATTCTTTGCAGCCCTTTGCAGCTGCTGTGAACATGTCAGATGTTTAAGTTGCTTTGGCATATATCATTCATTAAGCTTTCACAAGTTCTTCACAAATGGTGACAACACAAGCACCGAGAACAGCCTGCTGCCCTACTGCAAGGGCTTGTCTGTCCCATTGAATTTTTTTGCAATGTCAGTGCTGGTATAATTGTCTGATGTAATACAGACATCATCTTACACAAGGTTATTCTGCTAAATGTCCTGAAGTTTTAAATCAAAACACAAGTGATCCCCCCAAAATCCTGTATCTGGTTCATTGTCTTGCACCTACTTGCCCATTACACTTACTACTGAGCTGGAGAAAATTAATAAGCATGTTGTTCTGCTTCTTAAAAGTACATTTTCAATGACAGAATATCAAAGAGAAGTGTATGCTCAATAATAATAAAAAAAGAGACGTCCATACCATCAAAATTTTATATGGTTTTGTGCATGCATACCTTTATAGTTTTCATGGCCAGAAAAACTGCTACAGTCACCTCAATGTCTGCATAACATAAAACTACAGAATTAACAAAACAGTCCTTGTACTCAGCTCACTGTGCTTGAGCATTTACTGGAAAAGAGAAACCCAAGACTGACACACAGACTAGCTTGAGCAATTGCGTTACAAATAAACACTGCAATCACCACTACTCGTAATGTACCTGCACCGTAACTATGACATGAAAATATTTTGTCAATGCCATTCCAACACAATAATGGTAAGGAAGACAAAACAGACTCTTTAGGACAGAGGTGCTTAGCCAAGACATTAAAGCATTTGGGAAAAAGGGGCAAGAAAAATAATTCAAGTCACAGCACACTCCAGCACAGCCTCATCTTCAGAAAAATCAAGACAAAGCAGCAGGAAAAGCAATGATTTTACAAGAGCACTTAGCAGGACTGCATCAAGTCTTCTATTCCACAATATTGCAGACAGGCAAAGCGTTAAGCCCTGACTGTTTAAATGCATAAATCATCATCACACCCTGTATCATTATCCTCACCACAAGTCAGAGCCCTACACTGGAGCAGGGCTGGTTCCTAATGCCTATTCACTGGCTAATGCTTCCACCTATGCTTCTCGAGCTTAAAGGTTGATGCCATGGAAACAAGATCCACGCAAGGAAACACAGGCAAAGGCTTCCTAGCAAAAAAAAAAAAAGCAAATTCTGCATCTTCACTAAGTGCTGAAAATTGGAGATACTGAAGCTGCTGCTAATAAAATAAATTTTATCTGAGGTGTGAATAATCCAATCTCTGTTACTTCTCCAGAAAATACACTAACACAGGCATAAGGCACAGATTCAAAAGCATTTGTACAAAAGAACTGCTCAGGCTGGTGGCTGACACTTATTGCCAGGATGCCCCTCAGAAACACTACATTAAAAAAAAAAAAACTCACCCAAAAAAACCCCCCACCCAAACAAGGTATTGTTTAGAATGTAAAACATCCCCTGACAAGGAAGCATCTTCTTCCTGCACTACTCTGTCAGTAGCTAAAAGAATGCTGGTGACCTCCAACAGCCTTGTACTCTATTCATGTAGCTGTGACTCTGCCCACCATTCACAGCCACCCCTTAGCCAGCTTATCAGGTTGTAAGGGAGTCAATCAAACCACACTGGGTACAACCGGACCAGGAATTGCTCCATCATCTAGACTTGCCAGTTTCCCCCACGACAGGTGCTCAGCACCAGCACAGCGTGCAGATGCACTCGCTGCAGCTCTGTAGCTACTGCAAAGCACAAATTACCAGTGCTGCTGCACACCTTTCCGTCTGGTAAAAGCCCCCTCAGTGGAAGTGCCAGCTTTGCTTAACAATGCCTGAAATCAAAGACAACCACAAGCTGCCAAAGGTGGTGCCCTGGATTCACCTTCCACAGCCCAGAGCCAGGACACGCACCAGCAGCAGTACTGTGCTCCAAAGAAGAATTCCCGAGATCGAGAGCACAAGGCTCACACCTTTGCCTTCTTGCAGGGTGTCACCACACCACCTGAAACAGACTGACTTGGTAGGAATCCCCAGAGAAAACACGTCCTTCCGGCAGTCTGAAGGTAGCTGTCTGAAACAAGAACCTCCTTCCCTGTCCGTGGGGTTTGCCCTAGGCCACACCATCCACCCACAGCATCCACAGCATCCCGGCTGGCCTGCACACCTGTGACTGGGAGCTCAGAGGGGAAACAAGGTTGCCACTGCTTAATAAGCAAGCACTGCCTTGCAGCTATTTCATAACAGCTTTTTTACAATAAGCTTTAAAATGTGACACCCCCTTTTCTTCATCACTCCCCACAACAGGCAACAATCAGCCAAGAATGCATAATTTGCTGGTACAAATACAGACCAGTCAGAAAACAGCCTTGCTGAACAGATGTTTTATGCTTACATTAGATGTAAGAAGCTGTGCAGTCAGAGCAGGTCACTGGGAGAAGTCTGGTATTTACTGCAGCAACCATGATTTTCTGGCTACTTCTCTTCTGTCCCCACCCCCAACATGCTGCAGAGGAATTAAATTCCAACAGACATCTGCGTGCTCCCAGTGGATAAGTACATTCAAGGGTACTCATAAACACACAATAATACTTTCTAATTGGGCAATATTTTTACATTCTGTTTTAATTGAAGGGAAAAAAAGCCTCACTAAAGACAAATCAGAGTGACTGCTAGACAGCGAAGCCTTCTATGAGCCTAAGGAACATGACCCTCTACACAGAAACAATTCATATTGAAGTTTCTTCACTGTTTGGAGGAAGATTTGAGTGGAGTTGTGCAAGGATATTGTGATGTTTACATAAATGATCTCAAAGCACTTTACAAACACCCATGAGGCAGGAAAAGAATGCTTAGGGACCATATTACTCAGAACTTACCTTATCATCTGCGCCCTTTCAACTATATGTAAATGGTTTGTTTCTCCCCTTAAATCGTGTGCTAGCAAGCTGTCTTCTACCTAGCAATGGTTGCAGTTCAGATCCATCCATCCAGCTTTAAGACCTGTGGTGAGAAGCAGCTGTGGGACCAACTTTTTATGAATCCTAAGTAGTCAGGACATCAGTTGCATGGACGGTGAGGAAAGACCTTCGCACAGCAACCACTAGCTCTGGACAAAACACCAACATATTTCTGCAGCTTGCAGATATGCTTATGCCCCAGCCCTAACAAGAATTAACTGATTGAATGTAAAAGCAGTGGGTTACACAAAATGAAGTATTTCACTTAAGATGAAAATACTTCATATATTAAAAATACTATATTAAGTATATAAATAATAATGTTTTGTATGTTACATATACATTCCTATATATATGGTGCATATAAATATATAAAAACATTTATGTATGCACATTAGGAAGAGGTTACCTACTCTAGAAGATATTATCAGGGAGGAAGGTGAGGGTAAATAGGGAGCACCTCCATTTATATCGGGGATAGAGATCTTCCTGAAGAAGAGCTATCCCTCCCATTGCTCCCCCACAGTCCTACGAGGCAAGTATTGTTCTCTCCTTTGGAAACAGTAAACATACATACATAGGACAACATGCATGCGGATATTTAGACATACAACCTCCCATTGATTTCAAAAGGGACAACATAACTTTTGTCAGCCATCCCCTAAGGGACTTCCGACCACTATAACAGAACAAGTCTGACAAAGTGTATAAAAACCCCCAAGTTTCAGGCTAGTAGCTTGACCACAAGGCTATTCTTTCTTTTCTGTCTGAACTCCCAGGGCTGGCACTGAGGATCTGTTGTGCAACCCATCAGGAAAAAGATCAAGTCAGAACTGCAGAACAAGCGGGATTGCAGAATGAAAAGTCACAAGCATCCAAACATCGGGATGCTTAGCTAGAACAACAAAAGAACCTCAGTGCCATTTATTTTTGGTTCACTGCCCTACAAGTGCATGTTCATTCCTACAGGGCAATTATGTCCCAAAGTATTCAAGGATATGGAGGCTTCTATCACTTCTCAAAGATAAAAGCATGACATACAAAATAGATTTCCAAAGATGACTGAAGATACAGATACAACATTTAAGTTGTATCCAGATTCTAGTCGCTACTATGTCTAACGCTTTAATTGCACAAAAACATAGCACTTTTTTTTTTGGGGGGGGGGGGGGGGGAGGGAGGCGCGCAAGGGAAGGAGACCATTAAAAGGGTGTGCACATAAGTACTTTTATCCAGGACTTTAGCCATGCCATCTACATCTTTTGGCAAATTTCACTGTAAGGAAATAGCCAGGGCCAGAAGGTAGCAAATTTTATTCCTTCTGGGATCAGAAGCCCTAATGGAAGGAGACGAGGTGACCAAGGGACTGCAGATCAAAGCTTACATAAGACAGTGGAATCTTCTCTCCCGGAGCTGTTCTTCCATGCCCTTGATTAATGCATCGTAACAATGATTTGTACTATTTGACACACTCTGCCCAACTACATTTCTATGTAGAATTCTATTGATGTGAAAAAATAAAATAAAATTAAAAGAAATCTAATTAGCAAAGTTGTCCTGCTTCCAATAAGCCTTCACTGGGAACTCTGTGTTCTTCTTCTGGATCATTTGACTCCTGACTGATAAGAAAGCAACCTGCTAACCTAGTCACATTCCTTGGCAAGCACAAGATTAAGTGCAGTTTAATGCGACACATAGCAGCAAACCAGTGCAACCTCACCAAGAGCAGCACATTTAATCTATTCCTAGCTGTTGGCTGTATCAGTTGAAAAATGAGAGGCCCAGTGTCCTATAGCGCACTAGAAATTTTACATTCGTCAGTCTAATAATCTAATTTTCTATTAAGGTGGACTTTTTGTTGTTGAATGAGTGGCTTTTTGGTTTGTATACAGTTTTGCTTTCTGCTACAGCAAGAAAAATTGCAACAGAATTTCAACTGAAGCCTGTGTACTAAAGTCCAGAAGAAAACGTTCCTCCTCAATACACACCTGACCAAAAGCTAACGTGCCATGTCAGCGGACCTTTGCAGGCACAGAGGAAGAGAGGAAGCATTAAGACCTTGGCAGGATACAGTAAGCTTTCAAAACACAGATTTTATAGCTCTCTATAGCTTCCAGAGGTATGATTTATGCCCACCCTGCCTGAAACTAATCCCAAGCCTCCTCACTTGTAAGGCAAGACACAAAACGCTTTTTCCCCCATGCAGCACTTCCCTTGATTCTCCACTCACTGTTTCAGAGTCCCATCTCCAATCACTGACAATCCTGGCATGGCAGTTGTCTTTCTTACAGTCACCAAAGAGCCAGCTGGCCAAACCCAAGGGCTTGCCTTTACACCCTCCATGCCAGTGTAAGTTTCTGCATGCATTCCCTCTCTCTGACACTTAAACATACATGAAAAACAGCTATGCTATCTATCGACTCCTCCAGGAACAGCTTCTTGCAGCTAACAGAGCATAGTTATACTTCTCTGATTCAACTGTGCAGCTTGGGTCCCAAGTGCCTGTGAGAGATGGAAACAGTTGTTCGTTTCAAAGCAAAAAGCCCACCAAAACACACAACAAAAAAATCCCACACAAAGAAAAATACACACACAAAAAAACCCAACACACATACCAAAACCCAGACAAACTTTTAGTATCAGGTAGGAAGCACCACAACAGCATAAAGCTATCATTAAAGAGATCAGGCACAGGGGATGAAAGTAAACAGAGGAAAAGAGGTAACTGTTAAAGCAGTCAACATTTCCATGGAATGTTTATATCACAGCAACTCGTGTGCACCCACAAAGTCTACTTATAAGACAAGTGTGGTCATATTGAAAAACTTAGATATGTACTGTGCGCCTCAAATTAAGGATGGATGGAGATGTCAAGACAAATAAGATCCATGTCCACCAACAAAAAATCCTCTTCATCAGATGACTCTGGGACAATACAGAAGTTGCTGAGATCCCAGTAAGAGCAGACAATGGGATTACTTTTTAGTAAAATGACAAAAATGTAGCCTAGACAAGAGTGATAAAATCTTTACAAGTCAGCAAGGTCAACTGGTTCTTCTCTGTTGTCTGAAGATTTTTCAATTAGTTCACGTATCCTTCTCCAGACAGCCCCCTTTCTTCCTTGGGGTTCAGGAAGCATTAGCATCTTTAGTTCCAGGAAAATCAAGCTCTGTCACTTTCATATCCCTCAGCCTCAGTCTGGCAAAATTTTCCATTTCTGCAATCAAGACCTGAACCACAAACCAATTCTTGTTTATCCTTTCATCATTTTTAAAATTAAACAAGTCACAGTAATTCAATCCCAGTTTGTTTCCTGTAACAAACTCCCCATTCAGTTTTACCCAAGGGAAGTTCTTCACCATTTTTCTCAAAATTATTTTGGTTTAGTTTATTTCATCCAAAATTACCAGCTCCTTTCAGTTTCAGTGCCCGTCTCTCCTAAGTTAAATAAGAAGCACTAAGATGAATACCTGACAATCTATTTGGGCTTGCTTTGGGGAGTACAACTAGTCTGCCCTTTATTTGAGGCCACAAACACCACTTCGACAGAAGAAATGAAAGAAAGCAAGGCAATAGAAAAAAAAAAGTTTAAAAATCTCTTTATACACTGATCTGACTGTACCATCAACACACACATCCTTACCATCAGATTATTCTGATATTTTCAGGTCAAAAATTGTAGCTTGCAAGCATGCCAAAAAAACTTAGTATCTGCCTTTTGTTCCTATGTTATTTTACATGCAAACAGCAAAAAGTTAAGTGTTTATTACAGCACATAAATGTCATCATTACCTATCTGAATGTGCTAATTTCTGGTACTGTGAACTTAATGAAATGAATGGTTCTATTAAACAATGATTGCAGGCAAACATTCTGTCGAAGTACACATCATTATCCAACATTTTATAGGTTCAGAATAAAAGTCATGACAGCAAGTATTATTTGGCAACAAAACATCGAATTCTACTTAACAACTATTTCCAAGGTCCTTCTGTGGACGTACAACTGCAGTTTTAAGGTTTTCAACAGAATCTGGGCTTCACATCTCTCCTTGTGGCAAAACAGTCCATCGTTTTTAATGCATTTGGAATATTTTCTGGAATATTCAGTAAAGCTGGAGAGAATCACAAGCAGTCAAATGTACATATTGGGGGAACTCAGCTCCCCTGGGAACTGAGCTCTCCCCTAAACTGCGGTATTATTACAAGCAATCTCACTACAGTTCTTTTACATAAAAAAATTAATGCAGAGAACTCGGCATACACAGTCTGCAAGATTACACAATAGCACAAAGCCTTGCATTTTTGTAGAACTGAAGGAAAAAATAGCATTCTTACAAAGTTCATACCCTCAAACAATTGACTGGGTATTCTATTTAGATATTGTGAACAGGCTGACACTGTCCCTAGAAGACCCTCTTAAAGGAGGTAAGTGCTGTAGCATGGGGCCATACCGCTGCAAGACAAGAGGCCATCACTTGACGAGCCCGGTGGTCCAGCCCCACTGCCCAGAGGGAACTGGCCCCACCAGTGTGAGACCTGACATTGTTGATGCCCAACATAGTTGATGCCCTATACCTCTTGTTTTTCTAGCATATGGGGGCTTTTGGAACATCCTTACAGTATTTTTTTCTTTTCCATGCTTTTCACCTACGCTATCCTTGCTTTAAAATTGCATCCGAAACACCTGGAAGTATTACCAAAAGAATATAATCGATGATGTCATTAAAGAATACTTCTCTTATTTAAAAGTGCAGAGGCTTTTTTGCTTCTTCCAGTAATAAATCCCAATTTACGATAGAATTTTGAATGTCTCAGTTATTCAACACCCAGCATCAGGATGTGGGAAGACTAATTTTCAGATGAATTACTAAACATGCAAGTAAACACTGATGCACAACTGGACTGACCTTCCATTTTGCTGCTAGCCCTGTTGACCTCAGTGAGGACTGTTACTTGCATAAACTGGCAGTACACAAATACACTGTCACTGAAGAGAATAAAAAAAACCTACTTAATCTCCAAAACATTTTACGTTTTTTGAAACAAATGAGCAGGTTACTGGAAATACAGAACCACTACTGCGTAATATCATTTGAAACGTCCTTCACTGGACTCAATGCCTTTGAGAAGTATTAAGGTAACTATCAGCTGTTCAAGAATGTAAATCTTTGCCTGATTCCGGCACAATCTTCACTGTCTGTCTCCCGCCCACATACATGCACGTAAAAATAAAGATGTTATCAAATTAATTTGTAGTCAAAAAACACCAGCACGTTAAATCCTCCTAAAATATGACAAAATAAACATTAGAGGGGAAAAAAAAAACCCAAAACCGAAACATTTTTCGTACACCAACTACCTCAGCTTGAGGACAGAATTTTCGTGGTTCATTTACTCTCCAGCAGAGCTGCCAGCATGCAGCTTCCATAAGGGTTAGCCTTGTATAAAACATCAAGCCCTGAATTTTGCTGACTGTCCGCTCCTTTACCTCTCCATATAAATGGTGCTTATGCCTTTAGGGCGTCATGTAACTCTGCTCTTCAACATTGGATTCTCTGTTTCTGCACCACTTAGTAACAGTACAGCTCCCTGCAGCAAACTTGCTGGAAATAAATAAAGTGTAAACTTCTAAGACCCCGATGCAAAAATGAAAAGAAAACCTCTTCTTGATAAATAAGGATACCATTTCTAAGGACTGAAAAAGAGACTGAGCCTTAATCAGAGTCATAAAAGGAGAATTAGGGGGGAAAACTATCTGAAGTGATTCTACACAGCTGATAAAAAGGCATTTTTATTAAAAAGCTAAATTATAGAATCACAGAATTGCTTAGTTGGGAAAGGACCTCTAAGATCATTGAATCCAACCATAAACCTACCACTGCCAAGCCCACCACTAAACCATATCCCCAAGCGCCACGTCTGCGCAGCTTTTAAATACCTCCAGGGATGGTGACTCCACCACCTCCCCGGGCAGCCTGTGCCAGGGCTTGACCACCCTTTCAGTGAGGAAACTTTTCCCAATATCCAACCTAAACCTGCCCTGGTGCCAGTTGAGGCCATTTCCTCTCGTCCTGTCGCTTGTTACCTGGGAAGAGAGACCGACCCCCGCCTGTCCACAGCCTCCTGTCAGGGAGCCGTAGAGAGCGATCGTCTGCCCCGAGCCTCCTTTTCTCCAGGCTGAACAACCCCCGTTCCCTCAGCCGCTCCTCACAAGACCTGCCCTCCAGACCCCTCACCAGCTCTGTTGCTCGTCTCTGGACGCGCTCCAGCACCTCAGTGTCTGTCTTGCAGTGAGGGGCCCAAAACTGAACCCAGGACCAGTGCTGAGCACAGGGGCACGGTCGCTGCCCTGGCCCCTGCAGGACAAGAGTAGACCGAAGAGAGTCACAGATCCTTACCGTTGCTCCACTGAAGTGAGGTCAGAACACATCTGTTCTTGCCAAGGCTGGTAAATAAACTGCAGCTGGCCAACACCAGGCGAGCCAGGCAGCCCACCAACAGACCTCCAGCTATTCACATTCAGCAGAACCATTCATTCATCTCTGCTAGTTTATTCTTTAAAACCACACATTCATTCCAGTTTATTTTGACCTAGCAGCTGCCCAATTACAAGAGATTTCTATTATCCACCATCTCTCTCACACAACATCCACCCCCTTCTGTCTTTCAGTCTTCATTACTTTTGAGGTATGGTTCTTTCACACCAGTACTAGCACAGTTTCGAATGACCTTTTCTTCTCTTCTTTTCTCAGGGAGCACATCAGCCTGCTCAGCTTCAAAGGCTCCCAGTTCTTGCCAGTGGACCAAATGCTGCAGAGGCAGAATAAGCCAAGAGATGTGTCCCACCTCACAAGTCAAGGGATGCACAGACTGGTCATTTAATTCACGTTATGGAACAATTTTTCTTGTCCAATTTCTAAACAACCGCATTTTTGAAGTTTGAAAGAACGAAACAGATAATATAACCACTACAATACCATTCAAGTCTAATTGTGGAAAGAATGGTTTCACAATACCAACTAAACGCATACTAATTTATCCACAGAACTTGCCTATGTATGTTGTGGCCAGTGCCTAGAGGCAAACAAAAGGAAACAACGTTTCCTCCCGAAAATCTTGTGCAGTAACACCCTCTGCTCAGTAATCCTTCACTGGGAATGGATATCAACCAACACTGCTCATCTGCAGTTGATGCCACAGGAGCACTAAGCACTCACTAGCAATTTTTTTTATGCCTCCACAGGCTAAAAACCAAGTTGGTCTTTCTCAGGAGCAAATACTTCCTTGATTAAGAAGCCAGCAGATAAGGTGTTGCTGCAGAACTGTTAAGTGTAAAGGCTTTAACCAGTTACAGTATAAATAGACTATAGTCTTGGAACCGTTAACAAATTGAGAATGCACTTGTTCTAATAAGCCCACTCCCACAAGTCAGGAGTTTTCTACCACAACGAAAGGAACAGAGATAAAACCCCACAAACAGTCTGAGACACATGAAGCTCAATTTCTAGAAGAACTGTGGTTATGACAGCTAAACTCAAATATGGCATTTTGGCAAAAAGGTCTGGCAAACATTTTTCTTCTGTATGAGACCCTATCAAAACTAACAAGCTTAAATTTCTAAGAAGCTGTTGCCTTAAGTCCACGCAAAATCTGTATTTTTACATTTTCTTAAAGTTAAGTGAATAAACCTATTACAGCATTATTGCATGACAGCGCCTAATCGGCATGAACAAGTAAGTATCTTAATCTGTGAACTACCACCACTCACCAGAATTTTATTCTGGTCTCCCTACTACAATTATAGATGGATGCATTTGCTGCCAGGGACTTATGACCAGTAATTATTTCTTCCTTTTATTTCCAAATACTGCCAGAGATACAGCTATACCTTCTGGAATAAAAACCAGCTTTAATAGAACAAATTTGTATAAGCTTTCATTGCTCACACCCACTTGCACACTGACTGCAAACATGTAATTTACTATATCGCAATCCTTGTTTTTTGAGGAGGGGTCCTATTTTCAACCTAATGGAATTCCTTGCTCTGTCTGCATTAAAGACATCACACACATTATTGAAAACCACCTACAAAGGAAATAAGATGGACAGTGAAGGTCCTGCAATGAGAACTCATTTAGGGTTCTTGAAATTAAGGGGTTGTGAACGCATCAAAACTCCAGAAGAAGCTAATACAACTTGATAAACAGGCAAGACTTAGATAAAATGTACTGTGGTCAGGTACAGCATAATAAATCTTTCTGGATACCAAAAAGAATAAATCTAGACTGTTCACATATACAGCTAGATTCTAAATTAGCTGGAACCTCTCAGGGGAACTGTCTAGCATCACTGTGGACAATTCACCAGAAATCTCCGTTCGATGTTTAACAGCAACACAGAAAGCAAGAAATTAGACTGGTTTAGAGAGGGAAATGATACCGTCATCTTTTCATGCAGATGTAATTACATTATATAGTTTAATTCTGTTACTATCAGGAGAAAGGGACGAGTACGCATAAAAAGAAAAACCACATCTTGACCTAACAAAAGCAATAGGAACATGTGAAAACAAGCCCCAATCCTGCCAAAGACCAAATTATCTATTCCTCAAAACAGAGGAAACAATAACAGAGTACCAGTATATCAAAATCAAACCTTATACAAAATCCTAGTTAGGAGTTATTTATATGACTGTTCCTAGCAATAGCAAAATGACTCCTCTTCATCCTTGGAAGACAACTTCATCTCAACTCACTACTACCCTATCCAGCAACCTAATTCCATCATGCCCATTCTCTTCTCATACTACTAGGATAGAAGAGATTCTGCTAAGAAGGCTCCACGGCACTATGACAGACTGAAGCAACACTGTCCCATCTGTCCCTCCATCCCTGTCCCACCCCAAAAAAAGTATTTTGGAACCAAGTAAGCAATAAGGGGATGACACGTCATTATATTTTTCTTTCTTTCTTTCTTTTTTTTTTTCCCCCCCTAGAAGCAAAACTCTTCTCTGTCATGCTGAGATATCCTGCTTCACCAAAGGAAAGACATGAGAGCTGATTTACTTTGCACACAAAGCGTTACAGGTCTTACTGAAACGTTAACTTAAAAATCTACCATGACAAAGAGGAGACAGTCGCACATCTGTTGGTTTTCTAATGTGAAGAAAACATGTCTCATCTAGAAGAGACACTTTTTTAAATACAGGATATTTTGATTTAGATATTTCCATCTATTTAAAACAAACAAACAAAATTCCCCAAAATCAAAACTCTAAGCACCCAGAACAACTTCCCATGATTTTGATTACTCTGTGTATATATGAGCTCCCCCTTCTCTGTCTTGACCTTCTTACTCATTCATGTTGTGAGTCCATTGTATCTATTCCTCCTTTAATTACTTTTCAATACAAATCAAGACAAGCCTTAGGCCTTAACTTCCTGAGGCTAGATTACATTCCTTCCATATTTGAGCTCAAGTTTCTGGTTTTTCTCCAATGTTTTAATCTTTTTTCATAGGTTTCACGCTGTTTCTTCTTGCTGTTCTTGAATTGTTCACATCAATCCAATACTGGACACAATATAAAAGCAGCAGAGGCTGATGCCCCCCGCCCACCTTCCTGACACTCACTCAACTAGTTCAGACACTTGAGAACAGAATTAACCTTTCTGGTACATACCATAACACCACAAACTAAACTCAGATGATGTCCACCCCAGTCCTCGCATATTCCAAAGATTCTCCTGCCTGGGAAGAGGTGAATCTCTCCTCCTGTTGCTACAACCTGCATTCTTGCTCCCAATATGTATGTGACCTTACGTTTGGCAAAGCTGACCTGCTGTGCTGGTTTTGGCTGGGATAGAGTTAATTTTCTTCACAGTAGTAATATGGGGCTGTGTCCAGCAAGCAGGCTGGGGGACACAAGGAGTCAGGATGGGACACAGCCAGGACAGCTGGCCCCAACTGACCCAAGGGATATTCCAGACCATACGATGTCATGCTCAGTATATAACACTGGGAGAAGAAGAAGAAAGGGAGGGGTGACATCTGGAGGGATGGCATCTGTCTTCCCAAGTAATGTTAGGCATGCTGGAGCCCTGCTTCCCTGGAGGTGGCTGAACACGAATGAATTCCTTGTTTTGCTTTGCTTGCATGCATGGCTTTTACCTTCACAATTAAGCTGTTTTCCTCTCTACCCACAAGCTTTCTTGCTTTAACCCTTCTGCTTCTCTAACCCATCCCACTGGAGGGGGAGTGAGTGAGCGCCTGTGTGGGGCTGAGTTGCTGGTTAGGGCTAAACCACAGAAATTGCCTTGCAGCTGCCCTCCCCAAAGCAAACAAACAGCCCAGTTTTCTTGGTGGTGTGGTTTTGGGTTTTTTTTAATACTAATGACTCTATTAGGAACACACATATTTAATAAAGACTTCAGTTTACAGTGATATTTCTAAGCCCTCTTGCAGCCAGTTTAGAATTTTTTAATGGCTTTTTCATTTTTTCCTGGTTGTTACTGTCATTTTGTATCTTTATAACTTCCTGACCAGAATGTCATGCACTGTCTAGTCAACTGCGTAAACAGAAATCCAAATATATTACACTGCCATCTGAAAATCTAAGTATGTTACATCAGCCTTTGACACTGACACATTTATCAAACTTTCATCTGATAAGAAAAAAAAAGGTATCACATTAGTTTGACAAGATATATTTTCCATAGCCACATACTCACTGCAAGCAACTATATTATCATCCTTTAAACCTTTATTGATCAAAATTCATGTCAGCCATGCCATTATTTTGGCCAAGGCAAATGCCAGGCTGACAGGCCTATAATTATTTCAGTCCTCTTGTTCAACCTTTTAAAATATTGGCAAGGCATTGTCTTTCAACCAGTCTCCTAAAACTTCCCTGATGTTCCGGAAAAAAAAAAATATCACCAACATCAACAACCTAGAGAGCACTTTGGCCATCTCTCTTAAAACTCTGCAATGGAAACATTTCAGCCTTGATTTTTAAAATTCTACCTCTAGAGGCTGACTAAATGCTGGTACAGAGAACGTAATCTCATCACTGAACAATACTTATGCTTTTTCCCCAAATGAAAAATAGAAATTACTACTAATGTAAAATCTGCCTTGCCAAGGTTTGATGCTTTGCCAATAGACATATTTAAGAAATTTCAGTATTGACAGTGCAGAGTCTCCTGTATTCACCTTTGAGGCAAATTTACCGACATTATCCCAGCTCTTCTCCTATCCCTATTAATGGAGCTGGTCATCCTGTGATGTAGCAGCTCGGGGCAGGCTGCAATCAGTGCCCTATGTTTTGTTTCAGGGAATTCCCACTTGTTGGACACCCCTCCTTAAGACCTCTTTATTTCCAACTTGATAATGACTGAGGAACAGCTAATGCAGCTTGTAATATAAAATGCCCCTCTCACTCCTATGAGCCTACTCGACTCTTCCTAAATAAATTGTAGCCATACACATTAACGTTGCAATCACACAATTTTTCCATAAGGTTTCATACTGAAATATTTTGTTGCAACACTGTTTCAAGAAGAGTATTTTATTCTTTGATACAGACTACAAGGGAGTTGACTAACCTAAACAAGGCGTGGAGCCCAGAAGCACTGTTGGTGACTTCCTGCATTAGTTCATCTATCTTCCTGCTACTCTGTGAGATTACAACATTCCCACACGCACAGAAGTCAGGCTCCCATCCTCCTACTTCTAAATCACATTTTTCATTTCATTCTCACAGGGTGGCTCTGTAACAGCGCACAGGAATCATCAAGAGAGACAAGACCATTTTTCAACCAACATTTTATGAGTGGTGCTATATTCTCATTACAAAAAAGAATCAACACTTAAAAATAACTCCTGAAGACAGGAACACGTTCTTTAATTAATACATCTAGAGAGTCACTGTGAAATACACTGATCAGAAATCCTTTTAGAAGATTTCTGTTTTCTTTTCCATTTATAAAATATTGCTTAAATAATATGCATTTTTAAAATTCCACCTTCACCTGACACAAGTCTATGCCACTAGGTAGAATACAAAATTATAGAATCTCTTAGGAATGGAGTTTTAACATCTTTTATTGAAGTAGCAGCATTTTTGCAACAGATGTAAAGTACTACAGGTTATATTAAAGTCAGCAGCCCACCAGACTTCACTAATTACAAAACACACCCACCCCTCATGCATTAGTAATTCAAAGCGGCATCCCTCTTTAGATGGAAGTTAAAGGCAACAATTCTCCCTATTTCAGAACCTTTCAGAAGCCTGGTGAACTCATTTAACCTAAAGCAACATATGCAGCCCAGCTAACAACGACAACAACAACAAGGAAAACCCTTCCTGGATATTCTCAAACCTGATGAAACTGAAGCATCACTGCATAACAGATAAAACCTACTTCATCTACCTTGAGCTTTCAGGCCATCAACCTCAGGCGTGCTTTACTCTCACAGTGAAGGTCACTGTGCATGAAAGATTGAGAACTACTGCTGAAGCATCCTGTGGAGGACATGAAATGTATATACTCATACTGATACATGACACTTACTCGTTGGCAAATATCACAAGTGTCTGATTCTGCCAGTAGCCAAAGTTTTTGCCCTTCTGGACTTCAGGACTCTCTGGCCAACATACTATTCCCAGACACAGAGTACTAGCTGGAGATCATATTCTCTTCAGTGTCCACTGACCACAGAGGCTTTAGCATTTCATCCTTTGCCCAGCCTCACCACTATCCGCTCCAGATTGAAGCTCCTTCCTCCTAATGGAGCAGGCATCTATACAGCATGCCTGCCATGCTGTTACCATTTCTTTTTCCCTCATATCTTTGAAAATTATCAGGCTTTTTAAAACTCTGCATATACTGTTGCCCCATTTTTCCTTCCTCCCCCCCATTAAAGACCAACAAATCTTGTATGCAGAAGAAACCAGAGTACAACTGCTAATTTACCCATACAGAGGAACATATTTAGCATATCCTTAAATCTATCATTATTAGGAACGTATATAAGCCCATACTTAGAAGCTTAGTTTCTATTTTGGACCTTCCTGAGTGCAGAAGGCACTGCTAATTTTAAAACAAACAGAAATAAGAACAAGCTCAGAACCACGTTGCACCTTTAAAAAGAAAAAAAAATTAAGTATATGACTATGATCTACAGAGTGCACAAATCATGCTTCTTGAAATAATTTTTAAAGGAATGATTCCCCACATGCTTTTCTAGACAAGATCCCTTTCTTGACTGAAAGGGAGCTAAGAAACATCAAAGGCTAAATCGTTCATGAGACTGCCTGAAGAAAAAGGTTCTTTCAGGTCAGCATGAAGGGTAATAACATTCCCCTCAGCAATTAAGGAAATTGTTTCCATCTCTACGGGCGTCAGTCTCTTGAAAACTGAAGGAACAATGTATTCAACACAAACATGAATGAAATGTTGACCAGATTGAAAAAAAGACTAAAAATACACTTGGATAACAAAAGACTCTTTTGGAGGGAAAAAAATGAGTAGCTAGGCAAATGCATTAAAATTATTTCCCTGGCTTCCATTCAGATGCTGTCCAAGCACAGCTTCATTGTTTGGCATGTTGCTTGCATTTCCTCATGTCACCTTCATTCTCTCACTCAGATAACCTACAGATCAAAATATACAGAGCCCTATTCTAGGATTCAGCAATATTAACCCAGTAGCCAGCAGTAAGAACTGGGCCTTCTTGATTCATACATAATTTTTAAAGCCCAATGTGAACTACAGAACGTAGGGGAGGTGAAAGCTTACATCAAACTGAGGCATATGACTCTCTCACATTCACTTACAAAGCAGGACGTGTTTGTTATCCATGGTGAGAGGGGCTGACCAGCCTACTGAGTCTGCATGTTCCCACAGGAAGACAGTGCAATGGAGGAAAGGAAATGCTGAATCTGAAATTCATTTCATCAACCTAATACATTTTAGATTAATTACAGAAAATTATTTCCCACTTCCACATCAATGAATTTTTTTGCTTCTCCGGCCTTTTTAAATGCACAATATTGGTCTACCTCAGTCATCTGCCACTAAAAAACAGCCAGCGCAGAATAGGAGTGCACATACCTCAAGCTGTTCTGCAGAATATACATGAAGGGGAAAAACCCCCACATCCTTATTCAGATGAAATTGCAGAAGGGGATTCTGGTTGATGGAGACACCCCCCAGCACCCTCTTAGAGTAGCAGAAACAGCACCATCAAGCAGATGCTCAATATGAAGGAGGTGCTTAATGATAATAATAATTAAGAAAATGTTGCCATTTTATGGTTTCACATCAAGAACAGCCAGCCAGCTCACTGCCCAGGGGCATGGATTAGGGCTCCTGCTGATTAACTGTCTATTCAGCCCACCTTTCTGGCATCCCTTGTGTGCTCCTTTTCCGAGCACTCCCCCACTGTGCAGCATACATCTTTTCCAGTCTTCTTCCACTGCTCATCACTGCCGCCTCACTGCCACAGAAAAAAGGCTCCTCTCCCTCTGCAGAGCAAGAAGCAGGACATAGCCTGCCCTACTGTTACGTTGCCACCTGCCTCTGCAAATCATCCTGGATTATCACTACAAAGCAACAGAGAGTCTGAGCTGCAGCAAGACATCAGCATCCCTTTCATTTTCAGCACGATTCTGTCTTATTAAGATGCTTAAACTAGTAGCAAACCAAAAAGAAAAATAGGAAGGATGAGTTTGATAAGGGAGGCCTTATCAGCCTTTGCTGCCTTCAGATCTACCAAAGGTGGGGGAAGGGAGGCACATTCAAGGCAATGCTTTTCCTCACTGCAGTATCCAGGAGCCAGACTCTGCTATAGGCACACAGTGCACACACACAAGAGACACAGTTGCCCTAGCAACAGCATCACAGGGAAATGTTTCAGTAAAGCTTCTGGCTTTCTACTAAGGTTACTTTCAGATTACCACTTAGCACAAAGATCTGTATGGATCAGACAACATCTTGCATCTGTCTCGAACATGCCTGCATGAAACGATGCGATGGCCACACCGTACGGAAGAACACGGCAGTCCACACATCTACCAGGGAACTGGGCTCTTAAGCCACCCAGCACACCATCTGACAGCAACAGCTTGCAAGCTAATGGATTGTCACCTCACAACAGAATAAAACTGATCTGTTGTAATCAAACGTTCTTTAGTCTTTCGTTTGTTTTCTTAAAAACTACTAGCTTTAAATAAAGATCTACAGCATGTCTCTGCAACAATTTTTCTCTGCAATGAGACTTAAGTTCCTAATACCGATCACCACCTCAAAAAAACATCCAAAGTGAAAAATAAAAATTATTTTTACATGCTTATTTTTACACATACTTTTATCCTTCTAGTGCCATTATAAGGCAGTGAAAATACATGGTGCAGCATATGCCTTGAAAAAGAATTGGTGACAAAAAAAATCACTTGAGTAATTTGCAAGTTTAAACATCACCAATGAGTTAGTTTTACCTTGTTTCATTTGATCCCCCAGGTTTTTCAGATAAAGAAAAAACACGTTAATTCCCCCCCCCCCCCCCGATGCTTCTCTCACAAACATTTAAGCTGTGATTAATTGTCACTCCCAAACAACAAATAAAAAATAAGGGCTTGTTCAGAACATAAACCGAACACCACTCAAGAAAAGACTTCCTCAACAGCTCTTTCTACTTCAAGGAGGAAAAAATTTTAAACTTCGGCCTTTTCAAGTTTTTGACACACAATCTCTTTTGACTAGAGAGCCGCAAAAGTAACTCCCCCATAATCAAACAGCAAGACAGAACTGTTTCACAACTTGTCCACAGGACACAAATATCCCCAAAGGAAGAAGTTGGCAAAGAACCAAAACTAATCAAATTTAATGGGACTGTTTCTAAATTTATGCCTTGCTATCTATAAAGACAACAGTATGTTCTTGAAATACACCTTGATGACAATAGATAATTTCAGCGCTGAGTGTGTATATATATATATATATATAGTTCCAACCAAACGGCTGTCACACCATACCAGATAGCTTCATCAGAAAAGAATGCTTCAGGCTGCAGTAGAAGACAAGCAGATCAGAAACCGTCTGCTATTGAGAGCTGTAGAGACGCAATTATACATCCCAATCTTGACAGTTTGGGGAAAAGAATTATGTTAGCTCTGATGAGTTGTAGAAAACCTTCAGATTTCTTAGCCCTCTGCTAATAAAGGATATTGCAAAATAGATACTAACTTTACCTCTGGCAGAACAGGCAAACATAAGACAAAAGGAGCTACTGCAGTAATTTAAACAGAAGCAAACCAAATTCTCCACCATATAAAGTCATGACTGGGTACCCAAAAGGAGATGCCATCACTTAAAACAAACCAACCTATTTCTGTTGCAGGAATAATATGGGTGAAAGTCTCCAGTTCGAATTAAGAAATGTCACTAGATAATCACACTTGTCCCTGTGCATTTAAAAACTTGACATACACAGCAGCATCAGATAGAACCAAAATTCAGAAGCAACTCTAGAAAAGGACACACAAAACAACTGCTTTAAGAGCCTCTCTTCACCTAGCTGGCAGGAGCTTTCTGGGGAATTTAGGAAAGAATTACTATTTTCTTTCTCTTAAAAGATGTAGCTTGTTGCTTTTCCTGGTGTCTTTCAAAGTGGGTTCTGCAACAGATCCCCAGCCCTCAGAGCTGCCTAACAAGAGTAACTATTCCAGACTCTCCTGGGATAAATCAGACAGGTGTCCACATTCTATAATTTCTCATGTCAAACCAGCTTTCTTGGGATGCTCCAAACCAAAGGAGCAAGAACTTCATGCAAAAGGGAAGGATGATCTCACAGAAAATGCCTGGGACTGCAATTCAAAGGCAGCAGCTCTTGTCCCAGATCAGCCAGAGTGCAGCATTAGCTCAGGTAAACCAGCCAGGCTGGTGCCTGTGCTCCATGGCTGTGGAAATCCACCAGCCCAGCTTCTTATGCATCTCCATCCAAGGCACTGGGGCAGTGTCACGGTGGTCACCAAAGAACCACTTATCCAGATCAGGAGCGATTAATTTCTAAACATGCATTCCAAAGGACCTAATCAATTGCTTAATAACATTGCTTTTTTATATTTTTTTTATGGAACCGAACATTTTTTAATGTTTTCAGCCATTTACAGAGATAGAGGTGAAGAGGTGGTAAGGTTTAAGGCTTTTTCATTATCATTCCAGAAAATTATGCTGAAGTAATACCCACTTTCAAAACTGCCAGTTGTTTTGATTGAGGCCTTATAATTCACTTGCAATTCCAGTCTACATCAAAGGCAGCAACCTCCAGGGTCCCTCTTCGCAAAGTATCTTCTCACGATCACCACTTCACCCATCTCACAAGCTTCTCCAAACTGACAATGTTTCACCCAGTTTGTGGGGGGGAACACCAAACCAAAAAATCAGACCTGAAAAAAACCCAAACAAGCAAAAAAAAAAACCCAACCCATAAGCTGTTGAATGAATTTTAAATGAGCTATTTGCAACATCAATATTTGAAACGTGGTTATTAACAACCTTTGTTAAAGGATCATGTTTGTGTTTCCACTTCTTTGCTATCTGCAAGTTTTTGTGCATTGTCAAAAATGAGCTCAGTATAAAATCAAATACAAAGCTTCAGGATAGCTTGGTTTGTTTCTGTTGCCGTTTTAAAAATCACAGACACTGAGATTTTGACTTAAGGCTTACCATGGAAAAGATAACCTACCTCTGACAATGGAAGACATCTTTAATGAATGAAACTGGGAGGAGACAAAGCAAAAACTGTGTGATGTGGGCAGAAGCTAACTCTCGGCAGGGCTGGGAGAAGGGGAAGACGGTAGCCTTTTGTTATGTGCATTTACAGTGGCCTTTACACCAGGAGCACGAGAAAAATACAAATTCAATTTGTGGGGAAGGAAAAAAAAGAAAACCAACTCATCATTTCTTATCATCAACACCTCTGCAGAACTAACTCAATTTGAAAGGATTGTTGTGATTTCCAATTGTAACAGGAATAGCCTTACCTTATTTCAAATTCTGTAGAGTATTAACAATAAATGCAAAATCATTAAACAAGGGATTTGCATATTAAGTTATCGACTGCATTTAAATCTGGGTGTATTAAAAACTCTTTTCTTCTGAGAGAAAAGAAGACGTAGCTTGAATCCCTTCTCCTAGCTGAACTTCTGACCAAGGTTTAGGACTGTCTGGAAGTCTTTTGCCTCTTGTCTAAATAAGACAATGTTCCTCATCACTCAAACACACATCCTAAAAGCAAAATACAAGGAAGAGAAATGTTAGCTTGTAACAGAAGTCTGCCACTCCTACTCACATATTTATAGCACCAGGGTTGAGCATAAGGGTAGTAGAATTTAAAACAACGATAAGGATATTAAGGACACAAGTCAAGTAATCAGAAGTGGTAGCACACGAGGCACAAGGGAAAATGTAGTCTAACAACGCAACTATCCCACGATCTGTGAAAGCCACCTACTTGTTAATAAAGTGTCCAAATGAAAAGGTGATCAAGTACTGCTGATACAACTTAACACAAGTGTTTTGAAGAGTAAGAGTTCTCATCCAAAATCACAGGGGAAAGAGTTGAATGTTAGTTGTGGGAGAAATTCTATGTCCATAGGGCCTCAAATTAGGAATTACATTAGAAATTGAATGTTAGTTGTGGGAGAAATTCTATGTCCATAGGGCCTCAAATTAGGAATTACATTAGAAAAATTTGAGACTGACCATACAGCTTTTCAGACTCTTTTCGCTGCAAGGTCAGCAACACCAAGTACAGAACGTCCGAAGCACTGGGAACACCATCATCTCCATTAGTAACTAAAGTTGAAAGATATTCTTGGCCAGCACAGTGTTGTGGTTGGCATACTTAAGACAAGTTTTTGCTGAGAACAAGGGTTTGCATCTCTGATTTCAAACTGATACGAAATTTCTTGAGGGATTTCTATTTTTAGCTTGGATTTTTTAAGTTTTTGGGGGTGGTCTTTAAGTCACCAATATTGTACCTTTTTAAACTGAAAGACAGCAGTTAATAAATTGATATTTTTTTAATTAAAAAAGATAAAAATAAGATAAATTCTGTGAAAAACCCATTTTCTACTACAATAAGGAAAGCAAGGAAGGAATCTGCATAATCCAGCATGCAAGCACAGTCTTTAAACTAAAAATCTTGAGTTTACAGTTGGCTTTAGCAGAAGAATTTCCAAAGCCAGACATCGAAAGTCTTTGGCTTTGTTTTGTTTGGGGTTTTTTTAGATAAAATGAATCTGAAAATGTATTGTATAAGGCAAGTTCTTGTGGCACACTAATATATGAAAGACTACCGAGAGCATTTCTCTCAGCAATCAGAAGGGTGTATCATCATTCTTACATTCACATCTGTATTATGCAATCTTTGTCACCCCAGTCCCAGGCAGCACATTTCAATGAAGCCTAGGTTTCTCCTAAGGGCTGGTGGCTGAGCCTCAGGAGACCCAGATGCAGCAACTGAGGCATGCTATGCAGCCTCAAGCTTCAGCTCCAGATGTGCAACCTTGCAGCAGGTTGCCAAAAGGAAAGCCAGAGGATCAGTCAGTCTCTCTCCTTATGGGCAACACCCACGAGCAGTCAGGACCCAACAAGATGAACACACCATTCACCTCCATGGCAAGCCTGGAGATATCAATTAAAAACAAAAACCCCACACCAAACCACCAAAACCCCACGTCTCAAAAGATACAGAGTTGTTCTACAGGTCTGCCTGCAGTATTGTCAAGGGATCTAGTCTTTCCAGAGCCAGAGCCAAAGATGATTATTTTTTTTTAAATGAGGTCTGATTAAAATTTAACACAGTTAAATAACATATCCAGGAGCTCAAATAGCCTACTTCTAGAAATGATGGTAAGTGGAAATCGCAAGACAAGCAGCATCCTTAAAAATCAGCTTCTTTAAGTGTCTAAAGGAGTACAATGGAGTATGATTTAAGCCAGAGTTTTAAAAACCTGGGCTACTACCTGCTCATTCTTATCCAGACTGTCAACAACGCACTGCGCAAGTGTGATGGGATTTGGGTGCCTCCATTATAACAGCGGTATTTTAAACCAAAACTTCTGTTCAGAAGTGTTTGACCAAGCTAGTAATCATGATAAGCACAACACCGCTCAGGAAAAACTCTGCCTAATGAGTGACACAACACAGGCCTCAGGAACAAGACAGGACAAGCAGCCAAAGTCCAGAAAGTGGGCAAAGACCACATGCAGTCTCACCTTCTGCTTTGGTTACCACATTAACTCCCCATCCACAATTAAAAGCAAAACAAAACAGGAACTAAGAAGAGCAGCCTTGACGGCTTAGTAATACCTTTACTTGGTGTTTAAGCATAAATAGCACGTAACACACTATGTGATCTTGTCCAGTGCCTGTGGTACATGCTGTAAATTGTCTTCTGGAGGTGAAGTCATTTCCCTCTAGAGTGAAAGCCAGGGAATGCTGTCATTGCCACAGTCAGCATGCACTTGCTTACCCCACTGTGTTCATGCTTGCTGTTTCGAGGCTTGTGAGCTGGAATAGCTTACAGCACAATATAAATGCAGAATCAGATAGGTTAGAAAAATCTGTTTAACGCAATACGTGAAAGCAGGGCAGAATGTGAACCGTGAGATGTTTAATCAAGTCCCAAAGCAGCTGGTTCTGTAAAGCAGCACTGACACAGAGCATTGCCCGTTTCAGTAATCTGCACTGGGAAATTCATCAGATTTATCTGCAATGACCATGGTTGGGAAGGGAGTTCGGTGTTTTTTTTTGGTTTTTGGGGGTTTTTGGGGGTTTTTTTTTGATTACTCTGCCAAATTATCACAGTAGGACTGTTCCCATGATTTTTTATATATTCAGTTCCTTAGAGTGTTTATGCCACTATGAAGGTGTCTCAGTCTGAGGCATTTGTTCTCCAGTCTTCAAAATGCTATTAATGTTACCATTCATGTATTACAAAGCCTGGGAGTTATGGCACTGAGGATGGCTTTTTTTGAGTATCCAAGTTGCTTACAAACCAAAGCCTTGTTTTCAAAAGCATTTTTTCAATAGCATTCTACATGCATCTCAAAATAATACACAGACTCTTCAGCGGTCTAAGCACTCCACACAACTGATTTGCCTGCAGTCACGATGAGTTACTGGCAGAGTAGTCTCTTGCCCTGTTGCCCTGTCTTCATGCTGTACTAGTGTGGATGCATTACTTCTGCATAACAATTCAAGCCAAAATTGATCAAAGTAGATTGAAGTTATATGAACATGCCCTCTGCATTGTTCTGCTTTTCTTAGCACAAAATGGCTGCAAGTGTCCCGTCTCCCTCTTTCATCACGTCTCAGAGATCAAAAGCTTAAAGGCAGACAGAAAAGCAAGTCATAAGCTACCTTCTTTATCCTCCATTTTTTTATTTTAAACTAATCAATGGCAATCCTTACACTTAAGTCAACAAGTGTTTGGATTTATACCCTCCACCAATGCAGTGGAAGCTGAGAACATAGGAACCTTGCAAGCTTTGGCACCTGAAGCCTGAAGGCCTATGAACCCAATCCTCTTCCTTTTTCTGTATTAATATATAATGGATTCATGCCCCAAAAGATTTCTGAAAAACACTCCCTTTTAGTATGGACCTTTCCCAATAGAAAAACAACTATCTGTCTGTCCTTCCTACTCTTAGGTCTCAAGTAAATATCAAGAACAAAACAAAATGAAAGGTATTCCTTCCTGCACAAACCAAATATAATCAAAAAAATTATGCCTAAGGATAAAATATGCATTTGTTTTTTTCTATTCAAATAATGCCCCCTGATTTAGATCTCTTACAGTCATGACAGAGCAAACAGTACGCTGAAAGACATAAAAGGGGGTATTTTGAGCCAAAGTAATTAAGCTCCACAGGGACAAAGGCAGGCAGCAGGGGAAACAGAAGAACTTTAAAATAATCTTTTTTTGATTCCTTTCACCATTCCCTCTTCACTTGAGAAATTCTTACAACCACTCTTTTGGGATTTTTGTTCTTCCCTTCTTCCATGTTTGTCATTCAATCTATGTGGTTTCCACTTTTTGGGTAATTTTGGCAGGTCCCACTGGTTGCTTAGAGATGCTTTGTTTTTTATTGCTCCTTTTCAGTCCATACTGTAATTTCATTCTGAATATCACCACCAGCAAGACTAGATTTGCAAGTGAAGCAAGATATGCTCAGAAAAGCCTTTTTAAACAACCTCGCCAAGGTCTACAGAGCAGCACGCTACGTGCCTTTTTCTCTCCTGCATCTGACAAGTGTCTGAAAGATTCCTTCGCACCATTTAACACCGTCTCACACGAAACAGCAAGCATGTCTCTAGCACTCTATCTCACAGGACAGGAGGGTTTTGAGCTCTAAAGGTAAAACAATGTTTTTGCAGACATCTTTGTGCAGAGAAAGAAAAAGTAAAATGGGCATTGCTAAAACTGCCCAGGAAAACAAGTGAGTGTATGGGGGAGAGAAGGGAGAATAAAAGGAGCAGCAGCATCTCTAGCTCCCAGACAAGCCCACTATCATAACCACATCCTCAGCCAGTCTCCTCTTCATGTTTTGTAAGACAGTGCCATGCCGTGGACACTCTGCTCCCCTGCTACTGCACTCTGCAGTCTCTGCAGGTACAGTAAGCCTGTTTCCTGACCCACTTTCCTCACCAATCTCTATTTAGCTCTACGCTAGTGATGCTCCTGGCATGACAATCAGATACTGCAGCCTGCAGTGCAGTTCGTTACAACACATTCGCAAGCTCCTAGTAAATTCAGTGGAAAAGTACTGTATCAACGAAGCCTAATTAAACTGAAGTCATTTTCATAAACTTACGTCAAATGCAACAACAACAAAAAAAGTGTTGTGGTTTTTTAAAAATCAGATATTTAAAAGATGGCTTCTTATTTTAAATCTACCAAATCTGCTAGGCATAAAGTAAATCCAAAAGATCTTTTCTACTCAGGGCCTGCAAAAGGAGAAAGCTATTAGAGCTAGCACCTTTTCTCAGGATTATCTAATCAATCTCACAACTTGCACCACTTAAAACCTGCCACAATTCCTCCCACTGTCATTTATTCCTTACTAAAGGAGGACTCCACACCTTAATGTCCAGCAAGACTGTAAACTTAATCTCACTATAGCTAATAAAATTACCTTCTTACATGGACTAGAACTAACCTCCCCCTTCAGACACAGCCACCTGCAATTCACTTCAGATTTTACTTGCACATACACATGTGAGGGTAAAATTTGGTTTGGGACATTCACCATTATAACAGACAGCTGGGACTGTTCTGGCTCTGAAGTTGAGATCTAATATGTGGATATCTCTGAGCCCAAGTAATTGAAGGTTGATCATATTCCATTTATTAGAAAAGAAGAAAAAAACCCACACAACAAAAAACCCAGCAACAACAACAACAACAACAAAACCCCAGTCATTTCTCTTCCTTTATAGGGAAATACTGTAACAAATGGCCACAACCTGGGCCTCAGTTAAAAAACCCAATTGCCAAGCTCATAGGTCATATGGTAGTAATTCACCATATGGTGAACCTATACTTCCTTTGTGGGCACTTAAGGTAACTGTAGAGTTCTGTAGTGAGCACAGCCAATGCAGGCGCACCATATGCACATGAAGTGTGTTGCTAATATTTTGCATGTAGAAAACACTGTGATACAAAATATGTAAGGGTCTTACCAACTCTCTCTTTGGCAAGACACTGTTTCTATTCAGTGGAATGTTTTTGTATTTGCAAAACTCAGGTCCTTATCAAAAACAAGTTTTGAGAGTTTATTCAGAATCACTACACCAAAACATTTAAAACTATTCATCTTATATTAGAAACACCGAATTTGAAACATTCTAAAAACAGCACAAACTTGTGTTTAGCATTGATGATACATAAAAGAAACACAGCAGTGGAAAATTAAATACGGCAATATCAAATGGTTCATAAAAGACACACTGGGGCAACAAATGTCTTTCAGGCGTGGATCACAGAGAATATTGTGTAAGGGAAGGAGCACAAGCAACAGTTCTTCACAAAGGAGTCCCAGCATACACTGCAGACAACCACAGATTCAAGCCTTTGCAGGAGTTTATTCACGTGCAATATGGCCAGTTTTGCTGGGGAACGAGAACTATTACTAAAAAGTTCTTGTAGCTTGGCACATGCTGCACAAACTGACAGTTTTTTGCACTTTCACTATCATAATCACCCTAATTTACTGGATTAACTAAAGATTCCCAAAAATGGACCCCAAAGTGCTTATGTAAAATCTCTGCAACAAGTCATCTGATTATGCATTAAGCGGGGAGACACCAGCCAACAGCAAGAGAAAACAAAATTAAACATCCATCAGAATGTGCAATTCATCCAAATTTCATACCACAGGCACCTCCAAATATATGAGTCATTATAATAATGTACAAGGTAATTATATTTCATCACTCATTACCTTGACCCAAGGAGGACCTCTCATCTTCAGATGGAAGATGCAATCCAGACTTGCATTTTTATGACTAAGGAACTCTGCAAGAAGCACAGCTTACATAAAGCAGCACCCTTAGACTAGCAGCTGTGTGGAGAGAAGAAACTCAACATTGTAAACATACTATAGACTTTACCTTTTATCCATCAGTGACCTATACCACCAGCAACAATAAGCAGCCTGTCTCTTAGACTAGAATCCTCAGCCTTGGGCTAGATAACATACTCTTCACTCACACCAAGTATTTCACATTTAAACCAGAGACAAGCAGACAGAATTCAAACAGGACTCCTTAGGAAGGACACAGGTAGGACAGATCTACCACAACTCACAGGGACCTAGCGAAGAAGGTATTTAGGAGGTACATAGCTTCTTTGTTGCTACCTGTGGACAAACCTCCATAACAAAACTAAGAGGTTATTTTGCTGCCTTACTCTTTATTAAAGAGATAACAGTATCATGCTCAGGGCAGTCCCAGGGCAGAGTCTGGCAAAGCAGAGATCCTCTTGACAATTTTTCCCCCAGGATTAAATTTCACATCTCATTCAATTTTGGCTTACTGAGCCATAGACCACAAAACTACACCTAGACCTTTGCAAGTCACTTCTCTAACCTCATGTCTACTCAATTCAAGCGAAGAATACTTAGTGAGGCCTGGGGGTTTAGGAAAAGCAAATTAATTACTATACAGGATCAGCCCGCTCCAGTGACAGGTGTTTCATAAACACATAACAGAAACTCTCACTGGTAAGTTACAGAATAAACTACAAATCCTATTTTTAGGGTCCATAAAAGTTTATATCGTTTCAAGACACTATAGACTTTTGCATACTTTGTCTATGTGAACTTGGAAATTCTCAATATTAGCATCCAAACATTCATTGAACCCTGCTATGATGTCTTTCCTTCTCAACAGCAATTGTTATTGTTGGCTTTGGTTTTGTTTTTTAATCAAACAAAAGCTCTCGAGGAATCCAAGGCTCTCATCTGAATTGTTACTCCTTGAACATCTGTTAAAAAAAAGTTCTGTCAGTCAAAGTAGAACAGATTCTGGTTTACAGAGAAAACTATGTAACTAATAGATACCTGACAAATCAAGCAAGCACTTAGGGGTGTATAATCTAAGATGCAATCATTAAATTGCTTCTTAGTCCCAGAGTATGGAGTCAGAGGAGGAGAAAACCCACAAAAAGACACATTGGTTTCAATGGTTACTTTCAATGTTACTGTGTTTAGTAGGCTGACTCCTGGTTGATTTGCAAATCCACACATGCCCATGGGAGTGGGATCTCAGATCATTTAGCATCATGGCAGATTTCCAGTTCTTGGCAGGAAGATTGTTTTTCTCCATGAATCAGCAACTGTCCATCACACTACAATCTGTGAAGTGAAAAACCCACCTCATCAGCATAAACTATATGCATATACGTGTGTATACATCAGAGAGAACCTTTTGGTCTCGCTCTATATAGCCCACGCGAGAGGATTGCCATTTGGACAGACAGGCACGTATATGCTCCTTAAAGCCAACCACAGAACAGAGTGACTTCTCTAGCCTTCTGCAGCCACACAATACTTTGACAATGGCAGTACATTACTTGCATTGTAAGATTTTTAAATGTCACGGTAAAGGACAAAACATCAACCCATCCTATTTACTGCTTTCTCCCCGTTAACAGGCAACTCCTGGTACACTGTGGTCAACTGCAGAACAACTGCCTGTTTGCCTGCTGCTGAAGAGCAAGCTACAGCTGCCTTTTCAGATAATGCTTACCAGCAAATGCATGCTAAACACTCATCAGCAAGGAAAACAAGAAGCAAATAAGTTACATTTGAAACATCTTCCTGAAACGTGCTCCGGAATTTTAACATTTCTCTATAATACATATAATACTTCTAAACACGATAGCAAATGAGATGAATGCTGCCCTACTAAAATGGCACTTATTCTCGGAAATACTCTGACAAGCAAATCATGCACTTCGGAAATATATTACAGAAAAGAGTGTATTAATAATTCCTCATTTTATTCTTTCTGTCTCTCCCTGATACACAAGAGATTGCAGTATTCTTACTGTATGGCATCACTGTGCTAATATTAAATAACAACAGATTTGCTGGCTCAAAATTACCACTTTTTAAAGGAGGCAGGGAGACAACTACTATGATCAGAAATTCACTGGTAAAATTCATGACTCAGCCTGCTCCCCCCTCCCCGATAACTGACAATGTAAACTGCTAGCAAAATTATAACCCAGTCCACTGGATGAAGTAGTTCAGCAGAGTGCCCGGCTCTTCACTGTTTCCTCTGTTTGAATTATATGTCCACAGCATTACAAAATTTACCCAAACCATATCTCTTTCCCAGAACATAATCATAAAAACTACACCTCATGGATATAGATTCATGATTTGAAGCTATATATAAATTCACTCAGTAAACTGGTGCTGTTTCTCACAGCATTAATTTGCACGTGGACTGAAGATCATTGAATACAGAACAGCCAAGTTATCAAACTGCAGCAATAACGTTGAAAGGGAAGCATTTTATTAAAAATGCAAAAATGTATTTTATTATTATTAGTTGTATAAGGGTGATCTATGTTTACACAGCTCAGAGCTGGATTTAAAACCAATTTTAACAGCCAACTGTTTCAACTTGCATGTAAACAAACATACTGCATTTCTTCATTAGCTGGAATTTGCTGCAGTCTGTCAGCCATCTGTACTGTCTTGCATTCTGTTCTCTATTCAAAGCACCACTATCAAATGTTGGTGATATAGTATTGCTCTCTTTGGAGACATCATGACTACACTATAAATAGTTTAGAGGCATAAAACACTATTTCTAACAGTTGTCTTAATATCTTCTTTCTCAGAATGCATTAGGTTGTTCTGTTTCTCATCCAATTTTGGTTCTCCAGAGCTTTTTGTGGATATGAGGAGGAGAGATTTTATTTTGGTGCTCTGAGAGGTGCAGAGCAAAAGCTGCAGCCCAAGCACAACTTTATTCAGCTTCTGCACCCTCCAAATCTTGGTTGCAGAGGCCAAACCCCCACCCCCACCCCGGAGCAGAACCCTGCAAACGTCTGCACTGCAGTCACAGGGGTGACTGTGTAGCGCAGGATAGCAAGGCTGCTGTCAAACCACCTGGTTTGGGTGCTGGCCACAGCCACAGAGCAGGCCTGCGCAAAGAGGCACAGACTGACCCCCACACACCGAGATCACACGCCAGCCCAGCGCAGCCTGGAAGCTTGTGCTGCGTTACTGTAGCTCCGTACTGGAGCTCAGGAGCCCTCAGAGCCTCGCAGAGACCTGGCTCCGCTCCAGCTAGCTCCGACGTCAGCACATCCCTCACTCGATTAGCACGGACCTCAGCACAAACTGATCTGTGCTGCTTCTCCCCATCCTTTTCCTAGGATAACAGCACACAGACATACCCCAGACCAGCCTCACAGTCCCCCGAGCTTTGCATGCCAGAGGCCTTCCTGATGGCAGCACTGACCTCTGTACCCCAGAGCCTGGGGCTCTCAGGGGTCCCCCCTCCAGCCTGCAGTTAAACTCAGGGCTTTTGGGGATGCTCAAAACTGCTCCAGCTCTCTCAATTCAAAGCGGACTGCAGCACGGCTGAGGATGTCACCCAGACAGTCTAGCTACCAATTTGAGCAGTATGCACTAGTCTCAAACTTCAGAGGATAGGCGATAGCATCTTTAGAAGTACACAGCTCAAAAATCCAAGTCCTTAATAAGGGGTTCTGTAGCTTGCCGAGTCATCCTCTCTTAGCAAGTGATGAGAACTGACAGTGAGACAGGAAAGTTCACACACGCCTTAAATTCCTCTTTTCTTTCTTCTCGGGACAGCGGAGCACTAGAATGATACTTGTATAACCGATACCACTTGACAAGCGATGCAACACAAACCACAAAAACTCACTCAATACCCATGTTAGTTTTCCAAACCAAAAGCTGCCTATCAAATACACATTTTTAGTTCACCCAGCGGATGTGTTTATAACTTTTCAGGGAGGACATGATGCTCTGCCTTCAAGTTGACTCCCAGCCTCATAGCATATTTCTGATTTCAGAACTGCACTGCTATAAACCTGCCTTCCCATAACAGAACAAATTTGCTGCCCTCCAGGATCAGACTCACAGCATATTTGTGCAAGAGAACAGAACCATCCCTGGTCAGGGTGTCAGAATTCTGAACGCTGACTTTGGGTGTAAAATCACTTACGAAGAAGTGACGGTGTCTTATCCTTAGAGCTTCATTTCAGTTTTGTTTCTCAGTTTCTGGTTGAGGACAGAATGGTGAAAAGCTGTCTAATTTTATTACCTGTCAGCCATATATAAAGGTGAGCAGAACTCACTGACAATCAAACTGTAAGAGTGAAAGCTTGCCATCTAGGACTCCCTACCAGAAACTTAGCGTGCAACTCCGCAGAAAATTTCTGCGGGTTTCTAAAGACATTTCCCTCTGGAGGAGTTTGGGGTTTGTTTTTTTTACAGCCATAGCATCTAATAAAGCTGCCACTGGAAAACTTTTCCTTTTCCCAGCTTGTGACTCCTTTTCTAGAACAGCAGCAACTAAAATGCCGACACCCTTATGCCCAGATAATTTTCAGCAGAATTGTTTGTGCATGAAACAAGCCAAGCTGCAGATGCGAAAGCAAGCTGCCAGAGAGGCTCCCAACCACAGCATGCTCCTACAGAGCTGCAGTACTACTGTTACAAGGAAAATTAACTCAGATGTGCAAGCTTTTAGGGGGACAGATACAAAACAGTCCTTTCAACAATTTTTTCCCCCTCCTTCTACAGCTACCCTTACCAAGCAGTAGGTTCAAAGAAGGGCCAGGAGGATAACTGAGTACAGGTCTGTTCAGTGCTATGACTGAAAGAACGAAAAAGTGCAATACCATTGTCAAAATTTTCCCACTATTTTGGCACATCATATCTCAAAACAAGCCTGATCTAAATATTTCAAGCATTTTTAACTCAAGAGCCTTCAAAACATCTAATGCACAGGTTATTTATCATAAATTGAGGTGCTTATTTTTGGACTTCCTCTTGGAACAGGAAAGAATGACTGTTTTATCAGCACCAGAAGTTTATAAATCCTGCCAAACTTATCAATATTATGTATTTCAAAGGTACCTTACATATACTGCAGAGATATCAACAACTCTCTGCAAATTTCATTCAGCATTAGAAAGACATGCATACTTTGAACTCAATGTGAAATTAGATCATGTTGGTAGCCACCAAGAATTACCGTCTCTACATGAATAATTATTGGTTTTAAAGCTTTTAGGTAACTAGTGTGATTTCTAAAATACTTTTTACATACTAAAAAATTTGGGGTTTTTTTTAGTGTTTCTCCTTTGCCCATCCCACAGTTCTTACACACATAATGATATTACTAACTACAAGTATCAACCCGCTCGAGCTCCAGCAGCTACAGAGAACTCTGGAAAAGTTACGAACCTGTAAGAGACAGCCTTTGTAGTGCTAGATTTTACATATGAAAAGATAGCAATTTTGCACATTCTTACTTGTCCCAAACTGGTGTATTGCTGTTATACAGAAATTCAGATAAATAATTATCATGGAGAATTACATGTCCGATGCATCCATAAAAGTCCTTTCACACTATTTTTGCCTTTTAACAATCTCAAACTTTTTCAAACACTTCAAACAATCTCACTCCTCTGTGGCACCCTTTCACTGCCTTCAGATTTCCGGCTGCATGTGTAGGATGTATCACTTCAGGGCTTAGAGCTGTTCAGATTTCTAACTGGCTTCAGAGCATGCAACACCAGCAGTCACCATCTGTGCTACCAGCACTGAAAGAATCAACAACGAGGACTTCCCACACCTGGAAGTGATGCTGACCTTACTACATCAGTCTTCAATAAAGCTGTCTCCCTAGTCAGAACCACAGGACGGTATCCTCACCAACAGTGAGCCCACCTCAAGACTGACACTTACTCTACACACACACAGTAGTTAGACCCTCCCTCTACCTACCCATGTTTCAACCAAAACACTACCCAGTTTTTTTTAAAGCCTTCTATATACACTCAAACATGAAAATACTTCTCCTAAAATTTTACCACTGTTACGATACCTACAAACAGGGGGGGGAAAAAGGAGGCAATAATGCACACCTCATGTAGAATGCAAACCATGCTAAACGGCAATGGTGTTGTTTCCTTCCCATGCCCTGCCTGCAAGCATCTCTATATGCTTCGCCTGTAGACCCTAACAAATAGTATTTTTGTTTGCATCTGTGCCCTGTCAAGTGTAAGAAGATCGTATTCTAGGCCTCCCAAGCCACCGGGAGAACACAAACTAAAGACAACTTATTTTAAATTGCTACAGACTAGAAACGCCAAGAAAATGAGATTCTTCTATTCAACACCAATAATCTGCATCATTAATCAGACTTGGCTTCCTTGAGCTTTATTTTGTAACCTTCCACAGCACAAATTCTATTCCAGTCACTTTCATACCACCGCTCACACAAAGTACCCAAGTGCCCCCACAAAAGTGCTTTACCTGCCATAAGAAAAAACTATCAAGTGCACTTCCATTTCTTATCCTCTTCTGCAGGTGGAAATTAAATATTCAGAAATAAAAGTAAATATCAACTATACATGATGAGCTCTTCAAACTCCACTGATTTCATCATGCCAAAACTAGACCCACAAGCAACATCGTTTATAACAGCAGCAGCATTGCTGCTTTTAGAAAGAACGGGAAAGGCTCCTTGTAGCTGGTCCTGCAGATTTCAAAGAAAAGTAAAATCTTTGACTATACCCTGGTTTTCCACAAAATTGATTGCGAGGCCTTAATTCAAACCCAAAACAGAAAGTCCAGGCATAATTAGAAAATAAATAAATGAAAAACAAAAGCCTTATTTCTAGCACAGTTATCTTTGGATCAAGCTGACTTAACATGTCAAGAGTAACTGAGGTGAAAAAATCAGCTTTGTGTTTACAGGTTCACATGTACCACTCTGAGAAAGAATAAAAATAAAGGGAACTTCTTCAACAAGCAAAGATGCTTACAAAAACCTGCAGACAGCATATGTGATTCTAGATGATAATACTGTATCTTAGAAAAAACGCTAAAATAAAAATTATTCTTATGCATCAGGACAGTCTTTTCCGAGAAGCATTTTAGCAATTACAAAGTCATATCTGTGTCACCTCTAAGCAACTCTGTCTCCTTTCAGTTTTCTGTTGACCCTTGCAGAAGAACACAACGTTGCAGACATCGGATTTTTTAATTTTCTGAAGAGCAGCGTCTCTGCTTTTAGTGAACTAATGTCAATAGCATAACTGTCACACAGAGTGTACATCTATTACTACTCAAAAGAAAACAGAGGACAGTGAGAAGGGCACAGCATTAAAATTATTCTTATAAATTCAGAGCAAAACTGCCAGCATAAACCAATATGACCAAAGTGCAATTTATCCTAGAAAATTGCACATAACTAGAGAAACAGCAGAACAAACCCTGAAAATCAAACTGTCATTTTTAGCATCCAGATCAAGGGCTCTGATCTTCAATGTATGGAGAGTTAAACTGCAGAGCTGCTTCTGAACACATTTACTACTCGGCGAACTTTGGAGCATGAAGAAAACAAGAACAAAGAGGAGAGGACAGCTAATTTTAGTGCTTCTGGGCTAAAACAATGTAACAACAAAGAACCGCTGAACCATGAAGCAGTTTTTTCCAAGTTGCTATTTCAGTTACAGTCTTCCTCTCCACAAGCCAGTACTGGAAAGAAGATGCCAGCTTCTACCCTATTGGAGTAGTGCAAGCACTCTGTTTTATCCAGAGGGGCACACCGAGAGCTCTAAACTACTTACGCAATGCTTCTATACATTTTGCTATACCCAAAACATGTATTCTAGCTGACAGGAAAAAAACAGCATGATTTCTTTAATCTCCTTCTCTCTCCTTGGTTGCCTTCCTAGTAAGAAGCACCGCTTCGGCAAACTGAACTTGATTTGAGCCTTGCCCAGTGCATTTTAACAAGTAACTTGAAAACTCATCCCTCTGACAGCTTGTTATATCACAGCACTGGGCTGAAGCTTCAGAATTCTGAATTTTGAGCATGTGTGGAAACAGTTCTGAGGGCAGAAACAAGATTATAGGATCACAGAATAATTCAGGTTTGATAGGACCTCAGGAGGTTTCTAGTCTAACCTCCTGCTTACAGCTAGATCAGCTGAGACTTGACCAGATTGCTTGGGCTTTATCCAGACGAGTCTCTTCAGTTTTGTAAGAACAGAAATGGTACAACCTCCCTGGGCAGCCTGTCCACTGCTTGATTGCCTCACAGTGAAAAATGTTTTCCTTACATGAAATCTGCACCTTGCATTATAATTTGTGTCCTTTGTTTCTCGTCCTCCTGCCCAATTCCATCTTCTTGATGAAACTCCTTGTAAGTACTGGAAGGTTGCTGCCATGTGCCCTTGAAATCTTCTGTTCTCCATGCTGAATAAGCCTAATAAGATCTTAATTATGAGGTTTTAATTCCAGTAAACAGTAAACAAGGTACTGAGACAGTTACCACCTCAGGAAAAAAAAAAACCAACAATAAAAAAAACTTTCAGCTCTTAAAACAAATATGTTGTCTCCAAAGAAACCACAATCATGTGATCAGAAGTGGACTTTTGAATTCTGATTTTTCTGAGGTAAGTTTGCTTTTCTGTAAGTATTTACGCAGAACAACCCATCTTACATTTCAACATCATCGGCACCACTCAAGGGCAGAACACATCTACAATTTAAGGAGGAATGGTTCATTTTGGTCACTGTTTCAAAATAAAGCCAATTCAAACAGACAAGAAGGCTAAGACAGAAGTTTCTCTCCTGAGTGGCAAATTAATACATTTGAGCAGCCAAACAGAAAATGCTATGCTGCCTTCATACACAGCAGCTACAGCAACATTAAAATATTCTGGGTTAGGTTCATAATACTGCTGTTCAAGTTCACTCTTCTCTAAGGAACTATGTGCTATTACTCTGCAAACCTTCACAAGAACAAATTACACTTTCCAAGCATTAAAGACACATTAACATGACATAGGTCATGGGAAATTCAAACTTCAAATACTTACTGAATCAAATAGATCAGAGACCAAACCAGTATTAGAACAAAGAGGGTTACATTAACTAAAATACAGCTCTCTGAAATGATTAAGTAATTTTTCAGTCACTATGATAACACATATTCCAGTGGCTTCGTGAAAGAGTCATTTAGACATAATTTCACTTTTAGTCATTTATTGGAATGCATAGCTTTCTGGCCCAATTCCAGAAGATTTCTCAAATCCAATACAAAAAAAAAAACATGTTAGCCCGAGCAGCTGTTAATAACTCACACCATACCACGTGAACTGTAAGCTGCAACAAGACATACACATAGCAATACAGCAGCACATCTTAAAACTGTCTTCATTTTTTGTGTTCAACTACATAAAGACAGACAACAAACGTTTACTTCTCTCACCATTTCACTGACCATGTTACTAGACAATTGACTTATTCCTTAGAGACAAAGCCAATACGCTTATTCTTGCTTGTAAATGTTTAATTGCTTAAAAACATTTGCATTGAGTTAGAATTTGTTACACAATCATCTTCAGCTTTTCCTTACTTCTCAAATCAATAGACCTAATCAAACATACTCTGCATAGCTAAACATAAAACTAGGTGTTTCTGAAATGACACCTAGAATATTATTATCCAAAAACATTTCACAAACTCGGTTGAAGCTGCAACAGTATTGCGAAGGTAGTTTAAAAACAAGAGTTATTTGGGGTTTTCTTAATAGACAACACAGGACTGCAATCTTGCTATTTCACTTCGGTATTAAAACCTGAAACTTCAGGTTTTCAATATATTTCAAAAACGAGATTTCAAGATATATTAAAAAAACATGCAAAATTATCACAAGACTTTCCAAAAATGCTTGTCTTAACACACACAGTACTCAGCCTCCCACAGATGATCCCCATCATCACTACTTTAAATGAATCTGATATACAGCTTTTATATCACTAATTTATGAGTGTCACCAGAAATGGAGCGATCACATGGCTTTACAACGTGGAGGACAACTCCACTGGATACTGTAGAGCTCCACCGACTCCAGCACACCTCTCTACCTCAACACTGGACTCGACCCAGAAACTCCTGCTGCATTTTGGGTCTCCAGTCAAGAGTACTATAGAGCTGGGTTGTCTGCAAACAAATAGCAAAGGATTCTATACAGAAGATTTACTATGAAGAGTTATACTACACATAGGAACACTTGCTGTTTTTTTCTTATCCCTTTTATTTTACTCTGTCCATCAGAGACCTAAGTGTTGCTGCTTGCTTCTATTTAACTACGTGGGGTTTACCCCTCTTTCTTGTGTAAGCTGTTTTCTTAAGACATGCTTTGAGCTATGCTGCTGTTCCAAGAGAGCTCACCTGCAAAGACCGTTTGAAAACCCTGCCCACCAGGACAGGACTCAGGGCAGAAGGCAGGTGCACAATGCTTTCTGATTTTAGCATGGCAATGAAATAAGAATAACAGATTCTTTGCAGCTTCTAGATGGGAAGATGCAGTTGGGCTTACTGCACACTCAGCTAATAAAATAATTTTGTATAGTCATCTAAAACCACTGGTGCATTCCTTTTGCTCTCCCAGGATCATGGAGTTTGCCTTGCTATGATTGGCAATGTGCTGGTCTTCAATTCTTCACACATCTCCATCCAGTAATGCCAGATTTGAAGAGCCTTACTTCAGACAGAAAGACTGGAGAGAAACATTTGGATTTTTTCTTGAGAAGGTGGTGTAGAACACACCTATTGACCACTAAGTCTTTTACTCATTTCAGCAACTCTGGCAACAGAATCTGCTGGTGGGGGGAGTGGGGGAAGTGTGCTGCTACATTGCCAAGGGAAGGAAGAGATTATTTAAAGATCAGGCAGGTCAGCTCCAAAATTCAGCTAAAAAGTTTGACACTGATCCAGGGGAAATAAAGCGCTACTGCATCTCACCTTGAGGTATTGTCCTTAAATGAAAAAAAAGGATGGATAAAAAGCCATACCTTCAGGTTTCTGCAGTTCAGAAGTTTCTTCTCTCCAAAACCAGGAGGATGAATAGTACACAGAAAAAAACCAAAGTGTCCTTGAAATAGTGATTAGCAGGCCCAAATGCTATCCCCAAGAAGGTCCGAACAGGCTACAGACCTTAAAGAACTTTCAAATGCTAAGGATACCTGCTTATAGCCACGTGAGCACTCCTTTTCCCCAGAGTTTGGAGAAAGTCTTTTCTCTGAGAAATAACGCAATGAAGTACTCAAAAGTTTATGACCAAACACACATTTTAAAAACAGGTAACAAAGCTGTCTCTGCAGACCATCTCTCACAGACGCAGGTCCAGCGCTACGACAAACGTGAAAAGTGTGACAGGCTTGTTCAGGTGTGCAGCACTGGCATCCCAGCAGTCACACCAGATGGCTCTCAGTAGGTCTACACAAGAACAACTCTCTTGGGCAAGACAGCAAGAGAAAGAAACAGGGTAAAGAGCACAGAAGCCAAGTATCTCACCAGGAAGCTTCAGCTAAGGCACGTGTAATGATTATGATCCTGCATGAGAGATATTTGTTAAATAAATTAGGAGTGAAAGCAAATTACCTGAATTGTTGGGAGGTGCAACTCCAACAAATTTAACAGCCATGGGTTTTCCAATACCAGTTCTCTAAAATTAAAGTACTCCTCTTAAATTATACCTAGGTATATCTAAATTACATATAACACCACAAGCACAACACCTGTAATTTTACTACTTCTAACATCTGTTTTACCATTAATTTAATTAAAAATTACTAAGTGAACAACATTAAAATAGCCTCACTGAACAGCAAATCCAGAATTCAGATTCATTTTTGTTAGCACAAACATGACTAATTTAGCATCATCATTCCAAGTGTTTTAATCATTTTTGATTATTTTTCTCCCTGAATAACAGCCAAGATATAGTATTGAACACAAAAGAAAATAAGAAAGGTAGATGGATTCCAAGCATGAGTATTATTTGGTATATTATACATTTCTCTCAGCAAATGTATAAGCATACAATACTAGTGTATCACAGCGAATTGCACTTATCTAACATGAATAAAAGGATTTCAGAATTTGGTTCTGATTTCTCAAACTTATCAAAACAGAGTGCTTACACCCATAATAACAAAAGAAAAAGCAAAGTGTTTCTGTCAGTCAGAGGACTCAACGAGAAAGCACATGCAGTCTCACCGAATGCGAAGAGACGTTTCTGAAGCATGTTACCTGTTGCCAAAAAGACAGTAAGCAGCAGCATCATTTGAAATCCATGTAGTAACACGGGTATCTAAAAGGAGCTGTCAGTAAGTAAATAGTAAAGGGAAGAGTAAAGGGGAAAAAAAAGGTTGAAAGGGCAATCCAGAACATACATTTAATTTCAGTAGTGGTACGTCAGTAGTCCCTCACGTACTTAGCATCACTAAATTTGAAGTCCTCAGACAAAATTACTTCATTAGACCTCTGTGGCATGTCAAGCTGAGCACGAACTCAACATAAGTGAATAAATGCTCTTTTCTCACTGGCTTTCTGCCAATCTGACTGCAAATGGAGGCCTCGCATGCAAAACCAGTCATCTTTAAAGACCCCGAACACCGTCAGTCTTGGTGCACTCCTAACTCATTTGGCCACAAGACACGGCAGATGTCTCCAGGTACCATGCAGAAAAGCAAACAGGATACTTTACTGTCCTCATTTGTTGAGGAGGTGGGGGTGGGACACGTTGTCTCTCCAACACGAAAGACATTAAATTTACATCATAGCCTACTTCGTATTTCTGAACAGCTTCTCAGCTAAGCTAAAACAATTGTATCTTAAGATAATTTAATAGCATCACTGTAATTCACAAATTCCATCTTAATCTTTTTAAGTAAAAAGATATAAGCATTTTCCTTTTCATGCCCCTCCAAGCACTCTGGATTTCAGACTTGCTGTGGCAAGGAAAACCACAGACAGCAAACTAATCCTGTAAGACAATGCCAACTGCTGAACCAAAAGGGTGCCTTCTATTACTCTGTTCCTAGTATTCTCTCATTTTCTGAAGCTGCAAACCTCAACACTATATTTTTAGAGGGTTTGATCTAGTATCTAAACTGAACAAAAAAAAAGCTCCATGGGAAGTCTTACACCTGACCATGTAAATGCATTTCTACAAGTCTCCACTTTTCTTAGCCTCAAACTCTGTGTAATGGAGGTTCCACACACAAATACTGAGTAGAATCAGCAATATCAAATAGGAAGAAGTGTTGGAGATATGCAGTGAAACTTAAAAAGTGACTGTCATCACAGATTTCCATTTTCACAATTAAAGTTACTTCTATTTCCACATGGTGTAATAACAACGAAATAATATTTCGCATTCTTTAAAAACAGAAGAAGCTAACCACAACAGGTGCCAGCAAAAGATAAGATCATGAATTTTGTTTTCTGAAGACTGACAACATCCCCTCCCACTACAACCTGTGACTTGCATTCCCAATGAAAACATTAGATTCACTGTGAACCAAAAATCAGTCTGTGTATTCTTAGGAAACTTGTATGCAGTTTCCAAGTAATCCTTTCAAAATGACAAATTTAAATTTTTAAAAGACAAGTTGACACCTACTAGCTCATTGTAAGATCACTGATAACAAGACTTATACTCTCAAATACCCATATCAGCGTTGGAAATAAGAATTCTTTTAATAAATGCTGTCCTTGTCCAACAATCCATTCAAGAACTTGAAACAAAGGGTAGTGTAAAATAAAGGCTTCGGACCCAAATCAGTTCTTCATACCAATATTCAAGACAGACCACTTCAGGTGAAAATGATTTGCCAACTTTTTTAAATGTAAGGTGCTAAGAAAGATTTGCCTTACAAATCCACAGCAGAATCCATTACAGATCACACAGTGTATTAAGCCAGGTAGTCTCAGTGCCATCAGTGATAAATTGCAGTGACACAGTGCATGAATCCTGTGTATCTGACCAAGCTGCCACCAGTCAGCATGCGAAATAACTGTAGAGCTTTCCAGACTTCCAATTCAGAAACACTTCTACCACTTGTACCTTTGTGCAGGCCCCAAAGCACCGTCACGAACCACGGCTGTATGCTAAACTGCAAACTGGACCAGATTAAGAAGCTGATTTTGCACAGCTTGTGCATTTATTTGACAACCACAGAAGATGAAGAATCAAGGTGATACCTCTGCCTTCCAGCAAACACATTAATTTCACTTACATTTCTCATCAACTGAGTTTTCAAGGCATTCTGATAGCACGAAAGCAACTACAGAACATTGCTCACCAGTCTGATGCGTTGAACTTGGCACCTCAAGTACAACGGCGGAGGCCAAACTATTCTTCCTGCCAGGTAAAGGCAAATAGCAAGGCTTAAAGGCTCATATAGTGCCACAAACATTGCTTGATAGCATGCTTGTATGCAGCCAAGTGAAAAGCTTCTGCTTGCGTGGCATCACAGAATCATAGAATCATTTAGGATGGAAAAGACAATTGAGATCATCAAATCCAACCGTCAACCCAGGGCTGTCAAGTCCATCCCTAAACCATGTCCCTCAGCACCGCATCTACACAGTTTCTGAAAAAACTCCAGGGATGGTGATTCCACCACCTCCCCGGGCAGCCTGTTCCAGTGCTTGACCGCCCTTTCAGTGAAAATTATTTTCCCAATAACCAGCCTAAACCTCCCTGGTGTAACTTGAGGTTGTTTCCTCTTGTCCTGTCGCTTGTGACTTGGGAGAAAAGACTGACCCCCACCTGCCTACAGCCCTTGTCAGGCAGCTGTAGGGAGCGATAATGTCCCCCCGAGCCTCCTCCAGACCCAACAACCCCAGTTCCCTCAGTCACCCTTTATACCACTTGTTCTCTAGACCCTTCACCAGCTCCGTTGCCCTTCTCTGGACATGCTCCAGCACCTGTAACATGCCTCTTGAAGTGAGGGGCCCAAAAATCAAACAGAATATTCAAGGTGTAGCCTCACCAGTGCCAACTACAGGAGGACAATCACTGCCCTTGTCCTGCTGACCACACTACTTCTGTTACAAGCCAGGGTGCTGCTGGACACCTCAGCACGCTGCTGGCTCATGTTCAGCCAGCCATCAACCAGCACCCCCTGGTGCTTCCCAGCCGCTCTGCCCCAAGCCCATAGCGTTGCATGAGGTTGTTGTGACCCAAGAGCAGGACCCGGCACTTCTCCTGGTTGAACCCCATAAAATTGGCCTTGGCCCATTGGTCCAGCCTGCCCAGACTCCTCCGCAGAGCCTGCCTGCCCTCCGGCAGATCAATAACCCCCCAGCTCGGTGTCATCCACAAACGTATCGAGGGAGCACTCGATCCCCTCGCCCAGATCATCGATAAAGGCATTAAGCAGGACCGGCCCCAGCACCGAGCCCTGGGGACGCCGCTTGTGCCCGGTGCCAGCGGGGTGTAACTCCATTCCCCGCCGCGCTCTGGGCTCGGTGTCCAGCCAGCTTCCAGCCCAGCGCAGAGCACACCCCTCCCAGCCGTGGGCAGCCGCTTTCTCCAGGAGATGCTGTGGGAGACGGTGCCGAAGGCTTTACTAAGGTCCAGACAGGCAACATCCACAGCCTTTCCCTCGTCCACTGGGCAGGTCACCTTGGCATAGAAGGAGATCAGGTTCCTCAAGGAGGAACTGCCTTTCCTAAACCTGTGCTGGCTGGGCCTGACCCCCCGGCTGTCCCGCACGTGCCTCATGATGGTACTCAGGATGGTCTGCTCCAGAACCTTCCCTGGCACTGAGGTCAGGCTGACAGGCCTGTAGTTCCCTGTACTGCAGCAGCCTCAATGATTCAATCCACTGAGCGAACTGCAAAGACTTCACTGACATGCACTGGAGAAGAGTCATCTCTCTATGCAGTTTTCACGGTAAGGAAGAAATGCATTTAAACCAAGAATTTGAAACAGCCACAGTAATTAAAAACTTTGTCATGCTTTCTATCTCACTTCCCATTCTTATTTCCTCAAAAACTTCCTCCTTGTAACTTCACTCCCAAAATCCATGAAGTTTTTTTTTTATAACTGTAGGCCAATTATTGTCTATATTTTTATAAATACACAGCTATTTGCTCAAACATTGGCTGCTCCTTTTTTCTTTTTAGCTGCATTACCACAGTGAGTAATGCACCTTTAGGAAAATCAGGATACCTTCATCTTTTCTTTGTAGTGGTTAAATGCTAAAAAGGGAGCAGCAACAGATCAAGAAGTCAATGAAAAAAAATCAACTGTTTGCTATTTCTGGAATTTATTTTTGTGCATTGAAGTCAAAAAACCTTTCCCAAAACAATCAAAGAAAAAGGGTTTTCCTCCATTCAGACACTTAAAAAAAAAAAAAAAAGCAGCAGCAGAAATCAACCACACCAGAAAACCATGAAAAATCAAAATAGGGGACCAAACAGAGAAGACAAGAGAAGGAAGTAAGATTCAATAATTATAAGTCATATCCTATGTTTGCATCTTTACAGAGAACAAAGAACTTAAAAACACCCAAGTACCTCATCTTGGCATATACAAAAGCAATAAAGGAATTGCACAGTTATATACACCTGCAAGGTATCCTGCCACAGCACTTAATCAAATGTTAGACACCATAGTATCTCTGTCTGGATTAAAGTGGCTGGAATCTGTCAGATCAGGTTTTTTTAGATGGTTTTCATTCCCCCTTCCCCCGCCAGTCTCTTGTGAGCTCCCACTGAGCCTGGCTAGCTTTTTGGGGTTTTTTTCTCTTTTTCTATCTAGAGAAATAAACCAAGGTCTCAGAGTTTTAAGGCTTTGAATGGGTTCACACTTTCAAAGTACGAAGTCAACTAACAGCAGAAGCTGCAGGCAAACCTTTGCAACTTAAAAAAACTGGACAAAAGGGATTTCCACTGAAGCCATTACCAGTAGGAAAACTGGCTATTTAATGCTTGTTAATTTAACACTTAAGAGCACAAACAGTATGTCAAACAATGTGCTGGAAAAACGATCACACCGTAAGAACTCCTTACTGGCTCCCTAAGCACTTGGTACCAAGGAAGGGACTGTTTACTTTCACTCTACACCTGGGAAGAGGAGGAGGAATGGGAAAATGGGAGCTAAAGTAGCAACATGTAGGAGGTGACATTTTCAGAACCATACCTCTAAGGAACTATCAAAATCTTTTTCTCCCTGATAATGAAAAAAAATTTCTTTATAGAGTTTTTATTTGCTTTTTCTATGATTAAAATAAACATCTGAAAGACATCAACAGGAGCATAGGTCTTAGCAATCTTTGCTGGTATGTAATTATACACAATATCCACTGAATTTACAGAGCCCTCAGCAATCAACTGCCAGGAGACTAAGAATAGACCCTTAGGCAGGTTTTAAAACAGGAGACAGTTCAGCATTTTTGTCCTCAAAGGATCAGATGCAGCATTTTTACTACTTCTTTTCCTCCCCCTTTCACGAACAAGTTCTGTTGGTGGAATGCTGGGGCAAAGGCACAGGTGATGTTAGACCACATAGAAAACAGACACAGAGTTCAGAGGTAGCTTCTACCTTTGACAACCTCAGTTTAAATCAGGAGGCAAGGCAGCCAACAGACAAAGGAGATGAGCTGTCAGGCAGGAGGACAAACAGGTACCTGTCATTTAGGAGGTGACCCAGTAACTCAGTCTCTGAAACTTGGTGTGTGCCATGGCATAGCAACAGCTTTTAAGCATCACAGCAGAAACACGAGTTTCTCTCTTTTCCGAATCTTCTGTTAAACAGTAGCTTTACAGTAACTTACAACATAAGCACAAAGGCCAGAAAGACTGGCAGAGCTCACAGCTTAAATAACTCACTGATAAGTGAAAGCTGGAAAGATCAGACAAATGAAAACAAACACCATCACTAGCATAAAACTACAAGCATAACCCAAGTTCAAGGCAAATCCAGACTCTTTAAATTAAAAGCAGGGAGAAGCAGTCTGTGTGCTGGCCAGAACAGCACTGCCTTGGTGAGTTTATGGCCCCACAGTGACAAATGAGCTTGAAAGGCCCCGTGGAACAACTCAATAAACAGGCAGCGTTGGAACCACAAAGATCTCTCCCACCTCATGTATCTGTAGTATGCTACTCAGTAGCCCAGTGTATTTCCCAGCTACATCAAGCATACTACCTATTAAGGAGTAACACTCTTCTTAAAAAAAGTTGACAGCAAAACAATGAAGCACTAATTAAGTCACTTCTACTAATACCCAAAAGTAAACAATTACAGAGAGTATTCCGTCAAATTCCTACGGGGGTAACTTAAATGATGTATTTCTCCTCGACTACTTTTCTTCTTTTAAGATTCCACTGTAACAGAACCTGCCAATAAAATTCAGCAACACAACAGAAAAAGAAAACATAAGTAGCGCTTACACCAAAATGTGTAACCAGAACTTTCTCGAGCTGAAGTTCCAGGGTGAGCCAGGTAAAAAACAATTAATCTTGCCCCAAATCATCATTGTTGCATTATTTTTCCATCCATAAGCGGAGGTACAGATAAGATTTTTTTGCAGAGAATGTGGTAAATTGATAGCTTTGTTCCAGTTCACTGCAGTTTCTTATTGATTTTCTCTCATTCTAGCCTGCATTGATTTGTTCATCCCTTCCCTCTAACAGTTCTAATGACAAATTGAGAATGAAAACCTGCATGCTTTAGGGCCTTTTCCACCAGCTTCTTGCTTCCAACCATATTTTCACTTGGATTTGGAACATACCCATGCACATACCCCTGGGTTAGGCTTGGCTGACCTTAAAGTAGGACAGATACCTTTTACATTTTACATTGAAGCCTTTCTGTTTAGGCTCCTCATGGATAAACAAGGGAACCGAAACAATGTCAGTGAGGCTGAACTGGATTTCTGCACTAATGGTGGTCACCTTCCAAGGTGGCTGTTCACACAGAATTTGCCTTAACACCAAGTACATTTTTTTAGTTATTTTGCAGCATTTCCCATAGATAATTAGCAGGCATTTACTACATCATGCATGTGAATGACACCAGTGAATGTTCATGGCATTTGTTGGTGCAAAGAAATATTTCAGAGGAGTACTGAGCTGGATTAGAAGTTGTCTCTGAGTTCAGGGTGAGTTGCAGTCATGGTGCACTGTTATTAGAACAAGCCATGCAGAAGAATGGGACCCGGTCAGTATTTTTAATTTAAAGAACATAGCATGAGCATATGCAGGTCAGAGTCACAAACAAGGTAACTTAGTCATTTTTCTACTAACAGACTCATTAAACACATTTGCCAATTTGGTCAGCTGATGCACGCCTGCACAAGCTATGGCTACTGCTGCAAGTAGTTTTAGTGAAGGATTAATTTGGAATTCGAACTGCAACACACTATCAGGTGGAAAATGAATTTATGAATTATGAAGATTAAGGCTTTGCCCACACTCACATTTATAACATCCCATCCATCACATGCTGGGTGGGTCACCAACTCCTGACTTGATGCCATGTCAGTCCTCTCCTACTTCACCCATGCTGGAGGCACATCAACATTTGCTGGTCTCCCATACAGACTACGAAGCAGCCTGACCCCTGGCTGCCACCTCAGTGCTACAGCACAACCCCAGCAGAGCCATTTTGGTCATTTTAAGCCAACCCTCATCTGCAAAAGTGATAACTGGAAAACCTCTAGCTTGTAGTCACACATCACATGTTGTCTGGCATGCAAAGGCAGTGCAGGAGCTCTCCTTTGTTATTTGCTTGGTGTGAATTTGATTTCCCATTTCCCCTTTTGCAATGCCAGCAGCAGAGAAATTGGTATAGGTGCTGGGAACCAACATCATCTCCTCTTTGCTTGCCAAAAATTACACACCTAGACGTTGGGTGATCTAGGCTCTGCTTATAACCACAAGGAGAAGAGGAAAGCAAAGATCCCCACCCTTTCACCTAGTGTTAAATAGTTGAGCTTCACTTCACCAAATCATTTACCACAAAATTACAGCTAGGTTATGGTTTTCATGGAGCAGCCTAATATTTCCCGAGTAACTTCCATTGCTTAACACATGGTATTCCTAATTTCCAGAATCTCTCTACCCAGGCCGTAAGCTAGTCTTTACAAGCCATGGTCATGTCTTAATGGGATAAGAAAAGCACAGAATAAACAGAACTGCTACCTAGCCAAAACGTTGCATTTGAACTTCAAGTTTGTTACGGCTCTCAGCTTCTTGCTCGGAGAACGACAGGGAGAACCAACTGATCTAAGTAGTAAATCCTGCCTCCTCATTGCCTGCAATATAACTGTAAACTCCTCTCAGTATTCTTGCAGCATTGCCAAGATCAGTGTTACTCTCCTACACAGGGCGTGCAGATCACACAAACGCACCTCATCTAACACTGACTTTATGTATTTTGTATGCAGACTGCAGTTTCATTCCTCTAATACATCCTGTTTGGGTTTTTTCCCCCCAGTGATAATTTCAACAATTTGGCCTCCATTTTCATCCTTAATTGCAAATTCTCATTTGCACAGAATTTTACCCAGAACCCACTTCTCCATGCCCTTTTTCCTGACCGTCACTTAAAATTAATAAGCCAAGAACTTGATTTCCACTCTTGCAAGAATATTAAAGGGCCATCTCTACATTACCATTTTTATCCCTGCATCTCTAAAACAGCGTAACAAAACCAACCTGCACCAACAAAGGAAAATTCAACAATGCCATTTCTCAAAGAACACAGATCAAGACCAACTTGTTAAAGACACCAATTCATGACAAAAAAAACCCCACTGCACTACTTGCTTACCAAGCAAGAAACTCCACATCACTTCAACTTAAAAATGAGAATATTTTTAACTAATTGGTCCAGAAGGACCTCAGAAACCCCTCAGTAAAAAATGAGTTGGCCTTTAACCTCTCCTTCTATGGGGGTCTCTCCTCATGAAGGATCACTAGATGGACAGATGTAACAACATTAAACAAACATCCAGGGAAAGCCACACATACTAACTGAAATATAACACAACTAGTAATCCAACCTGTTTGGAGCATGCAGATATCAGGTAACTTTCGCTTCTCACCATATCACAAGAGAGAAAGCTTAACGAGTAAAGGGCTGGAGTGGAATATGTATTATGTAGGTTGTCTTCTCAGCTTTACAGCTGCCTTGCTGTTGCACCTGAAGCTATGTCCTTTCTCCGTTTCCACTCCCATGCCCTGCTTGTTTTCATTGTCAGCTGTAAGCATTGCTAAGTAAAAACCACCTTTTACTATAAGTTTTTCCAGGGCCCACATCTGTTTCTGTGGCAGTTATGAGTTTGGAGGCAAGCTGGCAAATCAAAGAACAAGGAACAGAGTTTTCTGAAACTTCATTTTTCACACCACCACTTCTATTGGACTATATCCTTAGATTATCTAAAAATTATTGAGCTTGGAAAACTAGGGGGAATTTTTTTTTTTTTTTTGCATTTACCTCTTTCCCTAATAGTCAAAATGGGGTTTTTAAGCAGCTTATTGAATCAGTTACTACACATATATTCTCAAACTGAGCAGTAAACTCTGGTTTAGGAAACTTCAGTTTGTTGTTTCTCCCCCAGCAAAATAAAAGCCTTTTGTTTTGAGCATTCAAAATAAAAAACATAGCCACAAATATTTACAGTACCAACAAATAACTAAGTATACAAGCCATGCACATAGCACAGAGATGATGTATATGCTTTAATACTATCAGGTTATTTCTTTAAATACCCTTTAAAGTCTCAACGACAGCTTTACTTACAAAGAGGCCTCTAATAATTTTCACCAAGTCAAAAAATATAAAAACAATCACAATTTTTTTTAATCCAAAAGGTTCCATTTTCAACATTTCAACACAATAATTTCCATTATTGTGTCTATATGTTAAGGTAGTAACAATGCTTATACTTTAGCCTATCAGACATATAACATCAACTATATCATCATAGCAGATAGATTTGTCTTGTAGGTAGATGCTTAATATTTTGCAACATGGGGGAGGGGGGGGAACCCAAGAATATACTAAAAACAAAGCTATCTTGCAACGTTTAAACAAAAGCGGTAACAGTGATGTTACTGTAACCACCATGGAAAAAAGCAGCAATATACTTTGCAGTCAAAGGGCCATGAGAGCATGTGTATTCATGATGGCATTCCCTGAAAAAAGGAACCATGCGCAAAGGATCCAAGCCAGTCTGTATTGCACAGGACAAACATACACGCTGGGACAAACATACACTCTGGAATTACGGGCCACAACAGGATCAGGATAAACACAGCAGATACAGGTCATCACAAGTCCATCAGTTATTTTCAATTCCCTGAAACAATTGGCCTCTAGATCCATCATCAAGATTTAAGCTGGGTGATGGTAAAACTGAGGAAGGAATTAAGCCCAAGAAAACCGAAAACTGTCAGTGTGGCACAGATATTTTTTTTATTTCCTAACTGAAATTTCAGAGATCCCTCCTGAGAAAACTGTAATCTAGCACAGCCTGTTTTAAGTAGAGAAAGGATATGATGAAAACATGGCTCCACATGAGCAGTGCTGCATATCCAGAACGACTGTAGCCCGCCCTTCCATCCCATTTAGCAAGAAACGTTCAGCACTGCACAGTGACTTCTCACTTGTTTATTGCTGCAGCAAATGTTTGCTGCAACGTGAATGACATGCTGAACATACCACAAACAGTAAAAAAATAGCTATTAAAAACAAAAATATCAAACGGACTGGAAAAGCATTTTTGACAAGGAGGAAACATTAAACCAGGTCTTTGTAGCATTTGCTAAATACAAAGGCTCATCATCTTTCAGGCCATTTGTATTTAATTGTCCTTTCATCTGAAGAGCAGTGGATATGAATGCGCATCAGGCAGCATATGAGTCAGATGTTCTGAAGAGGTCCAATCAAGGACACCCCACAACACAAGAGCACTGCATGCATAATGTCTTGCACAACTGACTTCAGCTACAGCCTAAAGTTCCTTTTCAGTGCCTCATCCTATTCCATGGTGGTTATGCACCAAAGCACTGAGAAGAAAATAATAAATAGACCTGCAGTCACATAATTCAAAAAGTTTAAACACATGAGACTCCAGGAACCTGATGTCCCCGCACCCTTTTAAAACTGCCAGGAAGACATACTCAGATTAGTAGGCAATTATCTAAAACTCAGGCTTTTGTTCTTCCACTCTTCCAGTTGAAAGAAAGAAGCGCTCACGTTTCTCAAGGTCAACGTTTCCAAAAGTGTTTGGGAAATAAGTCAAATTCACAATGGATCACTCAACACTTCCAAAATCAGGTTTTTGAGTAATAGACAGACACAGACGTATCTATTTCAGCACAAAGAAAGGAGAATCCCTGGTCTTTGGTGGAGAAAGCAGGTAAATCATGGGCATGGACACAAGGAGCAGCACAGGAAGTTAAATCTACTGTGCTGTCCTTGAGGTAAACTAGTGTGTCTTTTACACTGTCCTCTAATCCTTAGATTAGTTTCTCAGCTCTGGTTTTAACAGTATTAACTGAAGTGCAGAGGCAATCAGCAGACCACAACTTTGCCAAAAATTCAGCTGAATCATGAAAAGCAATTTACAAAAATAGACCATAGATAAAAATCATTAGTTGTAATCCTTAACTGTTACACTGGCTCTCTGCATTGAACATGTAAATTGGTATTGTTAATTCAAGGGAAACATGGAAAAGAACTCATCTTCTTTATATTCCTTTTAATTGAGCTCTCAAATCAAACCTTGTCTCCACATGACAACCAATGGAAAAAGGGATAGCTTGTGTGTAAACAAAAAACAGCTTGCCCTCTACATAGCCTACATACTGCAGTTTAATGCATGTTTAAGTCTAAAAATCTAGCTCCGGCATTATTTTGTAATCTTGAAAGTGAAGCAATTTAGGCTCTTATCTGCTTTTTCCTTTTCTCATCAACACAGCTCCTCTTAGGGTACAAAAGGTGCTAGCTGTTGATCACAATCTTCTTAAATCATCTTCTTGTTAGCTCTGCAAAGAACGATGTCTGCTCCAGGACACTGCCATCGCTAATCACTCAAACCAGGTCTCTCATAGGTCTATAAGGGGGAACAGTGCTGAGGGCAGCAGAACAAAAAGATTGTTTCCTCTTCCTTTTCAAGGAATATCTCTGAATGCATCCCTTCACTTTCATGGATCACTCATTCTGCCAAGCATAAGTTCCCCTGTGCAAAATCTACAGCTGCCTTAGCTTTGTACTGTACAAGAAAAAACAAAATTACGTACTTGAAGCATTGCCCAAAGCACAGATGGAAAAACAGCGTGAAACAGATTCAACAATGGTGTTCTCTATAGATATCTAACAACAAAAGCAGGGGCACCCATCTCAAAATTACTAAGAAAGCTGTTTGAGGCTCAGTGGAGTCAACACTGACTAAACAAATTATTCTTCAGTGCAGCATCCTGGGCTCTGATGCTCCGCTTCACAGCTGTGAGCGTGCACAACCACAGAACACTGACAGCGAGAAAGGGCAGAGGCTAACTCTTCTAACAAAAGTCTCACCATGGGAGACTACCAGGAGGCAGAGGTGCAGTACGGACATTGCAGCTGAAGCTGTCAGCTTATACTTCCATTTTGACTGGAAGCTACCAGCCAGCTACCCCCCAGGGAGATGCATACCTTTTGTCTGGTTATCTGCTCAGCTGGGACCCACACACATTGCCAGCCAAGTGCCATGTGCTGCTATAGCCACTAAAAAGCCAAGAAAACTGTTTGTACAGGTAGTACAGGTTGCATGTTCTGTTAGACTACAGCAAACCTGAGTAAAGTTTTCTTTCTGATCATCTTTACGCTTGAGGATAAATAATTTTGTATCAAATTAGCCATATGAAAAAACCTTCAACACCACTCAAGGATGTTATAAGGTAGAGAAATACTCTTTATATGCTTAGAGACCCTGAGCGAGAGGCTGTAGCACTGACCAGCTAGAGAAAGGCCACTGGCTAAACTGTTACAGAGGGCTTCAGACAAAAGTAGTGCTGCAGCTGGACGGGGTGCCACCTCATACGTTAGGCTGTGTTGCAGATGCAACAATCTCTTGCACACGCTGGGAGCTGAGAGAACTTGGCAGCTACTGCTAATGGTAAGTCTGGTTCCACCAATGAAAAATCAGTTCCTGAATGCAAAAGCCTTTTAAGAAATTTGAAAAAATTTAATCATATTATGAGCTCACAGGAAGAGCAGCAAGGGCTTGTACTGCAGCATTTGAAAGTGTTCTGTTAGGAAATTGTACTGATTGTTTTAATGCACATGTACACACACAAAAAAACCCACCACCCTGGGAAAAAAGCAGTAATTTTCATCTTTACCTGAGATGCTCCACTTAGGCAAGGCACTGAAACAGGGATGTTACCCAACAGCTCCAAGTGCTGTTCAGATGCTGTGCATGCCTCCTGCCCATCGGGAACCACTACATGCCTTCCAAGTTGCCCATAGTCCGCTCTGCCCCAGGTGAATACCTTGCCAGTATCTAAACACAAAAGACATTTCAAGATTACATATTTACCAGGTTCCAGGAACATCTGGATACCAACTGACAAGTAGAACACTTCGTAATACATCTTATCTAAACCTCCAAAAACCTAGTGAAAACTACTTATGGAAACAGAAGAAAAAAATTAAAACTACCTAAAGACGTATTACGATGTACTTCTATGCAGTTACTCAAACCTCATTAACGTGTTTTCTGGCAGAACAACAGCTGTAGGGTGACCTGGGCTATAAATGAAACCACGTCAGTAAAGGGGCTTAACCTGGACATTCTGCACAAAATATATACTTTAGTTATACAAAGGGCATATTTTTAGCTTACAGAACCACACAAAACAGCTTATTCTGAAACATAAAAGATTCTTCTCTATTCCCAGTCTTTGCCATTGAGACATCCATCACACATCCTGTATTTAACATACAGTTTATGTTTTCCTGATAAAAGTTATCTTCTGTCACAGCTCCCGTGAGCAAAGTAACAGCCCTCAGGACAGAAACCAGTTAGTCAGGACCACCACAGCTGTCATTAAGCATTGGAATTGCACCAGTTTCTTTTCACAGGAATCACATGTTGGCCAAGGCAAGTAACTAAATGAAATCAGCAGTATATGGATCATCCTTCCCTCCACATATTCTACCAGGTTCACTGCTGTGGGACTGACACCCAGAAGTCCACTCTCAAATATGGGTAACATCCATAAAGCAATCCTTTTACCTTCAGTTCCCAATATTAAAAAAAATAATAATTATGAAATCATACTAAGTGACAGCTTTATTTTCTTAATGAAATCTCTGCAGGTAAGTGATGAAAAGCTGTCCCTTTCTGGACTCCCAATTAAAAATGTTATATACACACAGCGTAACACTATGTTCTCAACTCTGTTTTAACGCAAAGCAGCAACCCACTTTCCAACCTAGAAGGAAGCCTGCAATGACCTTGAGTTACAGATGCACTACAGCCAAGCCTCAATCTCCTCTCCAGAACTCAACTCAAGTCACCAAGTCACAAGCCAAATTAAGTGACTCTGAGGAAAACACCATCAAGTGAAGCAAGACAGCTTAAACACGCGCACTTCTCCCCTTGTCAGTCAGTACAGGCATATCCCATAGAGGGGCTGGGAGCAGGCGGTACTGGTCACATCGCCCAAAGATGACAGCTGATGGTTTTCTTAACACATCCCATAACACAAACCTTCCGAAATCTGAACACCTTCCTTTTCCTTTGGGCGCTGTTAAATTGTCTTGAAGGAGACCCAGGTGAGCGCTGCTGGTTTGCAGAGTTTAAGCTGACAATGCATCTCAGAAACTGGAAACTAACTTCATAGATTTGAATACATGAGAAGTATATGCATTTCCCTTGGAAATCTGCCAGCAGTGGTAGTTTTTACTCTGATCACTGGAAGTTTTTCAGGTGTGTTCTCTCAGTTCACTGATAATGCTTCCCCTGAATTAAATGATAAAATTAGTTGTCCTTTTCTCTCAGGGGCACAATGATTTTCTTCCTTTGGAACTTCCTAGCAATTCAGGGAAAAGTTGAAACCAGTCATACACTACTTTCAATACAAGTGAGGTCTTTCAACATAGTAGGTGCATTTTGTTAGGTTAAAGCATTATAACAAGTTTCATTAAGAGAAACACCAGTGTATCTTACACAGATTAAAAAAACAGTTTACAGTTTAAAAAACATGCTTGTTCTAGAGGTAGCGTATTTACTTTGTAATTTGTATAGATCTCTGCTAACAACATCTGCAGCGGCAAAAATGTTGCAAGGAGACTCCTACATCAGTATGTTACATAGCAAATGTAAATGTAGACTAAGCTTCAGGCTTTTATATCACACCAGGTTACTGCGCCTATCCAGAACCCTATGAGTGGGCTGAAAAAGGACAGGCAGGCTGCTCTATTTTGTATCAACTACAAGAACTGAAGCTGAGTTTTATGAAATTTAAAGTCCAGTTAGATCATTAATATACCACAGGCTCTCAAGCACTACCCAGACATTGCTGTATTGATCCCAAGGACCATAATTTAACTAAAGCATTTCAGCTCTCAGAAGCTAAAACAGGATCAAGTGCCACTGGCAAAACCATCAGCAACCCACAAGGCCTCTGGAAAAGCAAGCAGTATCTTTGGTAATACAGACACAGATCCTCGTATGCAGACTAGCACTATCCTGTACACATGGGCTGTAGAAGCTCCTCTCAAGTCTGACTTCGGGGGGGGGGGGGGGGGGGGAAGTCAGGGGCAGAATTCTCCAACCCAATATGGTGCTCAGTCTGCACTCAGACATGAACAAGAAACAACAGCCCCTCATATAACAAAAATGATCCTTTGCATCATCACATCAGGGTACCACTGCACCTTGTCTCAAGTCTTGTCTGCTGCTGGTATCTGGGTTCAGATGAAGACAATCTGAAATCCTGACACACACCTGACTAGTTACCAAGATCATAGTCTTCCCACCCTGCCAGTGACCAGCAGAAACGAGGGAGCAGCTGACACAATCACCATCTTGATGACAAACTGCTAGAGGAAGTTCTGTGTAAAGCAAGCAATTATGTTCCCCTCTGCCAAAGGCCTGTGAGAGGTGGAGAAAAGTGCAGTCATCTACAGCTTCCCCAACTGTAAGACCAGAGCAAGACACCACAACCAACTACCCTGAAGTCAAAGTAAACTGCATACATTATTTCCCCTTGGGAATTAAGGGGTAGCAAGTTCATCATCTGCAACAGGATCAATTTGTCTAACTACAGTTGCTATCAGCTGGTGATTGTGCCTTTATCCATGACGGGGAAAAGCTCCTCTCTCCACTATCAAGTATCTTTTCCATGTGCCAGTGTCCATACAAGTTTGGTCTTTTTTTCTTCTACACTGGGGATATTGATGATCTTAACGTTCACTCTGCAATTCTGTTACCGCATCCATTTTTGAGGCCCTACACTGAAATTTCAACAGTAAAACCAAGCTGAGATGGAAGTAATAGAACTGGAAACAGTATGATCCCAGTGGTTTTACTCAGCTGTACAAAGGCATTGAAGCATGTTCATCTCTTATTGCAAATTATTTCAGTAAATTCAGTGTAAATGAGGAATGCAAGCATATATGAAGGATTAAAACCAGACAGCAATATTGCTTAGCTGCAACAAAACATCTTCCATCCACAGATTCTATTTTCTTCCACTGGACAAGCAAGCACAGAATTTCTTACACATGCAAAACTAAACAAGCTTTAGGAGAACATAAGCTGTTTCTGTTTACAAACAGAAATAATTGTAATAAACTTATTTCCTTTATAGTGGCAAAAAGGAAAAAAGTTTCAGGTGGTTATTTGTAGGCAAGCAGAGAACATCCATTAAAGCCAGATAAATTAACTTTTGCTTTTAGGATGAACTTCTTGAATGCCCAAATATTAGGTAAGCAGCCAGTTCCTTCTCAGTGCTCACGGATTCAGTTCTCACTTCTAATCAGCAGAAATTCATTGCCCAGACCTGCTCCTGTTTAGTGAGCATTCCCCTTCCCCAAGCTCTATCTCCTGCTAATGGGCAATCATTCCTATTTTTCAGCCAAACACTTCCTAGGATACTTTAATCTGTCTTTTCTGTGAGAGAACCTAACAACAGAAGTTGATTTAGAAGTATCTTCTCTATGAAATACTGATTATATTTTCAACAAACAAAACAACAACAAAATCAAGTCTCAAGTGGAAATTTCAGACCAAGGCAAACATCAATGCATGGAAAATTCCGCCAAAAAGGTTAAAGTCTTGTCAAAATCCTAAGCAACAGAAAGCACTGAGTTATGACAGAAAGTGTTAAGCAATTGTAATGAGAAATATTGCTACTGTGCTGCTTATAATATAGATGGTATTTTAAAATGTTCTAAGAATATTTGAGAAAAAGACATTAGTCACACAGAGTAAGGAGGTTGGAGGATGAATTACTTAAGAATGAGGGGTGATATAACAAGGAGTGTTGGTCTAATATTAGAATAGAACAGAATTTAATTAGAAGTCAAGAAAACATACACAGCGATGAGTCAACTGGACAGAGTACATCAACCATGGAAGTGGCTGAGGCATCAGAAAATGAGATATTTCATACCAGACTCTATACAGTAAAAGGGCACAAAAGGCAGGAGGTGTTTCTACAATTTGTGTGAAAGAAAGAAGCATACAATGGTGGAAAGCTTTTCCAGTTCTTCTAAGATACTAACAATGCTTCCTAAGACCTTGATCCTGCCATGTTCTGAGCACAGTGGCTCCAGTTCCAAAAAGCAAACTCCTCAACTGTGAATATCCACATTGTCCCAAATTACTTCATTGCAACTCTTCCTCTTTTCAGCAGACAAATGCTACATCAAACAAAGGCCAGAGGGCCCAATACCATTTGGTATTCAGGAGTAACAGATATAATTGATGTACATTGTGTCATTCCAGTGTCCAACCTGAATGAAACACAGTACAGGAGTTCTGAGAGCTAGAAGGACAGAGGTCAGAAGATTTTTAGGAAAACCTTCCCAACAGCGCTTTAAGTAAACAGCACATACAATAGTATGTTACACCATTTGAGATTTTACATGGTCATACAGACCTAGTTTCCTCCTGCTTTCTGAACTGTAAACACAGCAATCTGCCTCAGCGTACATACAGCAGCACATAATCTGAAACACATTCTCATGCCCCTCAGAATACGGATGAGAGTAGGTAAGTATTGAAGTGCTTGCAGTACTGCACTAGCAGTCCACCATCAGAAAGGCTACTCTGTGTTTTCTTCACATCGTGATTCTGTCCTTATGCTATCACAAGGCGTAGGCGGTTGAGAATGGCCTTAGAATTACAAGTTCACAACCTTTGGAGTATCGCAAATCCAGCAGCATTGCATGAAACGCTTTAGTTGCTTCCTGTCTGACACTGTAGCTCTTACTGTGCTGCTTTATGGTGCTGCTGAGGCTATAGAGCATGTCATTTTTCCCGTCTTACCACTTCCTTAATCTGCTCAGCCACCTAAGTATTTGGAGGGAATTAAATTAACAATTTAGAAAAAATGCTTTTTAGTTTTAGAAACAGGTTGGTTTCTCAGTAGAACACAAAAAATAGCAACATTAAAGTGTACTTATTTTCACTAGATTCAGATACATCTTTATATCAATTTTCCTGTTTGAAGATAATATCATGACTGCACTACTGTTATCTCCTTGAAGTTTCTATTCGGTATCCAGGCAAGCTCGGAACTATCCTTTCATAAATACTAGATGAAAGAGTTCATCTTGGCTATCTCAGTTCATGGTTGCATTAACAATTACTTTTCAAATGAACTCTGGATATTCGCACTGAATGCTTAATCTCATTCAGACTTGAAATAGGAAGCTTTATATAAAAGTCCTAATGCCTCCTTTCACATGAAAATTCACAGGAGCAGGTATTAAAAATTGACAGAGGCTGCCTCTGCCTCCTCCCTGCCCCACACAAGGCAAAACAATGCTTCTCCCCCAACTACAGATCTCTGTTGTCCTTCAGAGCAATCACTGATGTCTTTTAACCATTCCAAGAAACTTCTTCATCTGCGTAACATCTGTACCTGTGCACGGTGTCAGTACAAAACAGGATTATCTGCTCTGACAAAGGTTTAAATGGCCCCTTCATCCTCTTACACAGGAGTTCCGTTTGTGAGAGGTACCCACATCTCTTAACACATTTTCTGTGACCTCCTTACAGACTTCTGCAACTTTACATAATAGGGTATGCTCCCAATTATTTTTTTCCATAGTCATTTATAATAGCTATTAAAAAGGTACTCACTTAAACACAAATTTATGCATAGTATTGAGGTCATGCCTCCTCAGGAAAGTTCAGATAAAGCAGGGATATTTCAGGGATGTTAGCAACAGAAAACTAGAAATCATTTCAGTTGCCATTTTCAGCCTTCTGCTGTCACAGGTTGCAATACATAGCTAGCTCAGAACAGTCCACAAAGCACCTACTCAACATGCAGTAGTTCACAAGGGTTTTCGAGCACCCTGTAAATAGGATTAAACCTGCAACAAAAGGCCACAAATGCCACAGGAAAAGAACCATAAAGGCATCACCAGTCGTCCTGCAATAGCTATTGATTTGTCAGTTATACCACCTATACTCAAGTGAGCCAAAATTTTCTGCAATTCTGAGCTACATCTGATGTCCCCAAATCTGGTGACCAATTTAATAACAAGCACATGTGCAAGATAGATGAACAAGACGCCTAAGGGATTTCACACCACGGCAATCAGTGGCTTATCTATGATCCAGCAAACAACTGGCTTCTGTGACCCGTTCCTACTGCTAAAAAAAAAAAAAAAAAAAAAAGGAAATTTAAGAAATCAACCTAGAAAATTATGCATCACAAAAGAAAATTCATCCAACCAGGGGGAACTCTGTTGCATGACATTAACGTAAACAGATAGAGCATAAGGGATACAGCTGCATCATCCATTCTTCTTTCAGAACCTCCTGGAGACATCAAAACATTAAAAATCCAGTTACTTGTATGATAATGCGATGTAATGGAAAATACTTGCTGAGGCAGGTAAAGCCATGAGGATGTGGGAGACCCTCCAAGAGAAGACACCAGGACTGTGACTGCCTTTTAGCACTGACTAAAATGTTCAAAGCGCAGACTGAGAATTCCTTCAGCAACAACCAAGACAGCCTGAAAAACTTCAGACCCAAATAGTTGTTCCCATTCCTAGGCCACCAGTCTTCATTGTGCTAAAACTATTTGTGACAGGGAAAGTAACCCAAGCCAAGGAATTGACCTGGCTGAAGAACACTCTTGGGAACTGGGAGCTGGCAACAGCAAATATTGCTAAAGGCAGTGCTGTATTAAGTCAATTTAATATTCTGTATGATAGGCTAGAGATAAAGTCAGTACATCATGTGAAACTGCAAGTTATCGTGCGCTTTACCAACAGATCCATCTTTATCAGACTGTTAACACCATCAAACATCTAAACAGCTTTAACTTTCATTCATTAAAAAACAGGTAACGCTTTTTCTTTTTTGTTTCCATATCTATACCAAGTTATGTTTCAAGACGGGCAACATTCAGTTAATGGGATTATTCACACACTTAATAGCATGCTTCACTGCTTTGAAAGATTGGACAGAAATAACTTGTGAGTATGGCAAATTCCACAACTCTCCAGGTACCTGGAAAGTCCTGCCTGTGGGTTTGGGTTTTAGAGGAATAACAGCTGTTTTGCTTTTAGGAGGCTGGAAACATGAAGTTCCATACAAAGCTCTGAACAAACTGAAAGAAAAATTTAAATGTAAGTTAAATGCTTGTAAAGTTGTGTTCATACTGCTGATATCAAACACATATATGAACTTGGCTCAAAAAATAAAATGCAGGAGGATGTCATGAAGTCCATGCAACCATGAAACAAAGCTGGGGAAGAGGGGTGGGGGCAGGAATCAATGCTGAAGAATCTATCACGCTTTGCATTCAACGTGCAAGATGAGAAAATTCCCTTCTCATTTCTTTCCACTCATGATTAGAGAGTCATCACTGCCTCACCAGCTGTGCCTCTGGCTCATTTTAAATTCAAACTGCGATACATATCTCACTTTTAGACTTTTAATAGCAATGCCTTAAAATGCAGATTGCTGGCTAAATTTAGTTACATGATTAGAAACAAATCTAACTAATTCCTACCCAGCAAACAGAACTGCTGCAATTCAAGGTTCAATAGAGGACTTAACTCTTAATCTAAAAACAAAGTCCTAACACGAAGAAAGAAAAAAAAATAAAAAGAAAATCAAAGCACAGTTTAGTGATGTCTCTAAAAAAGCAGGATGCATAAAACATTAACCAGCCATGGAAAACTATCTGCAAATGCATCATAGCATACCATAGGGTTTTTGTTCTGTACTTCTGCAAATAAATTCTGCACTATGCTACTACAGCAGTATGAGTCACACACTTCTACTGACATTCTATATTTATATCTCCATGCCCTTCTGCACTGTTATACACTTTCTTCCATACAGGCCTCCCTAACCTGGAATTTCCTTTCTTCTGCAGTTGAGCATCTCTTCCTCTAACATTCCCCAGAAAGCTGAATAGATATTTCTCTCTAAGCAGTTAGTCAATTCTTTCTGGACACCATTTTGAAGCTGTAACACCCTTGAACTATTAGAATACAAGGCATATGCTTGTATTTGTTCACAATTACTTTCTTGTGTCTTATTTCCTATTCTGTCTGTGAACAGAATGCTCAGGCGTTTATCCCCTTTAAGGCAAGGTCCAGGTCTCATTTCATTTGATTTAACACAGTACAGTGCTACAGAAAATCTTATTCAGAGATTACGAATTACAATATATTCATGTTTTCTAGATTATTTTATGGAAATCATTACCTATAGCACCAATCTTGCAAACATTTGTGAATCTGTCTAATTTGGAAAATGCAAGTGATCCTGCTATGCTCAATATCCCATTGTCATCTGAGCCTAAGAAGGAACAGGCATCTGTCTACAAGAGATAAAATGAAGGTAATTAAGTTCCCAGCATTAATATTTACCTTGTCGAAAGACAGACACAGAAATATCATAAGAAATGCTCTGGAATGGCAGTCTGAACAACTGGGCTTTTTTTGCTGTTGCTCACAATACGCATTCCCAAGAACAAATATTCAGGGACCATTTGCACAGAGATTTCATTAGATAACAAGCCTCAGGCACTCATGATTATGAAGAGTAAGAGTCACAACATCTACAAAGGAAGAAGCAGCATTACTCAAATGAAGTGTTAGATGACCAATTCCAAGACTTGCTAAGTGGCTTTAATTTTCTCAACAGCTCCACAAGCAGCCGAGTTCTACATCCAATGGAGTTCAACTCTATGTGGTGTTCTTAAGAAATAAAGTACAATGAACAGAACAGTATCACAAAACCAACAATGGCACCTCCAGAGCCTCCCAGGAGATCACCCCACTTTTTCAGAGTCAGAACCATTAGAACAGCAACTACAATTGACTAATGTGATCACCTCAAATAGCAAGCAGCTGTAACTGCAACATTCTCACTGACACGAGGAACAAAACAGTCTAAACGAGGATGGGAAGGAAAATTCATGCCCTTTGAACTCAAGAGATAAATAATGAGTGATGAGGTATTTTATCCCCATTCTTTCCTACCCCCAAAGAAAGACTGACTTTAAGGGGGATGGGGGACACGGATGGACAACAAAAACCCACAAGATGCCATTTTAAACAATGTACGGGCAAGACGCTTAACATCAAGGAGACTGCAGGGAAAGAGGGGACAAAGGTATAAATAGCTGCATAGTCGTGAAAGTATCTAAATGACATTTATGCCCTGAAAAAATTCCATCATCTATAGAAGAGCATGCTATCGAGCTAGCAGAGTTCCCTTTGACTCCTGCCTTCTCATTCCAGTTCAGACCTCTAACTCGTTAGAATTTGTATATTAAGAGACTGACTGTGAGACATTTTCAGCATTTCAAAGCTACAGAACACAGAGTACGAGGCGAAAGTTGCGATTTGGAAGTCTACAAATTTCGAAACATTTTACAAGTGTTACTTCCTACGTAAATACAATGAATGCTATGCAAGTCCCTCCTGTAAGGAAATCTGAAATTCCCTGCGAAGAGGGAATTATACTAGTGATCTATTTACATCTTTAATTCTTTACTTTTGGTAAACATCAAAAGTAAATAATCACTAAATGATGCGATAGCTGTGCACAACCACCTCTGTATAGCTATAGCATCTGTATTTGCTTGCAGTGCCAGCACATCTGTTTAAGAATTACCCAAGCGTGTACAGGAACAGCATTGTCATCTAAGTATTGATGTGCTGTGCTATGCTGCCTGTTAATAAGAGGGGGTTTAGGTTTGAAAGCAAGAGAGGGAAGAAATAAGAAGATAACTTTTCTACTTTTCTCCTTAGGAGTCAGGAGGAAACAGCAATGAAGATAAGAACAAAAAGTTCCTGGCTTTTCACGGCCTTCTTTTCCCTGACATTAAAAAGAATGTTGACTGAAAGAAGCAGTACCCTCCCGTTCATGCTTCACAGAATACAGTAAGATAGGACAGCTAGTAAATATACCATACGTTTTCTCCTGCTCTAAAGCAGGCGGCCAGGTGGGGAAGAATAATTTCTTTGCTCCAAAGTGAAAAGCTTAAAAATCAGACACTCGGAAAACGATTTTACATGTCAAGTTTGTGTCTACAGAGGATCAGCTCACGACAAAGACTTGAATCCCAAGGGCATGGAGCAACACGATTTTGACTAACACTGCTCCAACAACTACCCTAAACAAACCACCCTAGATTTTAAAATCAGACACATCAGCTGTTTGTCACATTTCAACTATCAGCTTCTGCCTGTGTGCATGCTCATGATGTTTTGGCTTTGTTTGGTGGTGGCTTTTTTTAGTCTCTAGCAAAGTGAGCAAGCAAGAGGAGACAAACACAAAAGGATTTAACACCCTTCTATGTGCTCTGTGACTTGCCAGGATGATTCTTCAAACCAGATGAACTTCTAGTAATCCACACTGCCACCCTTATAGTGTCCCCATAGCCTGACCTTCTCTTCTGGCAGTTCCATCATCCATTTTCTTTCAAATGAACTAATTCAGCTCTAGTCAACTGCGTCACTCCCAGGGACAAGCCTGAAAGATGATGCTTGTGTGCAGGCAAATTCCTACAAAACCACCATTGGCTGTTATAAAGTCCAAAACTCAAGATGAAAAAAAACCAAACTGATTTTCAATTTGCTTGCTATTTTGGGGTGGGAAGGACAAGTAAGAAGACATACTCCCTAAAGGAGTTTCTATACATATTTTTTGGGGTGGCTTTGTAAAGGTAAGTTCTTAGAAATTCTAGAAAAGTAACATTTTCTATATTCGTGATAAAAAGATCTTAATAAAGCTGACATAAAACACTGTCCCTGAATAAATCTTTGCCTTCACAATGTTTTATACAATTTTTCTTTTAATTAAATGACACTGAGTACAAGTGAGAATGATTACCTAAGGAAATGCCACCACTCCTAGGGTTTATCTTCTGCATCAATCAGATGCTAATACCTTCTTATCATCCAGGTCTTTGTCCCAAAAAAGTAAACTGAAAGTTACCGTGATTATTTTATTATTATTATATACTGTGTTCCTCATAATATTGGGCAGAGAATAAAGCAGACCTGAGCCAAGCAAGCTCTTAAATCCAGCAGAACATACCCAAAACTTTGAGTGCATCCTAAGGGACACAGATAAATGCAATTCCCCTTCATATGCAGATCTCTGATCTTTGGGATCCACACCGAATATATGTACCTACACTGAGAGACAGCCTTTGCACTTAAGTTCAGACAGCAACTACAAAAATCAGAGGGAGCTGCACCTGAACTTCACCAATTAGGCTTGGAAAAGCTCCTTCTCCTCCTATACAAAAGGGGACTTAAAAACCCACACAACTGTGTGAAAAAGCCTGCAAATTCCCCTTTAAAATTTTCCTTGGGGTAGGTTTGGTTTGTTCTTCAGTAATATCGAGCCTGAGCCTCACCTACCAACAAAAGCTTGCTGCACAGCTGCTGGGGGCTGGCTCCAGGTCCGCGCAGGTACCTCCACTGCCCACTGACAACTGTTCCGGTTTACAGGACTTCAAGTTTGTTGGCTTGGCCATCTTCAGCTCTTGGCTGCAAGTTTGTCCAGGTAGCAGGCTGACCTTGCTACATGGTGTTGGCGCCCTCTGTGCTTCCATGCATTTAATTAGTAAAAAAATGAGTATCCAAAATATACTGCCAAAACAAGAACAGATCTGGAGATCAACACCAACATAATTCAAAGTCAAACAAACCCTATATACATTCCTACTATATAGGAGGAATTAATCATAAGGTTTGATTTCAACAATATTTACAAGCAAAGCAGTATTTTTCATGGGCTGTATTAAAAAATCATTAATCTTTTATTTAAGGAAGTCAAGCCACAGAACAGCAGAGAAAAAAACCAGAAAACTGCTTTTGCTTAAGAAACACAACAAATGTTAAAGGGTATCAGTTGCTAACCACACTTGTGCATGTACTAGGCTTAAGTGCTAAAACATAGATGTCAGTCACAGTATTTTCAGAGCACTCAAAAATCCGGCTAAGTCAGCTGAATGCTTAAAAATACACAAAACCCCCACGTACTAGAAAATACCCCATTGCAGATACTTTAAGACAGAGATACAACTTCATGTTAGAGTCATTCCTAGCACTCAAACTATGTAAACCCTATGTAACAAGTACATATGACCAACTGAAATTTTTCATCAGACTTGTGTTACAAGATTGTTTTATGGCTCCTCACAAGTGGAACGATTCAAAGAATAAAGGCCACCAGCCTACCAAATAAAACAAGTGGATAAAATCTCCTGGCAGATCTCATACTTCCCAAGTATCAAAGAAGGGGAAAAAGCCCTTCTACAAGACTATAAATCTGGTACTCAAAATTCACAGCTGTTGATATCTCCCCTGTATCTTGTAACATCTTACCTCAACTTCACTTTTTGAAAAGTACTTCAAGGTAACCAGAAAAGAAGAAGCCAGATATGGGATTTTTCCTGTTTGCTTTCTGTTTTTTAAGAAAAAAAAGTCCCAAAAGGCACTGTTTTGCAGAAGCACTCAATTGCCACTAAGCTCTTTTGTGTTCAAATAGTAAGATTCATTAGCGAGCATAAAGCCTGAATACTCAATTACTAATCAGGAAATGTCATTCAAAGGTTATGAAAAGGAGTATTTAACAGTCTTAAAAGGCTGCTAGGGTTAAATGAGATCTCTAGATCAATGCATGTACCTGCATAGACCATGTATACATAGGCAGCTTCTTTCAGAACTTGAGCTTAGTAAGTGCTTTAAATAAAATTATTTGAAAATGCGATAGCTATTGTACACATGTCCAAAGACCAACAAAACTGAGGGGAGATTAAATATACATTGTGTTTAGCCACTAGTTGCCATACCGATTAGTTAACTATTATGTAATGATTGGTTTCAACTTCCAGCTTTTTATTCTATGCAAAGTGAGCGCAAAGCTCACAATACACTTACTAAGTATTTGAACTGTTTGTCCGAGACCACCTTCTATCCACTTTGCCTAACTGCAAAATTTCTCAAGTGCAAACTCTCACCGTTTGCCTGTTTCACATCAATTCTTTACACTACTAAGGGGTTTGAGTTGCCAAAATTTCAATCAATCCTATCACCATTCCACTATGTGCAACTATGTCATGTGATGTAATAACATTCAACCCTCAATTAAATAGCCATTTTTTCCAGATCTCTCAGCTGAAAGAGGTTGTAGGGAGGAACCTATTCAGCTTTTTGCTGAATAACAGAGTCTGATAAAGAAGCATCACTGTGGATGGCTGCTGGGACCCACAACACACCAGAGTCTGTAAGTTGAATCAAAAGCTGAGAGGCAGAAAGGACATGACTCAAGTTATACAATCTCTGGCCCAGTCTGTCAGAGCAGCAACCAAACAACAGCAGTCTTGCAAGTTACTTATTCCACATTTGGATCTTTTTCTAGTAATATCAATGAATGTGGAAGCTGGAGGCTGCTTATGACAGAAGTTAGTGTTGATTTTCTCTTGCCTTTACCTTTGCTTCTTTTCCGCTTCAAACAGGACTGAGACGTTAGTATAATGCAAGTGAAGTGATTTCAGTATGATTCAGGAGAAATGGTTTAACACAGGAAAACAGAAATAGTTTAATGAGAGAGCAAGTGTCTCAGTGCCAAAAGTTCCAGCTACAGGTACACAGAAGAACCAGAAAGACAAGGACACTTCTGGTCCGATTCCTCCTCTTCAAAGGAAATTTGTGTCAGCTTTGTACCCTGGTTACACAATGGCTGTGAAAAGGTAAGCGTGGCCAAGAGAATTATCATCATCATGATTTCAACAATTTAATTTGCTTTAAGGGAAAAAGAATGAGTAATTGAAAAACTCAAGAAAGATCTCCTAGCTAACTAGCTGCCCTTCTCAGCCCCGAAAAACTACAACTTCTTTTAAATTGGTTCTAGTGGTACAGCATATTGAAAACAGAACAGCACCCCGTTTACAGGTCTCCTGTATACAAGCACCATAAGAAGGTATTGCTTCGTAACACAAAAGGAAGCTACCACTGCCAAGAGAGTCCAGGTGAAAGCCTTTCAGCAGAAACAGAACCCAGACACAGCCTGCACATAACTATGAAGAGATTTTTTGCTTTCCTGATAGGAATGGTCGGGAGTACAGGCAACCAAAGCCACTGTCAAACAAGTAATTACCTTTTTGTGATCAGTTAAGCCTGTCTTCCAACAGCCAGGGATGAGAGGTTTCCCTTTTAGCTTTTGTATTCTTTCATAAATTCAACTTAATCTACAGTTCTCAGCCTGTTTTTCTTGGTATCCTTCACTGCTTAGCGCCATCATATGTTGTTGGTGAGGTCCCGTTAGAACTTTATTCTCTATAATCTTCCACATACTTGCTAATGTATCCAACCTTGTTTATTACGTTTGCTAAATATATGGCTAGCCATAAGCTGCAGCAATTCAACCACAGAAACCCAAAAAAAAAAAAAACAAGGGGGGTGAGGGATGGAATAGAGAGAGTAATGAATCCCTTATCTCACACACTAATGATCTGAACAAAATCTATACCACATCCACGTTTTAAAGGTTCATTTTTCTGAAAGCTTTTTAAAGGGCAAAGTTCCTTCCAGTTAGGACAGACACTCATATTACTTAGGTCCACAACATCACTACTTCCAACAGCAAAGGAAAGGATATTAAAAAAAAAAAAAAAAAAAAAAGAAGAGAAAATCAATATATTATAGCCCCTCTTCCCACACATGTGGTCTATGCTTGAAAAGCCCCAGAGTGTAAAGTTGAATGACAGCTGACTCATTCTCCCAACTTGTCCTATCATGGAGTGCTTAGTAAAACACATCTCGACAGGACTAAGCAAGCATAAAAGCATGTCATAGCCAGGGAATCTGGACAGGCTAGCCCTATGCACTGTGTCTTCCCCTGCTACTGGGGGAGGGGCATTCTATGGGCTGCCACACACATAAGATGAGCAGAAAATATCTGCGAAGTTTGTCATAGCTGTTTCCCTCCCGTTTCACAATTCTTCCTAAAAACGTTCAGCATTTATCATGAGCTAAATTTAACAAAAATCCATTTAAATCCTACTCTCCGTAGACCACCCGAGTCTCCATTTGCTAATGTACTCGCAGTATAGCTTACAAAGGGGAATTTCAAGTAAATATTGAGATAGTTTTCTTTGTCCTTAATGCCGATCACTAATATTTCTATTTTACAATGAATAGCTTCCATCAAAATTAGTGACAGTTTAGCATCTTCCTGATACCTCTCTCTTGACATACAAAAGATATAATATGGCATGGCATGCACAACTACTTACTGACCAACTGAAAGTTGGTAAGAACAGGGATAGGGACCAAAGAAACAACACAATTACTCAAAAGATATTGTTAGCAAGCTTTTGTGAGAAATCTTTGTATATGAACTTCGAACACTTCATACTAACTTTTCAGAATGTACCTTTAGATCAAATCGAACCTCACCTCCTCCGCAACCATCCATAGAAAGAATTTATTCCAGACTTTTACCAAAGTCATATAGAAGTAACTCCCAGCAGGGAGCAGCAGAAATAGGAGTGTAGAATCACAAAGCAATATACAGACACACACACTCTCTAACTTTGTAACTTTAAAAAAAAAGTCAAGGAATTATGCCAGACCATGAAACCAAAGAAATTGCCAACCCCTTCTAGCTATTTAGAGCTATCTAGAACTCAAATCCATACAATTTTGAAGATAAAATCCAGGGTGACTTAATGTTCAGTGAGCTATAAATACATTAACTTGGTAACAAAAGCTGAAACTGAAAAGCAAGGAAAAACAAGAGACTCTATAAGCCAGAGTCAGCCCACAGGTTTTGTTTATTCAATTCTTGTTAAAAGAAGAACAAAATATATAAGAAACATGTTTGTGTTGTAAGACAGAACTAAACAACAGGGGCTGACACAGAGTAGGATGTAATACAAGGCTCCCGTTGTGCTGGTGAGCCATAGCTGCCGGAGACAAAAACCTGCTGTGCCTCAAAAGAGCACACACAGAAGAACCACCACTTACTGAGATCTATCTGCTGGCAGAAAATCTTCCCTGAGATTCAGTGTCAATCTGGCAGTTAAAAGAATAATCTTCTATAGTAGCCCTGACAAGATTACACACACAACCCCCCCCCTCCCCGATCCTTCCCAAAGACAAAATGGTATAGGATTTGGCTGCTTAAGTCTCACTTGAAGAAACCTTCCATAAACTGTCTGCAAATTTCAGTTCCTTGCAGCTTGAAGAAAGAATTCCCACCAAAACCCCAGGAACAGATAACAACATGGTAAACTTCATAAATTGCTGAGGAATAAGGCTCTTCAGGTCACTAGCTCAGGTTTTCTAGGTTTCCTTGGTTTTTCCTCTCCAGTATATTCTACTTCAGTTAATTCTTGACTTATTCTACCAGAATGACCATCTCTCTGATCCCATGAACAAAATAAGGTCCAAAACAAGTAAAGAAAGGAGATTGACTCACATGAAAACACAATAAACCTCACCCACCAGAGTACAAAGATAGTACTGACATTTTTCCAGGCCAGGGTACCTGCTCAACCTCCAGCCCAACTGCCAAGGCCAAGTAAAGCACAGCATATTCTAACAGGTCCTTCAATTAAAATGAAAATGTTCCATCTAGACAGCCCAACAGCACAAGATCACAGAGGAGGCAAAGGATCTTACTGTAACTTGCTGAAGGCAAGGAGGTTAAACATTGATAAATACTGAGGAAAGGGGGACGTTGCAGCCCGACTCCATAACAGCACGTTTCCAAAGTTAATCTCTGCAACAGTCTTCCCTTCCACTGAGGGTTCCCTCCTGAGGACTGGCTGAATCTGTACACAACAGGCCTCGACAACTCCCTCCAGGCTGGGGCTACAGGGATACAGGCTGTGTCACGGTTGAACAAAAAGCAGGGAAAGTGATGCCAGAAACAGGAAAACTGAGCTTCCATACGTCACTAATGCTTTTCATTCTTGGCCGTATTTCCCGGGCACCTATGAAAGAATGATGCCATGGAATCTCCCCAGCTCAGGAAGAAGGGAGGGGGAAATCAAGGTTTGTTCCCACCAGCAAAGAGTAAAGAGGATTTAATGTAACTCTTCCTGTAGACAAAGCAGACTCAACCAAACTGCAACAACAGAAACCAGATCTCAGCAGAGCAGAATTCTGGATTGCTATAGAAATGGTTGAAGACTATATAAGGAATCTGGACATCTGCCTTCAAAGCTCTCAAAAGCACAGCATTAACCTAAAGAGGAGCTCCTTCTAGTGAGGACATTCTCTCCTCAAACAGGAAGAAAAAGGTACCACAAGGCTGCCCAAATTGTAGTGCTTGAGAACAAATAAAAACATTTATGCACCGATTGATCAGCATTACTGTGTCTTCCCCAAAGCTTTTGCATTAATTGGATGATTCATGACTGGAAAGGGACTTTCTGTCCAAAGAAGAGATTCCTTTCATACAAATTACTTAATAAAAATCAACTCCTCACATCGATGTATTCACAGAAAACAAGTACTATATTACCACAAATTTCCAGAACACTTTGTAGTTTTACACATGTATTTTGCAGAGCTTAAGTACTTACTTACGTGTCTCTATAGAAAAAACATAAAATAAATCCGTATCAGAACGTGAACTCAACACACCTAAGATTAAGCTATGTCGAACATCTTGAACAGACTTAAACACCAATTCCACACCTGTAAATTCTTATATGTATCCATACAATGTTAAGCGAATGCTCATTTTTATTTTAGACACGTGCTCTCCCAGACACCTTACAGTTTCCAGAGTATCCACAGGGTGCAAATCTGCCACAAATTTCATCCCAAATCTTGGAAGAGCTAGTACATTCCCTGTCCCCCAGCAGGCTGCCACACAGGAACAGATTTCTTGAGTAACATACTGCACAGTTCCCATCAACCCCTACTTCAGTGGCTTGTACAAACTTTGCTCAAAAATTATCATCACGAAAATTGAAACAGCAGTGAGAGATGTGATGGAACAAGAAGCCAGCTTTGAAGACAATGCAGAAAATAAGGCAATTTCCATACACATCTAGAAACTTTAATCCTGTTATTGTACACTAAGTTTCCCACAGATCCCATAGTAATTTCTGCAAACCTTTAATTTCTGAATTAAAGAAGCTTGTGCATTTCTTTCTCTCCTCTTTCCACGCTCTACCCTTTATAATCAGATGCAAGACCTGCATGATAGGCCCTGAGGTTTTAAAACTTGCCAGTGAAAAACAGATGCAGCTGAAGTCATTTCTTTCATGTAACCAAATATTCCACTATCAGACTGTGAGATGCAGATGTTGTAAACTAACCACATCACCAGTGTAAACTTAGAAAGTGATGACAACGGAAAACACACCCAATATATGCACTGAAAACTTATTTCATGATCTACTACTTCTCCCTCCCTCAAGCTTCACAGTTTTCAGGGGCCAAAGTTACATTCTGCTCCTTCTAACTTGAGCAATTTTGGTAATTAATAGACCTTCCCACTTGGGTTCTGTAAGTGCTCCTAAGAAGCCCTAGAACAAATACATGAAGTGCCACAAGGGCTCAACGGTGGCAACATTTTCCAGTTAGATTCTATTCATTATTTCAACTCAGCTTTCTCCTTGCCTCTCCTGTTCACTTTGCTATTTTTCTTTGTAGTCTTAAGCTCGCCTCTCAGCATTAGAATAAAGCATCGACAGCAGAGGCAAATCTTCCACTCTCAAAGTATCCTAGCAGAGCTGCCACATCTGCTTGGACCAAAGTCAGAAGAATACTGGCTTGCCCACCCACCCCAGTGTAAGTGCAAACCACGTAACTACAGTGGTTCCAGCGGCACTCCAATTCAGTCACCTGCAACCAAGCATCTTTTAAAAAAAGAAGGGAAAAAACCAACCCACAACACTACCATCAGGTGTATGTCTTCTAGAGGTTACGCTTTGGTCAAGCAAACATTACTGAGCTTTGCACTGGGGCATACAGTCTGAATTCAACAGTATACTTTGGAATAATTCGTATGATCTGCCCCATAGCAGATATTTCTGCTTTAAAATCTATGCATGTTCAACTGATATTCTTTGTTGCTTACTCTTACCATGCACAATACTGACAGGATTTATTATGACAACAGGGAACGTAACAGGAAGGCTCTGAAGCTTAAGCTCCCACTGCTTCGTAACACCAAGCTACAGCATTGTAAGAAGGAGGGAAGAACAACCAGACACCACAAACACATAAAACCAAGACCACAGAAAATCAAATGCATTTACCAGATTTTAGTTAGATTTTACTTAGCCTGAGGCAGATGAACAAAGGCTTTTCTTTCTTAAACACTCATTTTGCAGGTTCCCCTTCACAGGGGTTGAGGGATTCCTACCAATTTGCAGGTTTTGATTTAGTCCATTTCCCAAAACCCAGCATTGTACCACACAGAACACAGCTACCTCACGTTAAAAAGAATCTCAGGGGCTCCAGTTTCATCAAACTTGTTTGACTGTCAGCTATAGTAGGTAAAAAGAGGGAAGTCCCCATAAAAAAGATGCCTTATCGGTATCACAGACAAGCATTTAAAAAAAAAAATAAATAAATAACGAGTATTTGCTGTCCTAGGGAGCTGCTGGCAAGCGGGAGGTGAGGCGAGCGGAGCCGGCATGCGGCGGTAGCCGGACCCCGACTCAAACGAGCGGCCGAGGCCCCCTAGCGGGCCGAAGCGGGACTGCAGCCCCCACCCCACCCCCCGGGCCCGCCCCGCCGGCAGGTCGCCCCCGGGCCAGCCGCTCCGGAGCGGCGCTGCGGCCGGCCCAGCGCTCGGGAGGCGGGGGGGGGGGGGGGGGGGGGGGGGGGGAACGGGACACGGGGGACGGGACGGGGGACGACACCGGTCTGTCTGCTGCGGGGGCACCACCAGGAGCTGGGTTCTGCCTTACCACCTCGGTCTGTGGTCATCTAACCCCCACAAAACCACCCTGAAGGGTCTGACATGTCCAGGGACACTGCAAGGCGCACAAATCCAGATGCACGTTTGGAAGGGCGATTCAGAATATTATTCAAACTATGTCACGGCATTTTGTTCTTCCAAGGCCTTTTTAGCTGTAGGCAGTTTTGCATAGGCAGCAGAAATACCATTTTAACTGTGTTTTTAAGGTACCTCCTTCTGGACAAAAGAGCTCGGAATTCTTCATCTGAGCTTAAGCAAGGCATAATTTCATGTGTCGGTACATGAAAAATAGATTAGTGAATGTATTCAGGACACTACTTAGATAATAAAACAGGCCAGAAAAACTTTATTTATTAGGCAACCCAGTTAAAAAGAAAATAACTTGTTTTGAATTGAAATTGGCGATTTTCCTCTAAGCCTTTAAAAGACCTTCTCCTGCTATATTTAGATTTGCCTTCAAGTCAGATCAGTTCTATCATTTCTCCAAGTAGCCTAATTTACATCTCTAGCATTACAGGCCACAACTTAGCTCTCTTTGAAACGATCTAAGTAATAACTTCTCTTTCAGTAGTTACCCTCAAAGGGTTTGTAGCAACTTGAGAAGGACCACAAATTAAAGTTGACATTGTTAAGCAGAGCGATGCAAGACAGCTGCTTCTTATTATTCAAAAATAATATCACCTCTACTGCAGTGGTGCTCCTTGTGCCATTAAGTGGAGTGCTGGAAAGGAAGCAAACCATTCTACAGAGCAGTGGCCTGAGGAGAATAATGCTTGCACTTGGAGTCCAAGGCCAGAAGAATCCACCTGGTCTGCCCTTCACACAGAGCAATAACAGTACTGCCCTGCCGTAATCGAAAAGCATGCCTGAAAGTCACTTGATACAAGCATTCATACAGAAAATAGTAACCAAACCAAAGACACTAACAAGTTCCCATCTTATCATCAGAGACCTGATCAAAAAACAACCAGGGTCGCTCAATCTTCATCTTTCTGGATTAACCATCATTGACAAGGACCATCACTAGTAACGAAGTAACGTAACTTATTTTGAAAGTGTACTAGTGGTGCTGCAAAGCTTAACTGGGTTTCTTTCCTCTGTAGGAATAAGTAATCAAGGCAGAAAAAGAAGTAGTTGCCTGCCTTGAAGGATTTTGTGAGTTATTTTACAGTACGGTTATGTACAATGGGAATAGTCCAAAAGACATCTCTATGATCAAAAAGAATAAAGAATTGTAGCTGATGAGGATGAAAACCACAACATCCTATGAAAACGTTCTTTAACGTCTTTAAGTCAAGCAATTCATTTCTCGGGAATTAACTTCTTGAATCCGAACTGCTTTGATAGAAATAGCAGCAAATGAAAGGAGTTGGCCAGACTGTAAAGGGAAGTGACAGGAAACAGGACTTCCAAAACAGCTGCTGAATGAAGGAGAATATAATATATGAAAGAGATGCAGGTATTAAAGTGATTTCAGGTGCAATTAGAATCCCTTTAAGGAGCATGGGGAAGAAATGAAGATGGGCCTTTTGCTTAAGTTACAGCGCAAAATTTTGCCAACAGAATGAAGGAAAAACAAAGCAAGTCTTGTAAACAGGCTAGTTTATGTAAGAGGAAAAGTTAACACAGAAGAGGAAAATATTTATGCTCTGTTCCTTCTTTTCTGATAAAAAAATTGATAACTTGCTTTGAATGACTTTAAAAGTGTCAAGCCACTGCATCCATGAAACTGCCCACTACTCCTCCAGATGGTTGCTTTTAACATCATCACTGTCTCATTTACTTCCCAGTGTTCATTAGTTCTGCAGTCAAGCACTGCTTATCTGGCAGATAAAGATCAAAATGTCATTTTGAAATGGCAGAATTTGTGATTTTATGCATGAACAGTGTCCAGCTTTTATCCATCCAGTTTCTTCCTGAGTCTTTCCAATTAGAAAAGTTTTAATTTACTGTCAAGACAGCTGCAGTTAAGAATGTTTTATTATTACTACTCTGACCAGGATTAATGTTCTGGGAAAAAAAATCCGAACAGAACTCTAAGTATTTGCAATGGCCTCTTAAAATTCCACTACCTTCTGTGCAGAACACAACACTAGACTTCAGATACAGTAAAATATATGTTAAATATATGTTAAAACCATTAATTTTTGCATCACGGGGAAACCATTAATTAAAAATATTACCCATCCTTTCACACAGCAAAATCCCTATACACTGCAATGTCTTTCCAAAGTATGTTCACTGTGGAAGGTAGGAACAGAGAGAAGCATCATACAATATCCCTTCCTTTTTCCTGTGTCCAAAAATCACTCCGTTTTGTTCCCACTAACTGTGTAATTCTCCAGAGTAAAGCGAGCAGGAATTGTTTATATCAGTAGTCTCCAAAGCGGAGTGCATGCAGCCCAGGGGACATGTAAGACAATCCACTGGAGAGCAGGAATAAGTACAAATATATTAGGTGTGCATGCTCAAAAAAAATGTTACTAATAGGGCTGCACAATCAATAGAGTCTGGAGACTACTGGTTTACATGACTTCAGCACCAGGAAGCTGAAACAGCATTTCCTCCTTTGCTAGGAAGAGGTAAAAATAACAGAGGGAGAACTGCATGCAAGAAAAAGTTTTCAAGTAGGCTGCATTTTTCAGTTATTTAGCTGCAAGTTTAATCACAGGCAGTGAGTGATCTTTCAGAAACAGTTAAGTGTTTGGCTCACACTATGTCTAGTAGTTGAGCAACTCTTGAAAATCCCATGAGATTCTGACTGGTATCTAGAGGCTGCCAAAGGCCATTCAAAATCTTATTCTGGATGATTGAAAGTCAATGGACCTGAACCTTAAAGAGATTTAAAATTCTAAATACATAAAATTCAGTTTCAGCAATAACTTATGCCACTGCATCGCTTGGCCAGTTTTCTAATGCAGATATAAAAAGTCAGCTCATTTTTATTTAAGTTCCTTTCAAACATTAATGGGGGGGGGGTGGTGGGGTGGTGGTGTGCGGAATATCCCTGCTAGTCACTAGACACTTCTTTTTCTTCTTGTTAAAAATCACCTACTAAAATACTCACGTCAGTGCTGTAATGGCCATGGATTACTATCAACTAAATGAAACAGTAAGGTTACCAAAACTTTGGTGAAGTTTTACTTCGTCGGTATGCATTATTAAGAAATAGTGAAGCAATGCAAACAATTTTTGAAGAGTCTTGTCAACATGAAGTTATCCTGACTAATGTCTTTTTTTCTACCATTTCTGTTCCAGTGAGAATGACACTAAGCACTTTATTCAAGAATACATTGAGATAAATTCCTTTACTCCACCTGAAAAGTTTTGAAGCAGCACATAGCATCGATTACAGCTCTGAAATTCAGTACAGCATCCTCTAAAAGGCAGAGTTAAACATTTCCTTTAAATAGCTAAGAGAGCAACTAGAGTAACACAAGTTTTTACATGACATTTCTTTCATATACTTTGATGTCAAACAATGAATGCTATGAAACAGAACACAACCGATTTGTTTTTCTAGTTATGCATGACACCCCTCCAATATCTAGCACCAAGAGCTCACAGTATATCGTAATTAAAACGACACTTTTCTCACAAAGCAAGGGACATTACTGCATAACCATTTCAGGATTTACAGCACAAATTTAATAGAACCCTTAAGCACATGCTGATCCCTGGGCATGTAAGAACTCTATCTAAATAAAACTATCCATGCTGAAGGCTAAGCACTCCTTGAACCAGTACCCATACCTTCAGAACCCAGTGAATATCAGCAACAACACATCTGTGGCCCCTTTTGCAGTTTTCCTAACAAACAGGCCACATGCCAAAAGACCAATAGGCTCTGCAATCTCCAGTGTGACCCTAGGCAAAATGCTCTCATCTGCTCTTCATTTCCTCACCTGGCAGTTTATACAAAGCAAAAGTAGAAATGCACATAAGCTACCCCTGCTAATATAACTCTTGCTGTTTTGTTTGTTCTGTGGAAGACTTCCATCCTCTTGTTAGTCTTAACTATCACACCACAATGCAACAGAAGTGAATAGCACAGACTATTCACACGTGAACACCAAAAAATAGTTTGATGCCTGTCTTACCTTTCCAACTCATATACCTTTCTCTCCTGCCTTCGCATTTCACAACAGAGCAACAATACAAATGCATTCAGATGACTTTCATCAGATCGATCACCCTTTTGCACACGAGTGTCATTACTACGTAACCTTCCTCTTGTCTCTTCTAAGAATCTAACCCTACAGCCCTCCACATGTGTCAAGCGTTCATGCTATCCTCACTGGTACAGCTTCAACATTTAATCTTCTTTCGTTTCATCTTCAGGGAGAGCTTTTCAAGTCTAATGATATCTCTTTTTACCAGTCTTTTCTAAACATTTTCTAGGTTTGACCACAAACACACACATACAAGCCAGCTTATTTTAGTTTATTGACTTTCTTCTGAACACATCATTTCATTTGTGCCTAAAACATTTAGTAAAGAGCAGCACACAAAAAAAAAGCTAGGCTCACTCCTGAAGTACAGAAATGTCAGTACAGTTGTGCAAAACCATGTAATTTGTTTCACTTGCAATGAGACCAGGTTATCTCAGATGGGATGGCAGAAGCAGAGGGTTCTCTGCTACACTGTTCTTAAGATCCATAGCTAACACTCAGGTAACCTAGGAATGATACTTACTATGCCCCCATGCCTTTCAGACAGGCACTTGCTCAGGATTATCTTCCCCACCCCCCAAATTCCTGTGCCCTGAGAGTTTGCCCGTATCTTCCTGCCAAATACCGTCCCATATCTTGAAAGCTGCAGCCATATTTTCCTAACTCCCTATTTTCTGAAGGAAGTTTTCCACCAAATTCTTTTCTCTCCAAGAAGATGTCATAACTCACCCTGCAGAATGATCTTTAGAGGCTCATCTATATTCTGGTATACCAGTAACCTGATGATGCAGAGAAGCTGCATCCTTCTGGTGTATACACGTAGGTGCTACTGCATTTACGAAGATGCTAGGCCCTCTCATCTACAAGCACAATACTTCAGGGACAGAAGCCAAAGGATGTCTGTCCTCACCATTTTCAAGAGACAACCACTGCTCTGGTGAAATGGCAAAACTGTGCATCCAACCACTATTAATGAGAAAGAACACTCTATACGTGAAATAAAGGCAATTTACTGTTTTGGTGCCATGTTACTGCTTTTTAAGTATCCTACCTGTTTGTGCCACCAAGTGGGTCCAGCCACTCCAAACTGCTCCAATCTTTTCATGCGAGAAAAAATGAGTCTCAATCTTCTTGGGCTCAGTAAGAAAGATCTCTTTGCTCACTAGCTGCCCATGTTTGTTGCTACCCCAGACATACAGGTGTCCTTCATCTACAATAGACAGAGAAGTAAAATTTGTTGACAGTGATATACATAGAACACCACCAGATACAGGCTCTATCTCAACTCAGTGATGTTGAGGAAAGAACAAGGCTTCATTCACATTGTGTTTTCACGGTATGCTTTCTCCTACCATTCTTTACCACGGGCACGCACACTGTAACTACGATATCAGAAACCAAGGGCCTAACGACCTGTTTTGAGGGCTACACCGACTCCTGAAACAACCAGAGCTTTCATTCAGGTCAGACTGCCTAGACTTCATTTCTACTGCGAGCCTCTCAAAGAGGACTGAAAGACGTTTATAGCAAAGGCCAGTTTTTATTAGAAAACTAACCACAGTAGTCGACTTCTCTGAGACAAAATAAAAATAAAAAAATCAAAGCATCCTGGGGACACTCACTGAGCAGCCCCTCTCAGCCCACTCTGTTCTTGCAGGCCAGCTTTCACCTCCACCCCAAAGCTTTGATTCAGTCCAGTAAACAACTTTCTGAATTGCAGCAAATAATTTAACTCCCCTCCAGTACCTGGGACTCTTCAAAGCCTGGCTGGCTGCTCCTGCTTTGCTTTACAGTCTTCCAGCCTCTCTACAAGAGCTACAAACTCCTAACTCTGCTCGTAACTCTCCTGTCTTCTTCAGCTTGAGCTAATTCAGTAAATCCCTAAAGCAGGGACAGTTTAATGCTCCCTGCCTCACCTTGCACAGTCACTTCCTAGACGAATTGGAGACACAGCCATGAACATGCAACCAAAGCAGGTACCACCCTGCCACACAAGGCAAAATTAAAAATATTATCATGCCTCAAAACAGTGCTAGACAACTAGCGAGAGACTTCTGTAAGTAACCGCTTGTTTTCCCCACTCCTTTTCTAGAATAAGCATTTGAGCAAGTGCACACTCCAAAATTCCACCCACAGGTATAATTGTATTTACAGGAACATCCACATTGCTTTGTACCTTTCTCTGGTGCATGTTGGAGTTGCTCACAGCCTAACAACGAATTGACAGTAACAAGATGACTGTTCAGATGACATTCTGCCCAGGTTCTAGGCCTCCATGTTAAAAAAAAAAATATAATCCACAAGAAACACTCAACAGAACACAAGCTGCATCAGGCCTCCTGAAGTCCTTTGCCACCCTATACAAGCTGCAAGCGTAAGAAATAAGTCTTACATACACAAAGTACATAATCATGGGCCCAAGAAGACCAGAAGCCATATAATTTGCAACATGGAATTGTTCAGAGCACATGTCCACAACACTCGAGGCTCCTGGAACTCTCAGGCCAGCACAAGCACCATGACAGAAGTTAATCTTTGGCAGGGGGAGGGGGGGCAGGCAGGGAAGTAGGACTTAGGCTACAATATATTTAATAACCCAAGTTTGGCAACAGTAACAGAAAGAACAAACCAGGAAAATTCCACCATACACATGCTGGCAAAAAGATAGAAGGGGGGTGAGGGGAAGCCAGTATTTGTCAAGTTACATATTACTGACAGCCATCCACAGGACTTCATGCACTCCTCATTAAAACAACACGACTGAAATGAAAATTAAAAACAAATAAAGCAACTGTTTCATTCGAATTCTCCACTAAAATTGATAAATTCTTTCCCAGAATGAAATACATACAACTTCTGGAGAGAGAGACCAAAAAAAGGAGGGGAGAGGTGAAGAGGTGACAGAAACAGCTTGTTTCAACAAAGTAAAACATCATTTGTCACTCTTGTTTCCACAACTAATATGCACTGCCTCTGTCACCTCCTTTTCTTCTCCAGGTGAGTTTGCTTTATCCTGGGAAATGTCACATGCTCAACCCTCATCTCATTTCTTGAGTAGGTTTTAACAAAAACTTAAGACACTAAGACTTAGCACCATATTCCCATCACTGGAGGGTTCAGACCAGTTTGGATACAGGTAGACTACCATCCTTTTATATAAAGAAGCCACCAGTTATGTTTGCAGCAACCCACTTCCACAGTTGTATCAAAAGCCTGCCTGACTGCAGGTGTTTGGTATCATACCAGCAGGTGGCTCATGAAACAGAGCCAAAGAAAATGGTATCACAGCATGAAAGATTCCTAGAAAAAAAGAATCCCCATTTACATACTACACCCTGCAGTAGTATCTTTCCTATATCGATTATCTTTAAAACACAACGTATTTTAAGCAATAACAAGTATCTTGCAGGATGAAGGGCAGCAGCAGCATCACATTATTAAAGCCTTTGACATGTACTTTGTTAATCTTGGTACCCCTGCTGCCAAATAGACTACTCTCTTAAATAACAAGCAAAAGCATGACAGAATAATCTGTTCACTCTCTGAATACAGAGTGCTAATCAGGTAAAGTAGACCCTGTTTGTCCTTACAGTTGTTCTTCACTAATCACACACACACTTTGCATTTCAGAATTCAATATAATTTACATTTTGGATCATCTCCCTATACAACTAAATCTCTGTAGATCTGCATAAGCAAATACTCCTTTAATGATGACAGAGGTACCAGATGGCTGCATATTTGCTAAGAACTTGTTCCTATGAAGATTGGCAAAGACTTATCTTCATAAGGTTCAATATATTTTCCACACTTCAAAACTGTAAGATTACAGCATGAAAAGCTATTCTGTTTCCCCTTCTCTCAGTCTGCTTAAAAAAAAAAAAAAGTCTTTATTAGGCTTTCATTAGTGGATACTAATTCTCCAGCATGGGAGCACTACCTAAAGATCAAAGAACAAATGCTAGACATTATGGAAGTGCCTAAGTGATTAAAGCAACTTCCTACTGCTTTAAATAAGCCTTCTGCTCTTACACTACCGCACACAGATCTGCACGCTGTTATATTAGAGCCACCTAAGATAGCTCCAGACCACCTCACGTCACTGCACAGCAGAGCGCTGTGCAAAGGCATTAGCTCACATAGCAGAAGCAGGAGAGCCACAGCAGCCCTTCCTGGGACACCCAGCGAACATACCCTTTCTCCATGGACAAAGGGTTGCACTGGTTCCAGCACTCAACCATCCAGAGCTACCCAATCTGCAATATAGAGACTTACCCAACCATGTGCCTCCACAAATCCTTTCAGAGTTTCTAACCATTAAATAAAGCCCTTATGAGTACGTAAGGGTCTGGGCTCTAAGTCACACGTGACCCCAAGAAAAAACACACAGGATTCACAGAACTGAAAACAGGAATCTAGCTCTTAAGAAAAAGAAAAGTTCTCAGAATCCAAAACTATTACTGAACAATTAACCAGTACTAAGTCAGATCATATTTTACTGGTCTCACCAAAATTAACCAAAATGTTTCCAAAGCATAAAACCTTTATAGGCTCAGATAAGGACTTTCACTTCTGTACCCAAGGCCTACCTGTGAGTAACACCGAATGATAGGAGCTTGCAGCAACTGTCTTCACCTTCACATCTTCCAGGCCTACAGAAAAATTAATCTCATTAAATTTGTACAGCAGGTACCATTTCATGCATAGACATGCACACAACTGTAACAGGATGATGAAGAATTTTTTAAGAAAAGCCTTTGCTTTTGGGCCATCGACATTGCAAGACTCACTATCATTTTCCCCCACAGCTTATGACCTTGCAGGCCCATTCTGTCCTTCAGATGCTGCACTACATGTTGATAATAACAAGTGGCTTTATAATAAAGAGGATGCTACATATCACTCCAAATCACATTTCTGCTCTACCCACCTTTACGAAGGAATCAGATTCCTGAAATACCTGTTACTTTGCAGGGTTCCTTTGCTGTCAAGAACAGAGGGAGGGTTTTTCCTTGGTTTGCACGCTTTGCCTGAGACGCCATGCCAGTGCCCCACTGAAGAACCAAACCGCTCTCTTTCCAGAGTAAACACAGATAGAAGAGATTAAAACATCAACCACCAACAAAATCACTTAACTCATTAATAAGTTTTAAAGGTACATACATTTCGTTTTCACTGATTCAAATTAATACTTTTAAAAGACCTTTATGCCAAAAACATACAGATAAGCCTTATGAAGTCATCAAGCAACAAACAAGCAGTCTTACAATACATGGAAGAAAATAAAGATGATACTAAGCAACCTGTCTCAGCTCTGAGGCCTATATTAGGATGTTATTGAGGACTCAGTGACAGAAAACCCATAGCTCTAACACCTCAGGAATGGACACAATGTATTTATTACTGTAAGTTTATTGTACTTTCTCTGCATGCTAATTTGTTTGTGCAGTCCAGCAGAGAGGGACTGCAGTCACTTGTCCTTTCCTCAGGAGCTTTCATAAACTTCACCTAGCTCTGAATCAAGATGTTCACTGAGTGCAGAGCTCAGGAAAGCTTAATTCCCAGTATTCACACAAGCACCAGAGATCCCACTCTTCTTCCAAGTGTCTCCTTTGCATCTTCAGCTAGACTCCACTACCTGGAAGCCATACTAAAGTTCATGCAAAACTAAGCAAAATAAAAAAGCACATGTAGTTTGCTATTCCTCAATTTTAAACACAACCATGTCAATTGGAAGGTTTTGATTTCTAGTTATTCCATAAACAAACTCAAAGTCTCTAAGAATACCAGGAAAAATATTTAGACATTATGACACTCCCAGATACACACACAGAAGACAGTGGGAGAAAGAATCAAGAGGACATGATTTTCAAAGGTGTGTGAATGAAATTAACTCCAAGTAGATTCTCCTCCCCAATAAAAGTTTCATTCTTGTGATTTTTCTAGGTGTCAAATTCATCATTAAAAAAGCCCATTTCATGTGCAGTTCCATTTTGAAGTATCTTATACAAATCTAAATCCATTATTTTGCATATTATAATGAATTAAAAATCCTAAGAACGTATTTTGATTGACCAGAATTTTTTTCCAGAAAAACACTCATCATGTTTTGTTTCAGAACGGGAGAAAACAAAACAGTAAGTTTTTTACTTTGTTAATTAACTCTCCCTCTGAATTCCTGGAGAATGATTCTTCACCACCAACTGCAGGAAGACGTTTCTAGTGTGTTTATTATTCACGTTAATTTGTACCAACATCTTCGTACAAGACTTTCAGGAGTACTTTCCCTGTGATATTTAAAATAAAGAGAAGCTAAGATAAATTTCATCTCGTTTCCCTCCCTCTCTCCCTCCAAGCCATTAAAAATCCATTTCATTTGTTACCAAAATGATACTAAAATTATGACAGATTTACCTGTAGCAGCAAGGGCATGTCTCAGTCCTGCAGCAACATCCACCACCTTCTCTTTGAGAGACTACTCAAATAAAAGAAAAATATATTTTAGTTGCTTTTTGCATTTAGTGCCTCTAAAAGCAAAATATACCAACAGAAGTGGAACACTACAAAAATAGCTCTCAATTCCAGCCTGCATGTCACAATGCATATCAACATTCTGTATCACAAAGGAAGTAAACTTGGGCCAACAAAAATAAATAATAAAAAAAAAAAATCAAGCAAAGCAACTGGATGTACAGCTTTGTGGCAATAAAACAAAAGTCACAGTCAAAATCTTCACATGAAAGATGGAACCTTGGCAATACATATAAACTCCGTGTTCCTCAAGAATTACACCAGAACCTCCATAACAAATACTGGTGACAAGCAGTAATAAAAGTTCCATCAAGCTGTTCAGTCTTACCAAGTCCTGCAATCACAGACAATACCACCAATAGTACCACCTACACCCTAAAGGCTGCCCAATATGGTACAGTCTTCTTCCGCATGAGCAAGTCATGCATGCATAAAATTAGCAAGTTAAGTTTGCACAAGGTACTTCAATTCTGGCACTTCTTCTCACAGATGTAACGCTATTTAAAATAGATGGCGTCAAGCTCAAGCATTTAACAGGATACAAAGCAAAAGAGAAAACACCCCAAATGAATGCATGGTGTACATGGTCAGGGAGGAGACAGACTCAAGTTAGCACTGTCAATACCAGCCTTTCTAAGGCACCATACTGGAATGGTGCTCCCAAGAAACATCAGATGAGTTAACCTAGGTAACCCCTAGTGAACAGGGGTTACCAGCTGTCCTCCTACTCCTACATTAACAAAGCAACAAAGGAGTATCTGGCAGGAGTCATGAAGCTAAATTTCTTGTCCGAGAACCCTTCCTGCTCTGAAGTTACTGCTTTCATTAGACATAAGAGGTCACATGGATGGAAAAGAATTTCATTACTGTTCGCTAAATAAGAAAATACAGTGTAAATTAGGGATTAATTAGAACTCTTGTGAGAAATTTGTTTAAACTGTTAAGCTTACAGCCAACAACAGGAAAGCTTTTCTGATGTTACAGAAGCCTCAGTACCTACCAGTTAAAACATTGTAAAGCAATTAATTTGGAGCTGTTCCGAGCTCCCCACTCAAGACTCAGCAGGGCCTCACCTGCAAACATCACCACACATTTCCACATGGCTTACAAGAACGACATGAGTCGGAGTCCAGCCTTTAGCATTTACAACTGAAGGTACCAGACCACAGGGAAATTGTTATCTAACTTTTTCATCCTGTTTCCTTGGAAACATGATACTGGCGGTCAGATAAGCAAGTCAATTTACTTGTCAGTTCCTTTACATGAAAAAGTAAAAATAATTTTAATCTCAAAACTGATAAAATTAAAACGTATTCTCTGAGGTCTAGCTTTCCTGCAGCTACATACTTTCTCACACCACTATTATTTTGGGGGTGACCAAGCTTATTTTTATCTAACTGTTTTTACAGCCAAGAAATACTATCACAGTCCTTGTTTTGGGGGAAGAAACTCCAAGTCATAAATACACTCCAAAACCCAACACATGCTTAAAAACACAGAACTGTGCTTCTGGTGTGACAAGAGCAATAGATCAAAAGAAATGGCATAGTTAACTTCGTTGAACTCCATCATGCAGCTTGATTTTTTCAGGGGTGGATTATTGTTGTTTTGAACTATTAAGCACAAATGCCTGACAAGGTACAGTGAATGCACATACCCTTCACATAGCAAAATTATCTAGTATCTTACCAACTTGAGGCAAAACTTCAGCTGGAGTAAATCTGGAGTTTCACTGCCTTTAGTATCACTTTTACATCACCTGAGCATCAGGCTCATTCTGCAGATGTTACCAAAATACATTACGAAACACTATAAGCCATAGTGAGAGAGATAACTTTCTTCTAGAAGTGAGCAACTGCACACAACAAGAAAAGCAGCCTTACCTCCTCATTTCTGGGTCAATGACCATTTTTAGTCCTTTACTTTTTAAGTTTACTGTAACAGGCTTTATAAAAAGAGTTGAAAAGCCTGGCTTTAAAGCCCACTGAGGTCAGGTGACCTTCATAAGTTACTGGAAACAATATGAAGCACAGAGCTCTAAAGCACAATTCCTTTTACATGTTTACCTCAATCTTTTGTGGAATCAAGCACGGACCTGAAATTTGAGGAACTCCTAATTGTCCAAAATTGTTAGACCCACAGGACAGAACTAGACCAGATCCTGCAAAATGAAGCATTAGAGCCCAATCAGTAAATCCCTAAGCAAAAGCAAACCAATGTTACATTCTAACAAGCAAAGTACCACAGCCAAGTAGCTCAAAAAAGGACCTAATGTGTCCTGTCCCAAAGCTCCTGAGGCTATAGGCTTCTGGTCTTCCACACCATGTTCAATAAAGGTCTGAAGTTCGCTGGGATACAAGGAACATGGAGCAATTTAGTTTGCAAGGCAAGTAGCTTAAAACCTGCGAGCACCTATGTATCACACAAGCAAGAGTAATGTGGAACTTTCAGCATGCTCTCTACCATCAAGTTATTTATTCAGCTCACAGGGACAAACTTACCTACTAATATGATTGTAAAATCCCAGCCACAGGCAACTTGTTTTACACAAAAGCCAGACAGGGCAGTGCACAAAGTAAAACACAGTACATCCTCTGTGTGATTCAATCCCAACTGCCCATCTTTGTTATGGCCACATACAAAGAGTCCTCCTGAACCTGAAAGAAAAAAAAGCAAAACAAAAAACAACAACAACAAAAAAATCATGTTGTACTTCACAGACTAAAGAGATAAGTGTACATCCATGAGATCCTGTGTCAAAGAAGGACAGCGATTGCGTGTTATTTTAGGCCCTGCAATCAAGTAAAAAGAAAGAGAAAATTATTTCTGATGCATCAGAAACATCTCTGATTAAGTACAGCTATGGAGAATTAGGTTTGTCAAGGGAGACAATCCATATGGTAAGACAGGCACCTCTCACTAAGATGCAAGATGAAGCCTTTTTTTTATCATATTCACATCTGTCTGTATCCCTCCTTTCCCATAATAAGTTATGGCATACAGCATACCTTACAAAACCAGATGCTATTTTTGCTCCATACCTTAAAACTTCTCAAGATTGAACAGCCTGCCACCTGATTCCTCCCTCTGTCCCACCCTCCCATCCTCAATACAGAAAAACTGACCGCTTTGTATGAAAAGCTGCTATATGAAACAGGTTAAGAAACAGCCCTCACATAGCCATACAGTAACCACACAAGATACACAAACCGGGAAATTTCCCAAAATACTGAGTTAATTGGCACAAGAGGAACCTGTTTCGCAATTAAGACTCGTACTTGCTCAGAAACACAAGCCACAGATAGGTGGCAGCATCAAATCAACAGGGAAACGCGGAAAAAAAAAAAGTGTTTAGAAGTCACACACTCCTTACAAAGTGCAATGTTTTTACCAGTGATAACTGCAGAATGTCCCCCTCCTCCAGTAATGCTTTTAACGTCTTGACATTTGCAGGAAACATCTTTCAGTGACTGAGGTACCAGCACATCCTCTTTATGACCAAGACCAAGTTGTCCATAGCTGTTTGCACCCTTCAAATACACAGAGAAAAATAACACATTTTTTAAGAACAAAAAAAGATGCACATCTGCTCCTAAGAGCAAACAAGCTCTTAGGTCACAGGTTAACCTGCCAGTATTTGCCCCTGAAAATCCCCCAAAATGGCAATCTTCATTCTTACTGCTGTCACACAGGACCCCTAGAATTACAGACCAGGACTGTCCTAAATTTCCTGTCATTAAGACTGCCTTTGCAACTCCAGTATTTTAAGAAACATACTGGAATATATCCTGGAGTAAGACTAACTGCACGCTAAGAGTTATCAGGATGATTACTAGCAGATTCCCGCTCATCACTAAGATCGTATTCATGCCAATGCTTTCTGGCAGTCCATGTCCAAAATGAGATCAGAAAGACACATAATCTTGTTCTGGAACCTAAACAAGTAAAGCAGAAACACTTATCCCTCATTATCTAAGTTTTTTAACTTAAAGCGGTCAAAATGAAAACATACCAATTATAGTTACTATAAATTTATAAGTATAAAACTATAGCCACTAAACTAATCCTAGAAAGCAAACGCTAACAACATGGTAAGGGCGTCAGGGATTTTCTTAGCCAATTTAAGCTCTATTAAGCATCCAACTGTTTGAACAGCAACTTTAATTCACAAAGGTGGGTTCAGTAAATTCTGTAGCCCACACACTGCAGTAACAGCAACACTCAACATCAACGCTGCTCCCAGCTAGTGATCCCCAGGGGGGCCTTCCCTACCTCACTTGTGCCCGCCCCCCCCCCCCCCCCCCAAGATGGAGCACCTGGTGTATCTTACAAGGACATATTTAACAAAAAAAACATTTTGTACCTACAAAAACAACGGCATTTTAAACTAAAGCTAAAGCTGCTCGCCTCATCCCATAGTTAACAGGTGGATGAGGTGTCAGGATTTGAGCTCAACAGGCAGATCGAACTGTCTCACAGCCAATACTACCAGCAGACACTTCTAGAGTGTTACTACTTCACCGACATAATTCTTTTGAGAAGGTATGTCACAAGCTCTCGTTTTCCGACATAATTCTTTTGAGAAGGTATGTCACAAGCTCTCGTTTTAGCCTATAACTTGCAATGAATTTTCAAGTCTTCAAAAGCAGGCAAGCTGAGATAAGGTGCAGAAAGAAAACAGGTGCCTGAGGAACTGAGAGCCCCAGGGGCCTGCCCCAGCTCCACTTCCAAGGCTGACAGGTTATTTTTACCAGACACGACCGCCACAGAGCAAAACGAGCTCCCAAGGAGAGGAGATGCCCATTTAATGGCTCTAGGACCTCCTTTGCTCCCCAGGTAAAATCACAGTTCTGCTAAATCATGGAAAATAAATAAATAAAAGCGCTATTTCTGTCGAAGCGCGGGGTGCTGGGCCCCGGCCGCAGCGGGACACAGCCCGGCCCGGGGCCGCCCCCTCAGCGCGGGGCCGCCGACCCTGCCGGCCCCCGGCTTCCCGCCGCCTCGCCAGGAACAGGGGGTCCGTGAACCGCGATAAGGGCAACTCGCCACAACTTTACCACAGCTTTATTCTGCCGGGGTTTTTTTCTGGGAGGGGGAACCTTGGTCCGCCCTTCCCCGGGGCAACGCGCACGGCCCCGGCCCCCCCGACCCCTGCAGCAGCCCACTGGAGGGCGAGCAGCTGGGCTCCGCGTCCCGCCCGCCGCCCCCGGGGACCGAGCGGCTGCGGGGCAGAAGGAGGCCCCGGCTCCCCCCGGTCTCCCTCACAGTGCCGAGCACCTGCTTACCCACGCGAAGAGCACGGGCTCCATGGGGCCGGCGGCCCGCAGCCCTTCCCGCCGCGCCGCAGGCCGAGGAGGAAGAGGCGGGCCGGGGGCGGGCTCCGGCGGGCCCCGCCTCACACCGCGCCGCCGCGCCCGGGGCTCTGTGGGGAGCGCGGCAGTTACCTCAGGGCGGCCGTCATCTTACGGGGTGGCCGCCAGGCAGCCCTCACCTCAGGGCGGCCGTCACCTCAGGGCAGCCCTCACCTCAGGACGGCCGTCACCTCAGGGCGGCCACCAGGCAGCCATCACCTCAGGGCCGCTGTCACCTCAGGGTGGCTGTCACCTCAGGGCAGCCATCACACGACGTCGCCTGAGGAGGGCTGTGCCAGGAGCGGGAAAGGGCAAGGAGCCGCCGGCCGGCCCCCGCCACAACCCTCGGGGGCACCTGTGGCAAAAGGTTTCGGCTTCCACCAAGGACCTCCCCAAAAGCCCCACTGCCTGGTCCTGCAGTGCCCGGTCCTGCTGGGCTGACAGCAGGGGGGCACCCCCCAGGGCCCAGGCCGGCCGAACTCCTCCTCAACTCACCCCTTTCGACAGGGGAAAAAAGGCAAAGCCTTTAAAAAATGAGGGGAAGACAAGCCACCCCTCAAACACACACATAATTCCACTCAGAACTGTAAGTCACATACGCGGAGTATCTGAACCGTAACATCAAACATACAAACCCTTGGTCAGAAGTGAGTGCTTCATGTTTATTGCTACAGTGCTGAAGTCAAGGGTTGGGGTTTTTTCTTCTAATAATTACCAAAAAGTCATTTATTTCATTGACATTTAAAGCCTCCGTAATAGTTTAAAATATTTAAGTTATTACTGTTCTACATAGCCAGAAGGTTTGGATATGTGAAGCCAAGCATATGTGTTACTAATGCTGTGGAAATGATCTCCCTATTACTTCCAGCAGTTTACTTAAATCTTTTTGCTACACAAGTGCAAATAAAGATACAATTGCTGTTTTTCCAAAGTGTTCAAAATTAGGTGCTAATTTATCAAGTATAAGGTTTCCTACTTGAAACGCATACATAGTTGAGATAAAGGTTTGAAGTAACACAGATCTATGTGTTTTTCAACAACATAATAATCTCAACATTTATAAAAATGCAGCTGAATATTAACTGTTATCACAGAAGCAGACAAAATAGATCCTCCCTTACTATATGTGTGTGAGGTTTCTTCTTTAGAATGACAAAGCTCCTAAAATCTATTTTGAAGTGTAATGTAAGCCATAAATGTTGTAGACCATTATTTCTACATCTTACATGTTCTTTAAATAATAAAAAGGTTATAGTGGGTTAATAGTCACAGAAAAAAATATGTAGATTGATTTAAACAGTGAATACACTTGGAAAGATTGAGCCAGCGATTGCTTATGGAGTAGATGTGGCCTACTAGAAAGCATACAAAACTCAAACTGATTTTCAAGCACAAAAGGTTGATGAAAGTCCTTTCAAGCTCTCAAAATCCTGGGCTACTATTTCCAGTGTATTTAAGATTTCAATCGTTTTTTCCAGTGAGCTGCACAGCTACAAATTCCGGATTTCCCGATAAGCTCTGCCTATGAAGAATCAGTGCCTAGCATGCTATTAAACACATCACAGATCTTCCACTCAAGTGTCTCGTGTATCTTCTACGCATTTCGTGGGCAGGGGTGGCAGAAACAGCAGCTGGCACAGCTTTGTGCAGCTGTGCAGGATACTTGAAATCATGGAGCCCTGGAAACAGGGAAGTTTGCTACTAGGTGACACGGACAATTCAGCAGGATAGTGCTTCCCACCACTTGTAAAGTGCTCTATGGAATTAGATATATTTTATGCTACAAGGTAGCTTGTTGCATTCACAGCCGGGGAATTCCTATGAAATGCTGGGACCTTCTAGTTATCTTTCGCTTGATAGGGAAGGAAGGTGTTCAGGCCTAGTAAAGAAGAAACAAAATACATCTTTGTGCAGGTCAATAAAGTGACTGAGCAATCAATAGGATGCTTACTCTTACGAAAAGCAGACTAGACTATGAACTTTGGCTGATACGTTAAACTTTGGTGTTCTTTTAGAACCAATGAAACTATTTCAAATATTAAATTGTAATTTGGAAGCGGTTTTAAGCTTTGTGCCAAATCAGTACCTGACAGCTTGCTATACTTTTTTGCTAAATTAATTCAATCAGGAAAAAGGCAAATGGTATTTCTGTAAAGAAAGATCTTCCCTTGGGGGCAATATCAAGGTCAAGAACAAAAAACCTGACACACTGAGCCAATAGTAAATCTTTTAAAATAAACAGGATTGGGATTTCATGCAACAGCTCTGTATCTCTGCCTTATACTAGAAGCATGCCAAATGGCACATGTGCAGTTCTTTGGGGGCAAGAATGACCCCTTTGAAAGCCCAATTTGACCCCTCAATTTAATCATGGTGAGCCTGCAGCTATTTGTGTCCTGATGCCTGCATTGTAATCATTCAAGTTTTAAACTCAGTAGCACAGACTTAGAGGCACTGGTTACTATCGCTTCCACGCTATGAAGTCCGCAATGCTATAAAATTAGTAGCATAGACTACTAGAGTCAGAAACAGACATTTTCCTATGGCAAATTACTCCGTTATTGCCTCAGAAGCCATCTCCTGCAGCATCTGACCCCAGCCCTAATCCACTGACCACACTTTTGCTCCAGTCTAGCAATTTCTCTACTCCCCCACCAGCTTCTCAAAGGCAACTCCAGCCTTTTTTATCCAAGGGGCATGGAGGAATACGTTCTTTAAGGGACTTCACACAGAAACAAGATAAAGTTGTTATCCTTATGGGCCATTCACTCTTCCATTTATAAAGGAGAGAGTTCTGCACACAACACATTACATTCCTAGAAAGAAATCAGTAGGGAAAAGAAAAAAGTTGCCAAGTGCACCACACTGCTGACAGGGGCGTTAAACTTCCAGCTGCTTGCCCATCTTGCTGAGGGCATCGCTGACAATGTCCAGCTCGTGACGTAGCTCGTTCACCACGCTGGCGATGCTCTTTGTGTCTTTCAGGATCTGCACACTTTGAGTATATGGATTGTACTTCACACCAAATGGGCGCTTGATGGTTTTTGCAAACTCTCTGTTCAAGTTAAAACAAAAAAGAGAGGTAGTTATAAACCACAAATGCATCTTCTGCATGCAGTCAGCTTCAATAGCCACTTTTCTAAACTGATTACTTTCTTAAAAATAGTTGTAATTGTTATACGGTTCATCGTCTTTCCCACCCAGTACCTGGAAGACCAAGCGAATACAAATCTCGGCTTTGCAACCCCATGAAAGACAATTATAAAACTGTGATAAGAATAAAAGGGTTTGGTGCTGCTACAGAAAGATGCATGAAATCAAACCCGCTTTTATAAAACAGGGGGAAAAATCTGTACCTCATCTTTTCCTTTGCTTCTTCAAAACTTTCAGAAACAAAGTAAACCTCCTGGAAAGTTGTAATGAGGCATTCTTGCTTGCAGGTGACCTTCGGATCAAAAGGCTTGACTTTGGCACTGCCAGAGAGTGAGTGCTGGTAATATAATGTGTTATCATGTGTCAAAGGGACATCATCACCCAAAGAATCCACAAAGAAGATGGCATGAGGTAAAGTGAATAAAAAAAGATGAAGTGAAACCATATTTAGTGCATTGTTTCTTAAAATCTTTTATCTGCTGTTGAACAGTGGTTAAAACTTATTGAATGGAATAACTCTGAACGGTCATATTCTGCCAACCTGGGTGAAAAAAGGGATTCCTCAGGCACGAGGCTCATGTGTAAAGAAAAGCAGTATTTTCAGAATCTGGTTAAACCAGTAGAGCTTTATTCTGAAAATAGTTACTTGGAACCTAACGCTAAGAAATACCAACTATGTAATGATTCCTGCGAAAGACATGGGAGCTGCTCAGCATACACCCAAAAGGAACTGTCCAGTAATTATTGCCACAGTGAATTTAGAATTATACTTCATAAGAACCAGGGCAAAACAGTGACAATAACAATCGGGTACAAAGAAGAGAGGTAAATAAGCAGTAGATATTCTTACCGTGAGCTCACTAATCGAAGAGAGCAAGCCAGCCCCATAAACTCGTAGCTGTCCCTCTTGCTTGCACAAACCAAACTCTACAGTGAAGAAGTAGCACTGAAACACAGAAGGGAGTAAAATTATTCAGTCTTCAGCAAAGATGCTGTGGTGAACTAGACAGGGGCACTTTTGTCTGTAGGTAGTGTGAAATGGTTGCAAATATCAATCATCATGCAGTTATTCTCAGATACTTAAAGAGGAGGGAAGCCAGAATGGAAGGGTGAAGAACCACAGGATTGCATGTTTCTCACAAGAAACATTGATATTATAGATCACCCAGCTAGGTTAGAAGCTGAGAATGTCAGTAGCAACACCCAGATGTAAATCTGTTATAAGAATTACTGTCATGACATGACATGCTTCAGCTTAAAAGAAACACTAGATGAAGATGACCTCTGAGTGAAAACATCAGCCCACTACAGTTTGTCTCTCATTTGCTTAGTGGCTTGTAAAATTAAAGATGTTAAGTTTGATGGATTTCAGGATTTTGGCAGGTATATGGGGAGGAACGCTACTTTCATAGATGGCTTAGTGCTGCTCTCACTGCTGGTAGTAGAAATTTTACCACTAGCTACACCGGGGGTGCGTGTGTGTGTGTAAATTTAAAAAAAAAACAACAAGCAAACAAGTTCTTTCATAACTGGCATCAATTCTTTTTCATCTAAATTGAATTTTCATCTTAAACTATTTTTGCCAAAGCATCCAGAAACTGATATCCAGGAAATAAGATTAATTTATATTATGTGAATTTCTTGGCTGAAAAGTATCTAATGTGCTTACCACACATCTAGTGCTTACCACATTCAATGAAAGCACCATATCATTGCAATTCATTCTACGCATTAAAGAAATAAGATTACTTTTAAAATCATTGAATTGTATTCCCAAAAGGAGATCTTGTTTGGAAGGAATAGACCACAGAATTTCAATCTGGAAGAAGTGATCTACCACCAGAAGATAGATGCTTGACAGCCAAGTGAAGAAAAATACCAATCACATCAACCTTAAAATGTATTTTTATCCTAGCATGGAGAACGGTTATATGACCTGAAAGCCAAGGACCAGTGAAACACATGGATCTAGCAGCTGGTGTGGCTGATGTTGACATGAAGCTCCAGATTTATTCGATGGTGTAGGATTAGCCTAGCAAAGCATGAAGCTTTCAGTGGCATCACCAGGCACTCAAACACTCACTGTTGCCAATTTTTGGATAGCCTCATCTGATGCTCCAAGTGACGCAAGACCAATTTCCTGGGAGAACTGGGCAAAACTGGGTTCAGCCAAAAGAGGGACGTGGCCTAGGAGCTCATGGCATGTATCACTGGAAAAAGATACAAAACAAGAAATCTCATGATCTGTCTTTGTGGTAGAGTGAAAAAGAAGCACCACTGAACAGATACAATACCTTGCATTAAACTCTTTAATATACAAAAGGCAGAAGATTGTCAATCATGTTTAGCTGAAAGCAACTGAGCAGGTCATAACAATTCTACATAAGTACTTAAACTTAGATTTTCAAATGAAGCTGTCTAAAATTAAGGTCTGAGCTCCACACTTATAATGCAATTGAATATCAGATTAACTCTGTGCACAATGACATCAGTAAGAGCTCTCCAGTAACATGCTGTACTTCAAAAATCCTGTGCTTATGAAGGCGGCACTTGAGCATGCTAAAACTTCGTTACATTCAGCGCAAAGGCTGAGTCTTCAACACCTTAAAAGTAAGTTATCTTACTGGTGTTCTTCAACAGGTTTTAAGTAGCTTGGCACTGGGCAGTGAGATTCAAAATTCCCTCTCTCTCGCAAATTCTACACCAAGATTAAATGACTCACGGCTCTGGTGTATAGAGAGGGTCCGAGCTGTGTCTAACATATTGAGTGCAGTGAAAAACTCTAAAGGCTAATCCTGCCAAGAAGTCTCTGGGTGACAGATATCCAGCAACGGGGCGAATGGTAAAACCTGTGCGCTCTGAAAAGAAATGGAGAAATTGTACATCAGTGTAGAATTACACAACTTTATCACCTTTCCTGCTACAGCTGGGGTAAAAGCCACAGCACTACCTACCTCTGTGTCTGCGGACTTCCTATGATTCCCTGTCTAAAGCCAACACAGTACAGCTTTAAATATATAATTTAAATAAATAAAAATCTCTTTACCCAATCCTAACGGTCTCTTTAAGCATTGCCCCTCAAATGTTGCTGTTTGGATATACTCAAAGCACAATACATTACAAACAGGGATGGCCAAAAGGCCAGAACCAATACAAGCAAAAGCGACCAAGGATGTTTTCTTGTGCCCACAAAATAGCAGCGTGGTTTGCAATGGACCTTATTCCTCTTTGTGTATGAAAATTAGCATGTTACCTTTCAGGAAGCGGGACACATCTTCCAGCTGGGGGATATTGTCTTCCCTGTACCCACAGTATTTGGTGAGCAAGGGTAAGTTTTTAAGGTACTCTCTGCAGGCATGAGTTGGGTAAAGCTTGTTAAGCTCTCGATATACAGTCCCCCAAGTCTCAATCTCCTCGTCGGTGAATTCAATCTTGGGAATTGGGTCACCACTACAAGGAGAAGAGGGAGAAAGGGCATTCCTTAATAAATGGTTAGTAACAGGCGACTCATTTACCTACTATTATTAAACACCTATACGGCTGTGAAACCTGGTCAGGGCACATCAGACACTGCCAAATACACAGTGAGATCTGGTCTATGCCCTGGCCAGCTTTCAGTCTAAGGGCCTGCTCTCTCTTCCACCTAAACCAACTGACAAAAATCTTTGCATTGACCTCACTGGAGCCTGAAATCTTTGGTTCTGTAAACAGTTTCTTTGAGAGTAACATGTAAAGTACCTGCACAACCTTTACAGCTTCAGGAGCTCAGAACACATCTTTTTTCCCTAGACTTCACTGTCTGCAATTACTTTCTACTACCTCTTTGATTTGTTTTAGAAAAAAAGAATTCCTTAAATTAACAACTCCTTTGTGCAGAAGCAGCTAAATATCCACATTCGGTACAAATCATAGTTCTATGCAGAGTAGACAAGCATCTGTCTGAACACATTAAGTGTAGTCCATCTCTCCTAGTCAGCCCTCAGGATCATATTAAAGTGGATTATAGCAAGGATGTGACCTAAAGTCCTCTGAAAGCAATGGGAGTGTTACACTGAGCTTCCACTGCCAGCCAGGCAACTAGCGTGGCAAATGCTTTCTTTCCCAAGGGAATCTCTGTTAGTAACCAGCTCTGTGCTGTGGTAACCAGTTGCATTGATACACCGTGCAATACAACTCTAGATACCCACCATTTCTAGGTAATTTCCAACTGAGGAACTCGGCATCAAAATTCAAGCAGGCAACAGCAACATGGAAGTCATATTTAGAAAGAATTTACAGCACTGGGCTATGAAACTCTTACTCCTTTAAGAGCTCCCTCCCCCAAGCAAGAAACTTGAAGAGCTTCTGTTCACAGAAAACTTCTTATCTATACATCACATGCACTAGTTTGAACCAGGAAAGAACACGGAAGTACTAACAGTTGCCCAGAGAGTTTACGCTCGGTGGTCAGCGGGTTTTGCCTCCCCTCCCTCTCCTTCGCAAAGACCAATCTGCCCTAGTCAAGCCAGTACGCCTTGGCACAGGCAGCTGTGCAGTATGCGTTGTCCACCCTCTTCCTCTGTTGCACCCGTTTCCAGAGAGGTGGGGAGGGACCACAGAGCACAAATGCCCCACGCTGCAGGAAGCCCACGCTGGCATCGCTGCCCATCTGAGGATCGGCGCTGCTGCAGATGCCGTAATGGCTGAGCAACCACAGCCGCAGACTGATCACAGGCCTACGGAGCTGTAAATGACCTAGATCTACCTTTTAATCTTGTCTTATATCTCTCTTTGGTTTACCCCCTTGGCTCTGATTCCCGAGCCAAGCATGTCTCAGTGCGATCCGAGCCCAGGGAAGGTAAGCTCCTGCCAGTCCACTCTGCTGTTATTTCAAGGCACCCAGAAGGCTTATTCCCGAAAAAGTCAAGCTTACTGTTTGTAGTTCATAGCCAGGTCTGCAAAATACTTTCTCCTCTTGCGATAGACATTGTCTTTGAAACCCTGGTGGGAGGAAGGAGAAAAAACAAAGTTAATGAGTTTTCAAGCTGTGGTAAATAATTTAAAACAAGACACCTGAAATTTCTTCAGTTGGGAAATACAAAAGTACGCTGTGTAAGAATGAAAGGACAGGGCAGGAACCTCATGGCTGTAGTCTGAAACACGTAATACCTGTGACTTAAACAAATATTCCAATTTGAAGTAAGAATCAGCGGGTTTATGTATGCAACTATACATTCAGTAGACAAGGATTCATTTAGTCATATCAATATTTATACAAACTTTGTTACTTGCTTGATTATTCTAAATTACAGAACAAATTACCCATTTGCACTGCCCAAGTACCAATTTGTTTGCTCCAATTATAGGAAGGAAGGAAGAAAGAAAGAGGAGGAACAAAGCCGGCCTTCAGAACAGCACTTCTTTTTTTTTTTTTTTTTTTTTATTTGTATGCGACCACTCGTGGCCCAGACCTGGAGTCCTCGCACGAGTAATCCTTGCAGAAAGGTGTGGCAGCTGAATCCAGTAATGGCCTTCCCTGAACTAGGAAAAAGACGTGACACCCCCAAGAGAAGGTGCTTAGACCCACAGAGACACGGTTGAGAGGAAGGAGAGGGAGGAGGAAAAGCTGCAATTTTTTAAAGTAAGCTCCACAAAGTATGTTTTCATTAAGGATTGGGTGTACGGAGGAAAAAATACTTACTGGATGGTCAGCATCCAAATCAGACCCGTACATCAGCACTCGGTTTGCACACTTATCCAAATCTGAGATCTTCTTTGGAAACCAGGGAACATTCTCCATGTCTAGGGAATGCATGGAATCCACAAAGTTATTAATAACGCCGAGCATGCTGAGGGAGGAAATGCTACTTTCAAGTATGGCTATGGTGGTTACAAGTGAAATCTATAAATTAGAAGGGCATGAATAAGACAAGGGAGTCCACTGCCTATCTGGCACCAGCCTACAGCTCACACTTCCTCCTCTGTCACTGCCACAGGCTGCCTACGGAGCACAGCCAGCTTCAAAGCATCTGGGGAGGAAACAGTTAATATGGGTTTTCTGTGGCCCTTAACTGTTCTTACTGTTAGGGTAGCATCTAGAGGCTCCCACTGAGGCGCTGCTGTGAATCCTCTAAGGCTCAAAGCGTGCAAAGGAGCAGGTAAGTGATCTGCCCGTGCTCCCAAAGGAGCAGGTAAGTGATCTGCCCGTGCTCCCAAAGGAGCAGGTAAGTGATCTGCCCGTGCTCCCAAAGGAGCAGGTAAGTGATCTGCCCGTGCTCCCTGGGCAGAGCGGAAGCAGGTCTGAGTCCTCCCGTCCTGTTTTAATGACCACAGGAAATAAACGTTACTCTGCGGTCATGGACCTCAGAAGCACCCAGCTTTGCTGACAGTTTGTGAGGGAAGGTGGAGAAGGAGGCCCTGCAGCTTCAGAGAGATGCTTCATTGCAGTTTTGCTATTGACTATTTCTGGTTTTACTCTAGGAAAGTCTTTAGCCAAGCTCTTGGCAGAGCTGCAAATACACTGGGTTTCTGCCCTGATGTTCTCCAGTTTTCTTAAAACGGACAGGGCAGGTGTCTGTATTGACATTCCCCTTATTTAGGGCCGCAGTAAGCCGTTTTTACCCAAGAACACCAGATCACTTGCCCCTAGTTGCCAGCCTGTGCCAAGCACAGTGGCTGAGAAATACCTGGGACCAATCTCCTGCTGCCCTGAACTTTATGGCTCTAACTAGAGGCAAAGGTAAACGGCATGTGAAGCATCCTAAAGTTAAAAAGCACCGCTTCCACACTAATGTAAGTAACTGGTTATGATGAAAACTGGTTTTAAAAGATTTAAATCAAGAGCTACATGGGGATAGTGCAGAATGTATCTCCTACTCTTACCAGTACCTGAACTGAACTGGGATCCAGCAGGTGTTACCACCTCTGTCCCCACACTGTACAGTCCCCAGCCAAGCCCTGCATCCAGACCTTGCTCGCACTGGCCTGCATGGGTGCAGGGATTCCCATCGACGCCACCTGTGCTGTACGGAGAAGGGACGGGAGCACAGACAACAGACAGGCAATCTGCACCCTGAAACAGCCTGTCTTCCCAGGTGACACCAGCCAACGCAGCCCTGCTCGTATCAACCAGCCTACACTCACAACAGGGAAGCACAAACCTGGCAGCTGCTGGCTGGAAACCCCTCACAAATGCAGATGTGGACACCATGAAAAGATCTCAAATCAACACATCGGGAAGTACATTTTCATCAGAAATGCCTTTTGTACTTACCATCTTGCTGGACATTGAAATGCTCTGTCGGGTTCATGGAGACAACGTTGACGTGGGATTTCAGGAGCTGGAACATCTCATTCAGTTGTTCCCTGTTACTGTCACAGTCCACAAAGATCTCAAATTCAGAATTTCGTCTCTTGGACTTCCGTGACTCAATGTGTACCAGATTTACATGCTTCTCCTGTTTTGCAAGAAGGAATGTTTTCAAACAGATTGCCTAAATCTAAAATCTGTTTTTCAAGGTAATATTCTACTGCCACGGACTACTTACCACCTTTGTGAAGCTATTTTAGTTCATTGGATCTCTTGATTATTGGAGGGGGAAGGGCACGGTTTGATTTTTAAAAGCCTCCCATTCAGAAGAAAATGAAAGACAACCTGTGTTCTTTCAATTTCCTTTACATTCAGGAAGCACAGAAAGACACAGTGAGATTTAAATTCATAGACCTTTTTCTTTCATCACTCCCATAGGAAGCTGGTTAGCAACTGGTCTGGGGAAATTCACCAAAATGCCAATCAAATCACCACGTAATTATCTCACAAGCAAGTGAGGGATTTAAAAGCAGTAGTTTTCAGGGCATAAATTGCACTTTTATGTTATTTGAAAAAATGATTTAATCATATGTCTTATATCAGGAACACAGAGAAAACGCCAGGTTAAGACACGCAGGGCCAGACGACAGAGCAGGGTGGCACTGCACGTGCCCTTTGTACAATGCCTGCCCAGTACTCGGAGGAGGGCAGGTGTGCAATTGCAATTCCTCGTCACCCTCAGTCTGGCTAGGCAGGGTGACACAGGCACTGGCCTCAGCCCAGTGCAGGTCAGCAGCCCAAGCACCTACCTGCCATCAGCAGGAGCTTCAGACACCTCTTACAGGCAGCAGAAACAATGAGGGCCAATGCCCTTTTCATGAGGGGAAAAGACAAAACTCTCTCAGTCTTTAATCCGTGCAGATGATGCATTTTGTGAAGATTTCTAGCCAACCTGCATCTACTTTCTGAAGCATAAATTTGCCTTCGTGGGTAATTTTGGGTGCAAAATGGGAGCCAGGTTAGGAATCACAACCTTAATAAATGGGTGTGATTAATTCTAGCGTGTTCCAAAACCACCCTTAAAACTTAAAAACACAGAGCTGCTGTAGCAATGATTATTACCTGAAAGAGTTTTAATGCTTTTACAAGTCCCCCTACTTCATTCTTCAAGGAAAAAATGATGGCTGTTCCTCCTCTTTCAGACGCGTGGTCTTCATTCTCTTTATTATCATCAATCATCATGTAGTTTGATTTATTTAACTAAATGCAAACAAATAACAAGGGGTGGTTATTTCAAATGGCTAGCAGTGCAAAAAGTGTAACACTTTACACCTCAGTTGGTCTTGGGGTAATACTGTGCTTTGATGGATCAAAAGGACAAAAGGAAAGGTGCCAATTAAATCATTACACAATAACAGGCACGGAGTTAGGCACACTTAGAATCTGTGAGAGCTGAGGATGAAATACCGAGATTTCTTTTTTTCAGTTGAATGATTTTATAGACATCTTTAGTCATTCTCTAGGATGCAGAAGATGTTTTTCAACGTATAGTTTACAATTAGCGTTGGTATTTCGGGGAGGGGGGGAGCTATAAGACGTTAGCAGAAATAGTAAGCTGAACAAAATACTTGTTAGCAAATTCAATGAACATTGGTAAAGGGAATAATCCAAAACCTGTTGGATATAGGTAGGAAACGATGGATCAGGATTTAGTAGATCAGAACTGAAAAATTACGGTCTTCCTCTCACTACATCTCTGTAAAAGCAGTGCTTTACAGTTAAAGGAGACAAAACCTAAGGCATTAAAATGTTACGCTGACCACAATCTCTTGACTATAGAAACAGTCCCACCCTGATGAACCACAACCAAGCTATTCCATCTTTCAGGTCCCCCAGTTCACATGCCAAACCCTTATCATAATCACCCAAGCCACACACTAAAAAAAATGTCAAACATCACACAATGCAGAACTAGGTGGGTTTGTACCTTTTACTAGTGATCACACTCCTGTGTTGAAATCACTGGATATCACAGACCATATTCTTAGTTACATGTAGCCAGGCCATAAAGAAAGAGAACATCAAAACTACTTAGAATGTGGAAAACGCAAAGTAAAGAAAAAATACAAGGCTTAGAAGCAGAGGCTGCGTCTCTCATGTCTTCAAACCTTGCAAAAAGGAACAAAAAAGGTGAAGTTTCTGAAGGAGCCAGTGAGAAACAGGAGAGGAACAACAAAGGCATGTTACTGCTGTTTGCAATGCCTTTTTCATCTGACACAGCTTTTAAAGATACAATCATTTGGTGATATTTTTGAGAATGGAAAGAGCAAAAATAAAAATGCACTCAAAATGCAGCAGTTCCATTGATTCCCTTCCACAGTCTCTCCAGCTTCCACCTCTTTAAAATGGATTATGCTGAACAGCTAAGTATTCCTATCTATAATAGATTCATTTAAAAATAAAAAACCAGATTTTACCTATCTTTTATCAAACCTTCTTTCAGGTTAAGAAGGTAATCTGCCTAACAAAATAGTGAAATTGGTTTCATTTGAAATTGAGTGGTTTACAGCAAAGCCAATATTTGATGCTGCCCTAAGAAAGGTTTCAAGAAGGTTACTAGACGTGAGCTCTTTGGGGTGCTGAGGTGGCACCCCACGGAAGAGGTCTTGCTCCAAACCCACTGATGCCACTGGAAAGAGCTGGATTTCTGACTGGATTCCCACCTCTAATGAGTTGTCACTACATGATGAGCCTGGACAACAGTGTCAGTCCATCACACTGTTTCTCATCCAGCAAAGGCACTGATGTCCGTCAGCTTGAGTCCAGACATCAAATTCCCAGCTAAAAGTGGGTGATGGGGCCCAATCCAGGCTCCGCTGAGCAGCCTGCAGGTTTCACAGCTCGCTTCAGAGTGTCACATCAGGATCACAAGGGCTAGGAACAGGCACTGGCCAAGGGTGCTCCAAGCAGAAAAGAAAAATCTAATAACTCCACAATTACGTATAGGTTATTGGTCATTTTCTTGAGTGCAGAGATTGCCATTTGTGTAAGCCAGATCCTATTCAGATGCCACTGCTGTAGAAGAAGCTGGATGCAGAGAAGTCCCCGTTACAAGCAGAGTTAGATGGTGTTCTCTGAAGGCAAAAACTGTTGGGCTGTTTGATATATGTGGCTTTTATGCAGCACGTTGGCTTAATTCCACATTCAGGATCATTGACTTAAGATCAGCTTATGAGATTTGGCATACTTGCATGCGATATTATAAGGTGCACAGCTAGGACAAACGGAATGCGTTGAAGACTCATGTTCTTATTTTTTATTTTGCTAGTTCAGCTAACATTGTGGTGACAACGCATCGGGTGCCTACATTCATAAAAGTAACATGGCAGAGACCAGCGAAGAAAATACAACAAAATGCAGTATGTCCTTACATTAAGTTCTAAAAAAGACCTGTAACTTAAGAATTTGAAAAAGTTGCAGAAGACTAATTCAGATGCCTACAATGCCAAACGAACACCACTTATATCTTTAACCCTAAACCAAAGTTAATCTTTCACTTTCAATTAAAAAATGGACTGAAGGCAGGTCTGCAAAAACACAGCATTAATTTTGGTGCAAGACAAAAGAGTGATGCAAAATCAATCCCCCTCCTTCAACAGTTGCACCTTCACTTTTGTTTTATTCTGTATCAGGAACTCAGCTCTCATCAAATCTGATTAGATTTGTCCTTTGCACAGTAAGACATTTGAGGTGGGTTTTTTGGGGGGAGTGTGCATATTAATATTCTATTGATGCTTGTTATTAATGATGCAAATCATTACTCAAGTCTTCATGAAAATACACAAATACAAGGACAGTCTAACACACTTCTGGAGATATCTAGGTGTCTCCTGGTTGAAGATCGCTCCCTTTGGAGCCTGTAGCCATCACCTCCTCCTTCTCCCCCTCCCCACAGAACATTCCCTGTCAGACAGATATTTGAGGGTGCATATTTTGTGCTTTAATTCTTTATATGAATGGATAGCACAGATGTAAAATTATCCAAAGATACTCAGCTAAAGGAAATTACATTTAGGGAGCTGTAAATGGAAGACTGAAAACAATCTTTTAACAAAAAGTGTTTGATGCAGATTAATTGTACTTGATAAAAAGTCCCTACAGGCATTTTATATCCTACTCCCTCTTCAAGTAGCTGCTTACTTTCTTTTGACACACTCAGTAGGAAAGGATGGGGACACGATCTTACGAGTGTCCCAGGCTAGGTGCCGCCTTACGGCGGCATTTCCAGCCGCACCGAGGGTCCCCCTCGCCTCGCTCCTCGGGCACCAGCCCCGAACCTGCGCTGCGGAGCTCATTTACCGTCCGAAGATGTGAGGGACACGCCAAGCCCATCTTTTTTTTGTGACACTTCACCCCGGGACAGCCAGCGTTCGTGTTCTCACCGGCAATGTCACCGGCTGCACGGAGGGCGCAGCGCCGGTGCCCGCAGCCCCCCGCGCCGGCCCTGCCCGACCCCGGGGCACCCCAGGACACCCCCCGCGCCCCCCCCGCGGGGCTGCACCGCAGGGGCTCCCGTGCCGCCGTCACTTCACCCGCTCGCCTTCCACTTCGAATCGCTTCTTTATCCCGCCGCCGTGCGCAGGCAGCGCGGTCCCCTCAGCCCGGCGCCACCGCTCCGCAAGCCCCCGGGGCCACGCACCCCCCATCCCGCCGAGCCCCTCACCTGGCCGGCCGCCTCCGGCGGGGCCCCCCGCCGCGCCGCGGGCTGCATGGCCGTGCCGCCGGTGCGTGGCCGGGCCCGCCGCCTTATGAAGGGGCCGGAGCCGCCCCCAGCCGTGGGGGGGAGGCGCGGGGAGGAGCGGGGCCGAAGCGGCGCCCGGGCGGCTGGGGGGCGCCCCGCAGTCACGGGGTGGGGGGGTGAAGGACACGGGTTGCCCCGGAGGGGGTGGCGTAAGCCACGGGGAGCGGGCGCTGCCCCGGGCCGCCGCGCAGGGAAACGGGGCTCGCAATCCCCGCACGGCCGCACGGTAAACCCTGCGCGTACAGCAAGAATCGCTACGTTTCAGCTGTCGGGACACTATCTGTCTTCATCTCTTATACACAGCGTCATTCACCTTCTGTGCAGAGCCAGACACACGTTCCATTTTAGAAGCTGTCATGCTTTTTAGACCCCAATACGCCCCGTCCTCAGCATCCCGTCTCAGGGCACGCTCGGCAGCAGCGTTAAGGGGATGTGTGGCACACAGCAGGAGAGGGCAAAGCGTTCCCCAGGAACCTATTCCCTGGGAGGCTTTAGGGGTCTGCGAGAGGAATCAGGGAATGCGAGGAGAGATTGATTATTTTGTGGTGGGGACGGGGCTGTCCGAAAACACACATTCTGGGTTTTCATTTTGTTCCTAACAAACTGACCTTTCAAAGAAATGCTCAAAACCAGCGACCAGTTTTACCCTAATGTATTCAAAGCGTCTTAAAATTTCTCCAGTATTTTTCCCTTCAGTGCCTAAAATACTGGAACTTTGATTCCAGCTGGATCTCTCAGACACTGGTGTAACGCAAATGATAAATTACACTGATGAAGCCAATACGCCGGCGAACGTGCAGCTGAGGCAGACGCCATCATGCTTGCACTGGCATCGCCCATGATAGCAGTGTCTTCCATCTTCCTAGAAGACACTGAACTTCAAACAATCCTGTTTCTCAGAGACCCGAGGGTGACTGGCTCTGCCCGTCACACACAGCACGGGATTGCGAGACCATGGCTGTCAAGTGTTAAGAAAAGCCTGTTTGTTCCAGTTTGCTAATGACATATATTTCGTGAGCAGATGCTTCAATTTTTCCCTCCGTGAAGAAAACACAGTATCTGTTCACCATATGTCTTAGGCTCTACAACAGACATTTCACTTCCTTCTTGCAGAATAGATCTCCCCATCAGAGCTGACTCAAAAAGCAAACAATTCATAGGATCTTTACCCAGAATCTTAAGCATATGAGAGCCTGATGTTAATAAAGAACCTGTAAACACAGGCACAGTAAGATATTTATGACAGAATATGACTAAGCTATCAGTATTCCCCAGCTCAAATGCAGCAATAATAAGAACTAACATGTCGTTCTGCATATAATTATGTTTTTTAATTACTCCCTAGGTAGCCCTCCAGAAGCTCACCCATTGCAGGTAAGCGTCTTTTATTTGGAAATCTGGGCTCAGGCTGGGTTTCCAGTACTCCCTGATAGCAACCAGGGTGAAATTCCCGTGCTTTCTTTTCTGTTAAAGTGTTGTGCTCATCCTGGATAAAATTTGAAAGAAAACTCAAGATACAACTCCCACTCACACTTCCTCAGGTGTCAGAAAACTGCTGAGTTCAGGTTACTTTAGTTGTGAATGAAGGATTTGGGGGTTTTTATCTTCTTGGGTTTTTTTTTTTACTTTTACTCAGACCTATCTTGCCCTCTCCTTCAAAGGCTATAAGCTTTCACAAGATACAGTCAGAAAAGGAGTTTCTTCTTGGTGTCTACATATAGATTATTCTAGTGGTAAAGGACATGGACGTCCTCCCCTACAGCCCAGACCTGTAAAGATGATCAAAGAAGAGTTAGTCACTCAAACGCTTGTGAAAACCTGCTTTGGAGCCTCTCTCCCCAGGAGACAACAGAAGCAGTGGTTTGGTAAGCACCCATGGGTACCTCAAGGCACGAAGCACAGGGAAGGGCACAGGACGGTCCAAGGGGACACAAGACGGTGAAGCTGAGCTCAGTAGAAGCACACGAGCTTCATGGCACACAGGAGCCATGGAAGGGGTACAAACTGAGCTGCCAGCTATGCCAGAGGCACTTCCCGCCTCCGAGGCCCCAGTCTGACAAACAGGAGTGCTCCTGCCTCCCATCCTACCCCTGTCACTTCCAATTTGAGCAGGAGCTTTCCGGGACACTGTCATCCCCCTCCTCATACCTGACACTTCAGAGCCTGTAGCCAGCTTGGCCTACAGCTGCTAATACAACGCAAGCAGTACGGTAACAGCCAAGGAAATTTAACCTAATATGAAATTAGTTACATAAAGAGCTAAGAGGAGCGGCCCAGAATTTTGGGGAGCAGATTAAAGCCAATTCACTGGTTTAGTAAGAAGTGCTTGTTCACCACAGCCAATGCCCTGTAGTCTGAAAAAGCAGAACCACAAAGCATGAACTGACTGGATTACAGCCTGTTTTCACTGGGTGCTCGCTGGAGCCTGCTCTGCTCCCCTTCACGCAGGGTTTCCAGCTCCTGTGAATCTGCAGATGGTTTTACAGGAGAACTGTTTAAAAAGTTTCATCCAAAAGCTGAATCTTGACAGTTTTTGGGTTGCAGGGTTTAAGAAAACCATCACTCTGTCACGAGCACAACTGCTGCTTTGGGTTCTCACAGATGGTGGGACACTTCTATCTTGTCCCAAAAGCTGGCTGCATATCTTACCATTTAAGAACAGTGGTTTGGGGCCCTCACCACAGAAAATCGCAATATGACACAGCAAAACTACGAGCAGTCAGCTATGGATTGCAACGCAAATGGGCCAGCACCGTTCACAGGTGCTGCTCCGCTCCTTCTGGGAAAGGACGCAAAGGCTGACCCAGAAAATGTCTGAATTGTCACAGAGCTGGTCTGCCAGAGCACTCAGGCAGAGGCCAAAAGTTTCCAGTGGGACATCAGGAGGCCACATAGACTTTGAGGTGAGAAGGAGCTGTGAAGAACAACCTGGGGCATCAACACCATAGGGAAACAGGCCTCTCCTTATCTCATGAGAGATGAGGCAATACAGTGACTTTTTTATTATTATTTAAAGCCCACGGGAGATTTCTCACGTACAGCCTGTCATACAGACAGAGCCCTCCAGACAGATTATCAGCACCTGAGGATTGAGTACAGGTCTGACCCTGCTCAAAAGTGGGTCAAGCTGCCCGTGCGTTTTGCAAAACATCGCTTTGCCACGTGCAGCTGCCACGAAACCTGTTGCACCGGCACATAGCAATTGTGATAGCACTCACCATGAAGGCTGCAAGAGCTGACTTTCAGTTACGTTACTCCCTCCTAATTCCTCGTTAAATGAATCCTCTTCTCAGCAGCCTCCAGATGCAATTAAGAGGGTAGTGTCAGACTGAGAAGTCCCGTGTTTTCTGGGCCCTTTGCTGGAGTAGCTCCAGGAACATAAAGTGTCTCCAGAGGAGGCCACAGCTCTATTCCTGCCTCCCAGCTGCTAACTCAGAGGTGACTCTTCTTCTCTAGTTTTTTTGGGGGTTCTGTTTTATTCTTCAAAGCAGGAACTTGACAGCAGAGTATGCAACCAGACACTTGTGGGCACATATTTGTAGATAAAGCTCTGGAATTTTTTAGGCTGAAAAGGATTAAAAACAGTCAAACTTCTAGATCTACCCCTCCCTAGAGAGCCACACAGTAAAGGGACTCACTTTTTGCTGTCTGTGAAACAGAACAACATAAACCTTCCACCCTATATCTCCTCTTCCTCGCAACTCTGGGAAATCTTGCTCTCCACAGGTCATAGGGGTAAAGTATGTAGGGACTCAACTAACTTGGCACATCTTTCCAGACACAGCACGAGTCTTATATCCACCAACACTTTGAGGAAGCTGCTCTGCCAAAAACAAACAAACAAACAAACAAAAACCCAAACCAACCCCCAAAAAACCAGAAAAAAGAAAAATCAGTGTAGTACAGGGGCTCCCAAGTGCTTCCTGCACTGCATGAGAGACAGCGTCTGAGAGTGATTTTGTTCAACTGGTGACAACTGATGAGGCAAGAACATGGAAAGGCAGGTTAGGAATGACCTGCAGGGCCATAGTCTTCTGCTGAAAGATAAGATTAACTATCTGAACACAGCAAGACCGAAGGAGAGAATCTGTCAACCCTGAAGTCTTCTCAATCCCATCAAGGTCATCAGTGTGAATTACCCCTTCTCCCCATGTGGGAGGAGAAAGTGCTCTAATCTCCAATGAGGTGATTTCACAACATTGCTTCTGGGTTGTAAACCTCCTCGCAGTCCCTTGGACTTCATCTGGCCCAGCCATCTGCCTTTCCAACCAGGAGCAACTGCCTGAGGCAACGCGGCCACTTAAAGCTTTTGTCAGAAAAAGGTATGAGGCGTTAAATCCCTAAACAAAACAGCTTTAATACGACTTAATACTAAATCTGCTCTAATGGTAATTACCTTCTCCAGAATAGACCACTGCAAATTCTAATCACAGCCCTCTGCCTTTCTGTTAATTAATTGCTGCAGACAAGTTATGCCTTTAAGAATTGCATGGCACTTAGGCAAGCACTATGGAAGCTGCAGACAAGAGTGAAGATGAACATCATACAGCCCTCTGAACAGCTCGTTTTCCAGTACACGTTTTACAGATCTTCCCTGTATTCTGCTTCCATCATATGGGTGCCTTCATATACTGTTGCCTGAAAAGCTGCTAGTCTGAAACTCTCATTTTCATCTCCTGATTTTTAAGATTTATACAGCATTGATTGTAACACCACCAAAGCAGCAGCATTTGCTTCCATTCCCTTTTTAATCTTCATTCTCTCAACCCTTGACTACTCTCAAAGGAGATATCCTATCATTGTGGTTTAGGTCATTTACTTAAACGCTGGGAGTTAAACAGCTCCAAATCCAAAAGCTTTTCAAATTTTCTGAAAATGTACAGATCTCAAATCCATGACTTTCAACAAAGGAGTTCTTCCGTTTGCTCCCTTCTCCTGTGAACTACCATTCTTCCAGCAAACACCTCCCAGGGCTATTCACCCCACCTTTCACCAGCGTGAGGCCACAACAGTGTCATGCTCTGTACCCAGAGCAACTGCGGAGAAACACCTAGAAGTCTCGGTGCAATACCTCAGCTACTAGGAAGAAGACCACATCCCCACGAGGGTGGTTTCACAATCAGTTAACTCCCCACATTTCTGAATAGTTGCTGAATTACGAAGTATTTGATTCACAAGCAGTTAATAACCAACAGAAGGGGAATTTAAATTACGCTATTTTTGAAAACATTTACAAATATCTTTTTCCAATGAGAAGTGCAAGAACCAATCAGGCAAATTACCCACTCCATGATTCAGCCAGCTGAAGTATCAATAGCCTTCAAGCACGCTTATTTTGAAAAGCCAGAGATGCTGTGTAAATCTACTGTAGCACATCCAGCCAACAACCATTCACTGCTCGTATATTTGCTTTGGATTGTTTAAAGAAATAATATTAGCCCTTTCACCTGAGGCAGGTAATATTTTTGTTTTCATAAAAGCTAGATAAAATCATGAGTGACATGCTGCTCAGAGCAAACAAGGTGTACTTCTTCCTAGCAACACTTTTGCAAGCTTTTTACGAAAGGTTAGTGAAGATGCTGCAGAGGCAAGGGAGAAATCATCCTCTGATGTGTTTTCACAACACAACAAATTTATTATCAGCTGCATTTCAAGCGAAACTGCTGTCTGACTGGGAACCAAAGTCCTGAAAGAGCTCTTTGCTCCAGCTACTCTGGAATTAGTGGGTACAGAAGTGTCAACTGCAACTTTTTTTTGTCTTACATGCCCAGCGTTGGCCAAGTCACCTCAAGTTAAAGCTGCAGGAAGCCACAGAGCTCTGGTCCTGCACCAATCAGCAAAATTTCCTTGTGTTACTGCAGTAATCGGGACTTAGTCCAGCAACAAGTATCAGCCAGGGTGGGGAAAGCCAAGCAGAAAGCTTGACAAACTACCCACTGCCTGGAAACACAGTGCAGCTTAGAGAGGACAAGGAAATACTGCACTTCCATTAGCACAGCCTGAGTCTCACAAACACCGTTCTGCTCGGGCTTGTGCACCACTCCTGCCCTCCTGGCAGGATGGTCGAACGCTTACCCAGATGGTAAAGCAGAAGGTCACACATCCACCTCCCTCCTGCTGCAGGATCCTGCAGCCCTGCTCACGGCTGCGTGTACGAAGATGACGGCGGGGCGGGTGGGCAGCGGGGCTGCGGCCCAGCAAGGGGAGGCAGGGCTGCCCAGGGGTGGCACCCGGGCACAGCCAGCACATCTCCGGACAAGTCCCCAGTGGTAGGCAGGTCTGAGGTCAAGCTGGGAAGTCAAGTCATCAAGCCGGGCTGAGTGAGGGACATGAGCAGGCACAGCGTACCCGCCGCGTAGCTCAGGCAGGGGTGAAGGGCAGGCTGACAGCTGACGTTTTGACAGCAGCCTGAGCTGAGGTTACACAGCTGCACAGCACCGCTCCGGGCCATCGGCCCCACAGCCCGGGCAAGGGGAGAGAGGCTGAGAAGCTGCTTGGTGCTGAGGGCTCTGGCACCAAAGCTGCCCTTGCTGTCAGCTGCAGGGAGCTCAGAGTACAGGGCGCAAAATGCTTAACTTGAACATGAAAGGCAAAGCATTCAAAAAGAGAACAGTGTCTGAGAGCCACAGGCAACCTCAGCCACCAGCACTGAAAACAGCCGCTCTCGGCATTCAGAGTAACATGGGATCCCAAAACCAGGGATTACTTCTGACCAGACCCCGATACTTCTGCATCCCTTAAGCAGAAAGTGCGTAGAAGTGGACTCCATTAACTGAGGAACCACTCTGTTAGTACTATTTCTATTGCATTATCATTTCTATTTAAAAACCTCAAGAATTATCCAGTTCTTTCACATCATAGGCAAACACAAAGCAAAATAGTCAAATGCATAAATAAGCTTGCCAATAGAAGTGACTCTTTGTTAACTTCAGCCTGTTGCCCTAATTAGTCTAACAGCAGCATATTTTGTATTCAAAGTGAGGTGGAACAAGCTAAACAAAGGAGAAAGCTTTGTACTTGCTAATGATATGAGTAAGTGCAGCTCAGAAAGCGATTCAGCCGACTTTGATCCACTCAGAAAAGAGAACAAGAGCTTTTCAGGCAGAGCCTTACACAAGCGTGCGCCAGGAACCAGCCTCTACCATATTCACATACATCTAGGGAGTGTATGACACTAGATTTGTTGAACATAAGAAGCCAAAAGACTACATTCAATGTATTTCACACACGGGAAAACAGCAAGGCCAAGGGAAATCAAGAGCTGACTCTAGAAGTCCAACCAACCACAGAAGACACTGGGTCTGCCTGTTACAGCAGGGGTTTTCTACCTGTTTTACCTCCACACTGGAGACTATCAGTCTTTCCGAAACGGAGGATGTGGCCAGTTTTTCGTTCCTAGTCAATCTGTTACATCCCATAGTGTTTCAAAGTGAAATGAGCTTGGAGGACCATTCTCAGCTTGAAGACTTCAGACACACTGACACACCGCCCCATCTGCTGAAATCCTGGTGCTCACATGGCAAAACAGGCTGCTGAGGGTGTTACAGATTTGTTATTAGTTAGAATCAATTAACCACATTTGATTTTATAGAAACACATTTGATTTTATAGAATTTATAGAGTTATTCTAATAGGAATATAGAGTTATAAGAAATATTTTAATGAAATTTGTATTTGTACAGCAACAGCTGCTATGAAATCCTCTGTACAGCCCAGTACCAAGGCCGGAGGAATTGGTCAAAATCACCTAGTAGGAATGTTTAGAACTTAGATAACAGACTTAAGATTCAAGATGATTGTTTATATGTAACCTAGGAGAATGTACTAAAATGTCAAAATGTAGAATTAATGGGAACTGGGGAGAGTCAAGTGAAGCAACTTGTAGTCACCTGCCAAGAAACAGTTACCTTAAGTAAAAGGTAATTCCGGCAGGGGGAGATTGCGACCACCGACTCATGTACCACCTACCCAAATAATACCCCAGACCCATTTCCAGACCTTTCTAACCTTTACTGCGCAGAATTGGATATGGGAGGAGAGCACGTTAATGATTTTTGGGAAATACTATGTTTATGCATGAATATTTAATGAATATGTATGGATGATTTCTATATAAGGTATATGACTTTGAAACTTGGTGTGCATTGACAGTGAGAGGACTCACTCACGCACCCGGCCATTAATAAAAAAGTGTCTGCTTATCTGCATCACATTGGTGTTGATAAGTTCTTTATCCTGAGATTTCGGTAACGAGGGCAGCTTCTGGTCCAGGAGCTAACACTGACCACTGGTCAGCATGAACAAATGAACAAAGTAAATTAAATCATAGTTACTTTCCGCTGTAAGGATGAAAACCAGCAAGCAATGTCAATCCATCAATTCACAGTAGGGACTTTAAACACGCCAGCAATTGCAGAACATTCAGCCTCAGAGCTGTAAAAGACATCATCATTTCCAAGACTGGCAAAAGCTGTTCATCTCGCTGTGTTCTCATGACAGACATGTTTTCCCCCCTCTGAGTTTCTTTTATCTTATTAGATTTTAGCTCCCATTATAGTTAGGACAATTTTGCAATGGAGCAAAATTAATTAGTTTGCATCAAAGAAAGGCTCCTTGAAATGTAACGCTAATGAGTTTCATCTGCCTGATTAGAGGGCTTTGCTTTTAGTAACGCTTGGTACCAAATTTTGTTTCAGAGAAATACAACATTATAAGAATATTCAAGGCTAAAAGCATTAGCTAAACAGTAACCAGGATAATGGATAAAAGATTAAGGTGGCAAACTGTGAGCAGATGTGTAACTGAATATTGACAAAAGGATGCGAGCCGAGACCAGAACAGGTTAAGGAAGATGTAAGGAAGACGCATTTGTGCAAGCAGAGCTTGGTACAGTTCACACCAGTGTACGTAGTGAACTAACCTTCCATCTACTCACGGCGCTTTTAGGAATTAAATGGAAAAGTACTAGGGATGGGAAAAGACAGTACTAATTTTTAGAAAGAAAAGATGAAAAAAAGTTCATTCTGGATTAGTCAAACTAATTTTTAATATCTGGCAAACTACCTCGGCAAAATATTTGCTTATTTTAAAACCTGTTTTTAGGCAAGAACAGATTGTGTTTGATCAACTTTGTTTTCAATTGATGGGAGAATTGCTCCAGAGGACAAAGGGGATTAAATAGATTCGGTATTTCCTGCTTTTATTAAGCTTTTTCACCCCACCCACTTTTTCTTACCTTGTTAGTACAAGCAGTCAAGAATTCTAGAATGAATTTCCTGATAGGCAGGTGCAAATTCACCTGAAAAAGCACTTGGTAAAAGTAGTTATCAGGGATTTGCTGGTAAATAGGGCATAGCCCTCCATAACCGACATCTGCATAGACACACGCTGTATCATTGGCAAATGACAAAACATGACATAAATGCATGTAGTAGAATAAAAGGGAATTGCCTTTCCTGTGATTACATCTCCCTCTATAAACCTCTCCAGCACATTCTCAAGACTAGCAAAGAAGATGCAGTGTTAGGAGAGGGCAGGCGTAAACTGCAGTCAAGGGAAGCTCCACTGGAGAGGAGGAAGAGGCCACGTTTGGACAATGATGGCCTTTTAACACAACATGCTCCACCTGTGCCCTGACAAAGAAACTGCTTTCAGTTTGTGACCGTGCTCTCGAAAACGCGCAGGCAGACGGTTGAGCAGTACAACTGAACAGGCAGTCCCTCCTGGCTGGCAGAAAACACTTAATCCAGCTCTGCTGCTGAATCACACGGCAAGGCAGCAAAGGGGTTACGCAGCTTAAGGCGGTTCAATACAGAAAGCCTTTGGATAAGCTGAGAACTGAATTCAAACCTCTTTTATCTCTTCCCTCTGTTTTGATAAGGTTTCAACTCGAACATTACTTCTTGTCAAAATTATCTTGACCTGCAACAGGCAACACTGAAACCTCAACGTTTTTATCCTTTTGCCAACCTAACACAGGAATTTAAATTAAAAAAAACCCAAACCAAACATTTAAAACCCCTCTTCCTCTGATGCTATGCACATACTGCACCTGTGCATAATCTCTCTCCTGCTAGCCTTCTGCAACAGGTCAACAACAACAGACTGCACCTGTTATTTATAAGCTTTTTGTTATCTCTCGGAAGAAACAAAAGGGCCCAGAGGATGTGTGGGAAGGAAAAAGCTTTGTTTAATTTAATTAAGTTTACTTCTTTCAAGCCTGAGTAAACTCGGGGATCAGCAGAACAACTAGTTAATTAAATCATGACAGCAGTTGCTCTACCCTGTGAGGGCACCCACATCATGCTGTGCTGCGTTCAGCAAGTGCTTCCAAAAAAGCACGCTCAGCCTTTACACCATGGACCAAAACTAAGCCTACCACACAGAGGGTACTGCAGGATTAAGAGCTCTTCTAATGCAGAAGATGGCAGCTGTGGAGCAGAGCTGTGATTATTTTCAACACTTCCACCTCGAGGGTTGGCTCTAGATCCATTCATGAAAGTTAGTGACAACACTGCAATGAACAATTGAATCTAATCCCCAAGTTCATCACTGAGAGCACTGGTCAAGAGGGAAGCGAGCTGGGTGGGCTCCAAGATGCGCTCACACAGATGCTGATGCTGCCCCAGTGCAGTGCTGGACACTGTCCTTACCCACCTACTCCAGCATCCAGAAAGGCTGGAGGAGCAGAAAGGCTACAAGAAGTTTGCGTCTTGGGGCTACACGCAGCCGCTTTTGCTGGGTTTGTCCCACAAACACATGCCCAGTGCAGGAATCAGCCTGGGCAACCCCAAACTTGCTCCAGAATAACTCCACGCCGGTATCTTCTGCATCTATCTCCCACCTCCTTTTAGGAGTTGTCAGAACCTCTCCAAGAGGAGGAAAAGGACAAATCTTCTCTTTGTCTGGGCTTCGGACTTTGCCACATGAACAGCTCACACTGCACAGTGCCAACACATTTGGGTCCCTTGGAGACTTTTCGTGGACCCATGTTATTTGCCAGCTCACAGGCAATTTCCCATGTTTCTTTCAATCCCTCTTAAAAGTCTTCCTTCTAAAAAGCTCACAGTGTCAGAGCCCTTCCTTGCTCTTCCGTGTTTTCACCATTCATTTTTCCCTTTCTCACTACTCCAGCCTTTTCTACCCTGTTTCTCCTTTTTCCATTCAGCCATTCTAATGGCCTCATCCCAAGCAACAAAATGGAGTTATTTCTACAATTTTGTTTATTCCCATCTAAGCTGAAGTGTTTCTCTTTCCTTCCTACTCTCTTAATTCATGAAATCAATATCTTTACTTATCAAGCTGCCATAAACTCAAAATGTCTTCCCATGGTTCCTGTGTGCAGTTTTCCTACCCGACTAATGAGGAAGCTCTCTGATATTGAATAAAGAGAGTTTGTTCGCTACAGAGAATTTTTAATGGAAAAGAAAACCTTATGACATCACTGGCCAATTACAATTTGCTGCACTAAAATGCAACACTGTAGCGATATTGCAGGGCAGGATAGAAGTGCACATGTATTTTCCTTTGTGTTTCAATATCCTCCTATTGACAGAAGATAGGATGACTGGTCTACAACTGGAAACCAGGAAATGATTTTTGTGATTTCATTAGAGTAATTGACAAAAGCGTTTCCTTTCTACATAAGGTTAACAGATGGCTTGTTAAAGTTACAA